>NC_022031.1:11153407-11161798 GCF_000317375.1 Microtus ochrogaster | reverse complement strand
CACACACACACACACACACACACACACACACACACACACACACACACACACACGCTCCTGAGTGCAGACCATTTTGCTGTTGCTTAAATTTCTTTGCTGAATTTTCAGATAGTATAACTTTTTTTTTCTTTCTTGTGACAGGGTCTCACGTATCTCAAGGTGGCCTACAATTCTCTCTGGTAGTCAATGCTGGCCTTAAATACACAATCTTCCTGCCTCAATCTCCCGAGTGCTGGGATCTCTGGCATGTACCACCACAGCCGGTTCTCTAATCCTCTGTTAAAAATATCTACAACCTCTAAGATGTTATTGGTAATAGAGAAAAGAAGAGGGGAGCTGTTCTAAATATAGACACAAATGTGGCTAATGTGCAGAAGCACGTTTTCCTGTATAAGATTCAATTATGATTCTTAAAGCCAAGAAAGGAAGTGGGAAGCTTCTGTTTCCTTCATGCTCACACGTGGAGGAGGGGGCCTGAGCAGCTGGATTGCTAACGAGAGCAACGTGCTTTCAGGCAAGAGGGGAGCACAGGGCTTCTGTGTGCAGAGAACCAGGATCAGCAATAGGCAGCCAGGGCTGGAACCTGGAGGAGGAACTTAAGCAAAGACAACGGAGGAATGCTGCTTCCTGGCTTGAATTTGATGGCTTTCCTTCTCAGGTGCTTTCTTCCGCATCACAGGACCGCCAGCCCAGGGACAGCATTGCCCGCAGTGGGCTGGATGCTCTCATGTCAACCATTGGTAAAGAAAATGCCACACGGACTGGCCTAGAGGCCGGCCTGAGGGAGATATTTTTTCTTTTTTTCCCCTTTAAAATTTTTAATTGAAACTTTAGGGGGTTCACACCATGCACCCCAATTCTGTTCACTTTCTGGTCCCCCCATAGTACCCCTCATCTCTGTTGCATCCCCTATGAAACAACATAAGACAAAGTAAGCAAGCAAGTAAACAAAAGCAAGAACAATAGGCAAACAACAACAACAAAACTTAATAAACCAAAAGAGAACAAAAAACCACACCCAAAGCAGAAATATCTCTGCTTCTCCTTCTCTCCTGACTCTCCATCACCTCTTCATCAGTCCTGGTGGCATTGGAGGTTCAGTGTGTCATATATTATACCCCTTTGTCCCATCAGCTTGACTGGCAATGTGTGGTTCAAGGCCTCTGGTTTTCGGTACACCTTCTCTGGATTCTCACCGGAGCTCTTCTGGGGTATCCTGTGTCTTGTAGAACTTGCATGTATCGTTCTGTAGGACCAGTCCCTTCACAAGCTCCAGAAAGACCCAGATGGGGTAGATGCTATGGTGGGTCAATCCAAGGCCCAGTTGTGGGCCTGGGTGGTAGAAAGGCAGGTCAGATTGAGCAACTGGGGCCACTCAGCTTCCCTACATGCATATCCTCATGGTAGGATCACCCTCGCCTGTGGTGAGGGGTGGGGTCCTTCCTTTCAGAGTGCAGGGGCCAGCTCCAGAACTCAAGGAATAGGGCTGGGGGTGGGAGCTAGGGGATAGTTCAGTGTGTAAGGCTACTTACTGCTCAAGCACCAGTACCTAAATGTGGATTCTAGGCAGCCATGCAAAAATCTGGGTACGAACACATGGGCCTGTAACTCTAGAGCTGCTGGGGAATGGAGACAGGATTGTTGGGGTTCATTGGCCAGACAGTTTAGCTAGGAACCAGGAAGTTCCAGGTTCAGTAGGAGATCCTATCTCAAGGGCATAACAGAGAGGCATAGAGAAGGACACCCAACATCTTCCTCAGGTCTCCAGGTGTGGGCACCCACATACACATATGTATACACATGCACATCTCTCTCTCTCTCTCATACACACACACACACACACACACACACATCTGCACACATGTGTATTCTCCTCCTTTTACATACTCACACACATGCATGCCTGCACACATGTGTACCCTTTTTCTACATATACACACATTTATATACCCGTACACATGTGTACCCTCCTCCTCCACACACACACATAAGCACACACATACACATATACACACATGTACAAAGATATTTACCATATGGAATAGTAGTCCAATAGGGTCAGATATAATTTTCCAAGAAAAGAAGTTAGACTTTTACATAAAATATAGTCACCCAACCCTGGCAATGGACTTGAAAAGTTAGAGAGCACCAGGTATCAGGTCCCTCTAACACCCCCCACCTCCAAAGTCAATATTACCCAGTCAAGGAGGTGAGTAGTTTTTCCTCCAGGTGGGGTCATGACATAGCATACTATGACTTTCGTTTTTAGCTCTGGAATACCAGAGTTAAATTCTCTGACTACCACCCAACTCAGCTCTCCAAATCTGCCCTGCCAATGGAACTAGACATTCCATTAATTAGCTCTAATTTAAATACCCCACTAGTCCACTTCACTGCCCACTGCCCATCCCTTTTCCGAGGCATACGGACAGAGGCACCATTCACGGGCGTCAGCACAACGCACCAGCTATTCCCTAGTGCACCCATCCCCTTCTGCTTCCTCCAGTAAATAGTTGGATGCTTACTCCAAATCATTATGCTTGTTCCCAAATCTGCACATGCTTTGTCATCTGAATGGGGACTGTGCTAGGCAGAAAAATTACACCCCCAGATGTCCACATCCAAATCTCCAAAATTCGAGAATTTGTCATCTTCTATGGTAAGAAGGACCTAGAAAGTATGATCTAGGTAAAGGGCCGTGGGATGGAGACCATAGCCTGGGTTGACCAGCACAGATTAACTCTGTAGATATGAGTGTAGTTGGACAGATGGGGCTGGAGAAGGTGAGGAAGTTGCTGGCTTTGAAGGCCCAGGAGGGGAGATGTGAGGCAGAGTATGGAGTGTCTAGACGGCAGGGCAAAGGGAAGGAAACAGACTCCCTAATGCAATGAAGCTCTTCAGACAGCGGTCCGCACAGTGAGACCCGTGTTGGGCTCCTGACTTAAAAACTGCACCATCAGTGGTTATTTTAAACCACTAAAAAAACAGCTTAAAAGCACCATGTGGGACATTACTGTACCTGCCAAACAATCCTTTCACATCCCACAGCCCCTGATATTCAACATGTCAAAAATGGAACTCCATCTGTATGCCCCATGTCAACAAATGGTGCCACTAACAGCCAAGAACCTGTTAGGAAGGTGGGCAGAGCTCCGACTCCCCCCTCTCCTTTCCTTCCCACAACCAGCAGGTAACACAACCTGATTTGGCCTCTAGAAATCTTTGTCTCTTGGATTTATTTCCTTTACATCCCTACTCTTAATGCCTTTCAGGGTTTCATAATTTCTCTCCTAGGTTAAGTGGTTTCTCAGACTTCCTTTCCAGCCATTTCGAACTCACCAGTGATGTGTGTAGAAACTGAAGCATGTTATGGCCGTGTTCCCACATTCCATCTTACTCCAGTACCCATGGGACACCGTCTGTGTGCCTGGCCTGATGCACATTTGCTTGCTGTTATGGCTCTCGAGTCCGTCTTCCACCCCATTCTTGAGTGCTCTTATCTCGTGCTGAGCTCCAGGTGCTAAAGCGGGGGTTAGGCTGCTTTCTTCCTCTACGTCTTCGCTCTTCAGCCCCTTCTACCTAGAGCCAACCTGTCTTTTCTGTGTTGGGATGTGCTCTGCTGTGAATAGCATAACCCCCCCTCCCAATCAAAGTGGCATAACTAGTAAAGGAGATTATTGGCTCGTGAAACAGAGGGGCGAGCTTACTTCCTATGTGCCAGGGACTCTCAAGAGTTCTAGACATAGCAGTTCAATCCACAGTGGCTATGTATGATGCGTTACTATGATTTCTGTCTTACAGATGAGTAAACTGAGGCACTCACATGACTAGTTATTGTCCTAAGCCACAGGGTAAGTCAGTAGTGAAGTCAGAATTTAGACATAGAACTCTTAGATACCTCTTCAGCACCATTGTCTGTCTGCAGGACACCATGTTTCCCAACGTGATGATAATGGACTAAACCTTTGAACCTGTAACCAAGATCCAATTAAAAGTCTACCTTTATAAGAACTCAAAACAATAGAGAGCCTAACTAAGAGAAGCCTAACTAAGTTAGGTAATTCAAAGTTTAGTTCCACTCTTTGTAATTCTGGTGCCCCCTTTCCAACATCTTTCTCTGTTGTTCAATACAGCAAATATTTATTACCCCAAAGTCTTGATGCCAGAAATCAGAGAGGGTCTTGGTTGTGTCTTTCTAATAAAGGATTGAATCAGTATAGATCTGCTTCCATTAGAAGGGAATAATTAATGTTCTCCATGTTCAGAGAAGTTTTCCTAAAATACCTTGCACTTGTGCCTTAAGAGCGTTTGGAGAATTCTCCAGCACCCTTTGCTGGTAGTCAAGAGAAAGGTGAGTAAGCAACAAAAACCAACACAAGACAAAGTACAGAGAAAGAAACAAAAGCAAAGCCCACTAGTAACACATGTGTTCCATGCTATGAAAACTAAGTATGGACAAGGCTCCCTAAAGGGTGCCAACCATGAAATACCCTGCAGGACAAGCTGAAGACTATGGACAGCAAGGATTCACGGTGACCTTGCAGGGATGGTTTTGTCTGAGGACTGGAGGATGGTAGCCCCAAGGAAAGATAAGTTCAAAATGACAGAGCCCAGGATTTATGGTCTTACGACCTAGGAACAGAAAGAAAGAACAAAGATGGCAGAGAGGAAGGTGAGCTTGCTCAAAACACACAGACCCCAACTGTTCCCTCTGACTGGATCTCAGCTGTGAGCCAATAGGAGCCCAACTTACATTCAAATCCAATCCTATCAGATTTTGTTGAAAAAAAAAAATCAAGATCAAGCATTTTGGTCTTTTCCCTGCCCATTATTCCGAGAAAACAATTTTACAGGTATGTATTAACAATTTAATTGGTTCTGTAAGTCTGAAACCAGACATTTCTTTCTCATTCTGTGAAAATATCCAGTCTATTACAAAATGTTGACTTTTCATGAGACTGTGCATTGGGAAAAACTTATTCAACTATATCATTTTTGAATGATAAAAAGAGAATAAAACACAAAGGTAATTTTATATTTCCTCTATGACAAATTAAGTTCTTGAAACTTGTTATGATTTCATAAAAATCTTCTAATTCTGGTCCATTGTAGCTCAGATCCAACCAGTGCCCAGCACTTAGTGTTTGTCAATAGATTAAAATTTTTGGAATTAACTGAATATTTCTTTGCATTTAAATAAATATTTAAATACAATTGTAGATGTGTTTGTTTCTTATATGATTAAACTTGAAACTCCTTAATCAGACTTTCAATGTTCCTGAGGTCACAATGTATATATTTTATATAATTTTTGTACCCCAGATCTAAAATTTAGGGGGTTCAAAGCTTAAATTTTAGAACAAGGTATATTAGTCATGAAATGATGGTGCCTATAGATTTATATTTGCAGCTAATACTGACTTCCAACTTGTGTTGTGTGCGTGTGTCCTTTGTAGAGATAGAATTTTGATTTGTTGTTGTGGTAAATAATATGAATTAGATAACTAATGCCATAGATTTGAACTTTGGAACAGTTTTCATTTTGTTTTTTGTTTTTTTTTTTTCCTCCAGTTCTAAATTAAATCGATAAACATTTTTGCATTTGGCAACTTTATAAAAAAGTCTGTAAAACATGACACCCTGATTTTACTATATATATTTGAGGAGTTCTTATAAGTATATATGATATCTTTTTTGCACTATAATCAAGATGGAAATATTTCTACCGCTCAAGACTTCCTCATTTCTTCTCAAGTGTCAGTTTCCTGTGCCCATCTGTCTAGGAATCCAGGGATCTGGTCTTTTGTGTCATCAGATTGGATTTCCTTCTTAATTTCATATGCATAATTCCTAAATCTGAAATACTCCAAAGCTTAAACTGCTCTGAGTACTAAAATTCCACATTTAACTTCAGGTCATGAGTTCACAGTCAAAACACAGGTGCATCAAAAATATTATATTATATACACATGTAAGGTGTACACAAAAAAAACAGATGGATTTTTTTATTCCCTTGAATAAACTTGAATCCCATCCCTAAGGCATCTCATTATATTTATGCAAGTAATATAAAATCAGGAAAATAAAATCTGGAACTCTCCTGGTTTCAGGAATATATCAACTGAAAATATGGTTTTTATGCTTAAAAGCTCAAGACTATGAGTCCTAAACACCCAGTGTAGTCACTGGCCAACTAAAGTTAGTGCCACAGCTGAACACCAGAAACTGGGACATTCCTATCTTATGATATAGTAAGATGGGGACTTTAAACTACCTGGCAAAGAATATAGAGCAGTTTCTCAACCTCACAACCCACTGGGTCTAAAGGCCTTTTTATATGAGTAACCTAAGGTTACCTGAATGTCAGACATTTGCAGTGAGATTCATAACAATGAACAACACAAAAAGAAAAAAATATTTGCTTAGAAAAGTCTCTCCTTACTTAAAGTTTTTTAAACCTTATAAAAAATGGTTTAAAGATATATATTTAACCTCTATGTATTTTCTAGCACTGTTAAGCTGTAGTTACGGGTAAACCAAGTAGTACAAGGAACTCATGTTCTGTAATAGCATCATAAAAGGGTCAGGAATGTTCCCAGTCTCTTTGTAGACTATGTTTATGAGTTAAAAGTCTTATCTTGATACCAGAAAGAGCTTCAATTTAGAAACTGTCATTTTTTTTTTAAGACTAACTTATTGTAACCTGTTAAAGATGATTAAACTTTGAGATGTTTAAAACTATACTTGAAAGTCATGGTAAGCAAGTACGGGAAAAATTTATCTCGCTTCCTACATGTTTTTAAGGTGTAACCTAAAACAAACAACCGAAAACAAACAAGGATTGTTTGACTCAAGTCCTCAAACTGTCAGAGATTTGCTGAATGTGGCATTTAAGATGTTTATGACAGACATTCTCAGATCCTAGAAGTGACTCCCAAGGTCTCCAGGAAAATAATGGACACAGCAACAGATTACTAAGCACTGGGCAAGACTGCCTCAGTTCTTCACCATGGCTTGGCCCAAACTGTGGACAAGCAGGACACTGGAGAACTGATTGCCCACTTTGCCTAGACAAGGTGAAGTCAGTCTCCCCATGTTCCTCCTTCACAGGAAATCCTCTCTTCTTCTGAGCTTGGCAGCCAAGACTGCTGTCCTGATACCTCTGCCCTTATTGCTATGGAGACCACAGGATCCTGGAATATCTGTCTAGGTAAAGGACTACGATCTAGTTTCTGTAATTTTGGTTAATCCTTCTCAGATTTCTGACATCAACAGCTAAACTAACGGTGACCTTGTCAGCTAGAAAGCAGTGGGCAATCAGCTCCTTCCCTCAAGGATACAATCACCTTGTTGGTTTATTAGCCAGTTCATTGATTAGATAAGGCTACCAGGTCTGTTGTTAAGAAAAGACAAACAGGCTTGCCTTGCTAGGTTTCAGATGTACTTTTCACTAGAGGAATATACGTGGCAATGACTGCTCTCAATACTAACTACTCCTACCTAGTGTAAAACACACTTTCTAATTATATTGAGAGAGAAGATAATAATAGTCAAATTGGTTCATATATAGAATGTCAAATGCTAATCAGTATAGCACAGAGGAAATAGAGAAAAGAAATGCAGAGAACCATGGGATTGGCTTGATCTGGCTGCCTGAGGAGGCGTGCAACACAGGTTCTTCTGGCTATGTTTCTCTGTATGTTCCCTTAGTAGTCAAAGAAACATGAAAGGTTGATGGGACAATTGGTTTTAGACACTAATCTTATACACCCTCTATGACATGCAAAGTTCACTAAAAGTATATTGTTAAAGGAGATTTCAGAGGTTCAGAGTTTAACATTAATAAATGGCGTTTGGATAAATTGATAGAACATTGGCTACTCACTATTCAGTCATAAGTTCAAGATTTTAAATTTCTTTTTATTGTCTTTTAAGGACAGATTTAAAGATGTTTTTCATCAGGCTAACCCAAAGCTATAGCTTTTGCTATGTCTCCAAGGTGTAAATCTGTTCGAGCTGTTTTACAGACACCTGTTGACTGCTTCTTTTCTACAAATATGGATTTCAGTCCAATGAAAATGCTAATATACTTAGAATGTTTATCTCCATTGGTAAACTAAAAATTCGTATGAGCTTCAAGAAGTCCAAGAAGGTCCAAATCTACCTGTCACAGGCAAGGTTAAAGAGGAAAGATTTACTTTGGCTCATGGGTCAGAGTTCAGTCTCTGGCAATTTGGTCCTATGACTGTGAGTAGAGCCTCTATGATGCCAGGCAGTATGTGGTGGGTGAGAGCCTTCTCATAGTGGACAGGTGGAACACACACACACACACACACACACACACACACACCACACCACACACACACCACACCACATACCATACATGACACA
>NC_022031.1:11144975-11152997 GCF_000317375.1 Microtus ochrogaster | reverse complement strand
AATTAATCAAGTCATCAATCCATTGAGTAGACCAAAACCTTTATGATTACTGACATACCAAAGGTGTGCTATATAATCTCTTAGGCATATTTATTTATTTATTTATTTATTTATTTATTTTTGAGACAGGGCTTTTCTGTGTAGTCCTGGCTGCTCTGAAACTTGATTTGTAGACAAGGTTGTCCTTGAACTCACAGAGCTCTGTCTGCCTCTACCTTCTAAAAGCTGAGATTAAAGGTATGCACCAACATCAGACTCCTATGCATTTCTTAAACCAATCAAGCTGACAGTCAATATTAAATATTTTAGATATTGTTATTCAACACAAATCTTATTTTATAATGAGGTACTGAATCTCACATTATTAATTGGATACCTGTATACAAAAAGCACTTTAACGCAGTATGCTGTAGACTGTCAGTAACTTCTCCTCATGATCATCTGACTGACAGTAGCTGCAGTTTGATGACATGGCTTAGCATGAGAAAGTAGCAGCATAGCTCGTATTGTTAGTCTGGGAGAGACCCCCACTCAAAATTTGAAGTATGCTTTCTGCTGAATGAGTATCATGTTAAAAAAGAAAGGAAGTCAAAGCTTTGGGCTGCTCGTTCAGTGTTATCAGGCTTGGAGGCTCTGGGGCTGAACTCCTCCTGCACAGTCAATAGCCTGTAAAACAAAGGGCTAAACCATTAGGATTTTAATTACTAATAGACAGAATAGAATGTGAGTCATATCTCTGGCTCTGACAGGAGGCATGACAGCCTGAGCTTCCTAGGAAGCCATTAATACCTGTCCAAATCTGACTCCAGGAGGCTGCCACCTTGTGATTATTGTCTGGAGGATTCAGGCTAGGAACACAGACATGACAGTACTTCCTCCGGGAGGAGCTGATCCAAACAACTCTGTCGTTCATCAGGGCAGGACCAAGTTCTGCAGGAAACATTGCTTGTTCTAGAGAGTTCTCAAATCCTATAAGTGCCTAAAGTGTCAACCAAGACAGTGGTCTCTGGTAATCAGCACTTGTCACCCCTTGAGAATCTTCTGTGTTCTGTAGTAAGCTCTAAAGTCTCCTTCTGCAATGAGGGGTCCACACCAAGATCCTGGTGTGACAGACCCCCAGACCTTCCAGACCTATTTTATGCTAAGGAAGTGCCCATAGTTCAGGGGCCACATTCACTTAAAAGGGAGAGGTGGGGCCATCTCTCCTAAGTGTGGAGTGTGGGGAGTAGGGGAATCAGTTCTCTTGCTGCGGGGTCCAGTGAGGGGCAGGACCAGCTTGCACAGGGCCAGTGAAGGGAGGGGCTGGTTCAGTATGGCCCTCTGATTTCATTACGCATGGTTCCTATGGCCTCCTGAGATGACACGAACCTCAGCTGCAGCAGGACCACAGACCCAGACATGGCCCTCTGCTGCAGATGGGTCTGGATGTCACCATTTCTCCAGATGGCCGTGCAGGCCGCTCCGATCAGCACGGCTCCAGAGGTAGCGTGGCCCTTGGACACTCACATGGCCTCAGATCCTGGGCACCCTCACGGCCTTCGATAGCAGTAGGAACCTCGGACATCAACATAGACGCCAGTTGCAGCAGGACAACGTACCCTGACATGGCCCTCGGCAGCAGGCCAGGCCGGGATGACACCACAGCCCCGGGTGGCAGCACAACCCACTCAGATCTGTATGGTCCCGGCTACAGCATGGTCCTTGGGCACCATCATGGTCCCAGGTTACTGGGCAACCACGTGGTCTTTGACTACAACGGGAACTACAGGCATGTACCCAGACCTTGACTGCTGTACGGCCATGAGGCCAGACATGGCCCTTGGCAGCAGCCTGGGCCTGGACAAAACCATGGCCCCGGTGGCAGCACGGTCTCCCAGACCAGCGTGGTTCCAGCGTCAGCACAGCCCTCAGCCACGAACAAGGCCACAGGTTGCAACCCAGTTCCCAGGCTCCTGTGTGGGCTTTGTAACGTACTTTGTGTAGGTACGTTAACACATACCCTGGCTGCTGTAGGGCCATGGAAGACCCTCTCATGGAAGAAACATACAAACTCCTCATTCAACACAAACAACAGCTAGCAAAAAGTAAAACAATTTGGACTAGCCTAGACTTCAGTAACACCTGTCTTCCTCGGCCTTTTCCTTGGGTTCCTGCAGACATTGCAGCATACTGGTTGGAACCACACTATGCCAAGAGGAGGAAGACTGAAGTTTTCACTCATCAGAGTCTTCCTATTTTCTCCCATCCTTTGGCCTGTATTCATTATTCCATCTCGCCAGCGGCACACATAGGGCACTTTCTTCATAAAGCCAGCAGAGGGCAGCAGAGCACCCATGACTCTCCCTATTGTTGCCAATCTCTTAAAACCAGGGAGCACAGAGAGGGAGACACTGGGCCCTGAGCTAAGACAAAAAAAAAGGGGGGGGGGGTTTCCTTACACTTTGGCTCTGCTTCTTGCTTTGTGCCAGCAGTCCACAGCACCTACGTTTTCCTGGGTTCAGTCCTCCACTTCTCTTTCCATCAAATCTCAGAGCATCTTCCCATCACTGGTGGGGGACGCCAGTCTCAGCTGAAGCCCGCCTAGAAAAGTTACTTTTGTAGCTAAACGGTTGTGAGTCTGCAGGTCTCCTACCTGAAGAGAACAGCATAGCTTAGGAACTCTTGTCCTCCTGTCCTTAACTTCAGCCGGAGGCTTGCCCGAAGAGGCGGGCACCTTGTAGATTGAGCATCCTCCATTATCCCAGGGGAATCTTTACTCACGTATCCCTTGCCTTACATCGTCAAAACAGTTGCAGCTACACCACTTTGCGGGCCAAGAACAAGATCATGACCCTTTACCCCCCAAATGATTACGAATTTCAAGCCCGTAGCTGACAGCATTAAACCAGTACAGGGCCCTTCTCAGTACAGACAGGTCTGTGAATTTCTTAGGATAAGCTTGTCTTTTTCCTAGACTATGAATTTAATACAAGGCTTGCCCGTACATGCATGGCTCCTTCTATATCGGGAACCAGGGTGATAGAAAGTGAGCCTTTATCAGACAGATAATGATACACGGTGTTTTAGGCTCTGGCAATCACAAGGGAAACAGAATGAAGCCCCTGCTTTCCTGGGGCTTGCACACTATGACGGGACAACAGGCACGTGGGCGAATTCCTGCTGACGGCATGCCTGCCAGATGGTGGCAAGCGATCCGGAGAAAAGGGAAGGAAGCAGGGAGGACATGGTTCCAACGTGGGGAAGAGTGGCTTCTGATTTCACCAGAGGTTGTTAGGAAGGGTCACATGGGCAAGACTGGACGGAGGGGGTGAGTACCCAGGTGTCTGTCACCCGGGCAGAGTGGGCAGCAAGAGCAAAAGTCCTGGGACCTCAAGTTTGAGGCTCGTGTGGCTGGCAGGGGTGATCTGGGGCCAAGAGGATGGGTGGGAGCCAGAGCCTATCAAGGAGGACTTTGGCTTTGACTCCAGATGAGGGTTTAAAGCAGAGGAAGCCCCGAACTCGCTTAAAGGAGCTGCTTCGGGTGAGAAGAGATTTGGAGACCCGAAAGTAAAAGCAGGTGCACCGAAGGACTCAAACAATCACACATGTGACTTTGACCAAAGTGTTCCTGGTGGAGGCAAGGAGACAGCCAGATTCTAGAAGTGCTGAAAGCTCTAGGGGGGCAGCTGCTAGGCCAGTCTTGTCTCTCGGTATTTGTATCGCCAAATGGAGGTGCTAATTAATATGCATTAATTAATCATCAGTCATCAAGTGAACGCATATACATATAGTAAGCTTTCTTATAAGAATAGCTTTTTAAAGACATAATACTAAATGAATAGAGGAGGAATTCTTTCTTTCTTTCTTTATTTATTTAATTATTTTTATTTTTTATTGAGAAAAGGAAAAAAAAAGTATCCGCCTCCTCCCAGCCTCCCATTTCCCTCCCCCTCCTCCCACCCTTCTCCTCCTCCCCCCAGCTCCTCTCCCCCTCCCTCTCCAGTCCATAGAGCAGTCAGGGTTCCCTGCCCTGTGGAAAGTCCAAGGTCCGCCCCCCTCCGTCCATGTCTAGGAAGGTGAACAACCAAACTGGCTAGGCTCCCACAAAGCCAGAACATGAAGTAGGGTCAAAACCCCGTGCCATTGTCCTTGGCTTCTCATCAGCCCTCATTGTCCGCCATGTTCAAAGAGTCCGGTTTTATCCCATGCTTTTTCAGTCCCAGTCCAGCTGGCCTTGGTGAGCTCCCAATAGATCAGCCCCATTGTCTCAGTGGGTGGGTGCGCCCCTCGTGGTCCTGACTTCCTTGCTCATGTTCTCCCTCCTTCTGCTCCTCATTGGGACCTTGGGAGCTCAGACCAGTGCTCCAGTGTGGGTCTCTGTCTCTATCTCCATCCATCACCAGATGAAGGTTCTATGGTAGTATGCAAGATATTCATCAGTATTGCTATAGGATAGGGTCATCTCAGGTTGCCTAACCTCAGCTGCCCAAGGGACCAACTGGGGACATCACCATGGGCTCCTGGGAGCCACTCCAGGGTCAAGTCTCCTGCCAACCCTAAAGTGGCTCCCCTAACTAAGAACTGTGGTTCTGTGCTCCCCTGTCCAACCTTCCTCCATCCCAATCCTCCAGTTTCCCCAAGATCCCCTCCTTCCCTTTCAACTTTTCTCTCCCCATCTCCCCCTACCCCTATCCCACCCCACCCCCAAGATCCCAACCTTCTCCCTGGTAATTTTGTCTACTTCCCATAGCTAAGAGGATAACTATATGTTTTTCCTTGGGTTCACCTTCTTATTTAGTTTCTTTAGGTAGAGGAGGAATTCTTTGATAGCATATATTATATTTATTCTCAACTCTCTTCTGTTAGAATGTTAAAGATCATTTTACATGAAGCAAATCCTGCAACTCATGCAACACATGAGCTAAACATGTGAAAATGAACCACCAACTGTATTCTAAAAATTTAAAATTACATATATTTATTCAATTCATTAGGTGTGGTCTAAAACTAAATACTACTGTTCTTTAAAATGTAGCAATAAAATGACTTCTAGTGACATTCTGCTATCCCCCCCAGATCAGTGCCTTGCTCGGTCGTCATCAGAGAAGCTTCCTTCTGCAGCAGATGGGAAACAAACACAGACCCACAGCCAGACAGTAAGCAGAGAGTGCGAGACCTTGGAACGCTAAGCCCTAAGTGGGAAGTCTCCATCAAATTCCTTCCGTTAGAACTCAGGGAGCCCCGCTGAAGAAGGGTGGCAGACACCAGGAGAACAGGGCCTCTAAATCAACTGAGCAAAGCTCACAGAACTCACAGAGACGGAAGCAGCAAGCAATGTTTCCAGTTTAGCATTTTTATGGGATTACGGCGTGTGTGAGCGAGTGGGTCTCTGATTCTTATGCCTCGTCTTGGGTTCTTCTCTCTCTGTCCTGTCTAACTTCAATGTGATAGTTGCACTTTTGTCTTATTATATCTTGTTTTGCTGTATTTTAACATCATCTCTTAGAAGCCTGTTCTTTTCTAATGAGAAACAGAAAGGGGCTGGATCCAGATGGGGAGGATGTGAGGAGGAACCTGGAGGGTAGAGGGAGGGGAAAACCATAATCAGGATATACTTTGTGAAAAAGAATGTATTTTCAATGAGAGGGAAAAAGTTTTAAAATGAAAATTTATTTATTTATTTTGTGTGTGTGTACAAGCTTGCATGAGGGTGCTCACGTGCCATGTCATGTTGCTAGAGTTGGGTATCTCTTTCCTCATGGGGCACAAGGACTCATGCTCTCAAGTTTGGTGGCCAGCACTCTTCCCTGATCTACCATCCTGCTGGCCCCAGACTGTATTTTTAATATGTGGCTCATAGGTAGAATTTTATCTCACTGGGACTTGTCTCCTACTGTGAGATGAGGAGAAGGCCCAATAGTAGAGACCAAGGTATTCAATGCGGTCTTTTAAAAAATATTTATTTATTTATTATATATATATACAATATTTTGTCTGTGTGTATGTCTGCAGGCCAGAAGAGGGCACCAGACCTCATTACAGATGGTTGTGAGCCACCATGTGGTTACCGAGAATTGAACTCAGGACCTCTGGAAGAGCAGGCAATGCTCTTAACCACTGAGCCATCTCTCCAGCCCCCATTCAATGCACTTTTAACCACAACATATGACTGGTCTATTGGGAAGCAGATTAGTTTTTCCTGTAACGTGTTAGGACTTTGGGAGCTACGTGTGTGAAACCAACAAACGAAAACACCATTCTTCCTTACGTGGAACATTTAACTATTATTTAAATACAAAACAAAAACAAAAACTATGTCTCAATCCTGGAAGCAGAGTTGTGCCTGCATGTTGCATAGGCTTTCAGCACTTGACCACAGTTCCCTTTGATTTCTTCTTCATGGGACTCTGGTCTATGAATGTATTTTGTATGTCTACTTGGCTGCTCTTTACAAAATGTCTTATGCTTACCTCGCTCCCTAAGCATCCCTAGGTGGATTGCCCGGCTGTAAATGTCTTGGGATGCAACAGCGCCCCCCCCCCCCATATTCAAGTGGGGATAGGCCTCCTGAAATTTGCTGATGTCTCCACCATCGGACCAATAATAGTGCCTAGGTGTTGTATGAGGAGCCGCTGGCTGTGTCCCGGCCGCCTGGCTAGCTTAACCCCCGAAATAAGCACACAGAAATTGTATTAATTAAATTACTGCCTGGCCCATTAGCTCTATCCTCTTATTGGCTAACTCTCACATCTTGTTTAACCTATTTCCATTAATGTGTATCGCCACTTGACTGTGGCTTACCGGCGAGTCTAACCACTGTCCGTCTTGGGCAGGAGAATCATGGTGTCTGCCTGTCTCTGCTTTCTTCCTCCCAGAATTCTGTTCTGTCTTCTCAGCCTACCTAATTGCTGCCTTAACAAAAGGTTTTGGCAATTCATTTATTCAACCAATGAAAGCAACACAAATACAGAAGAACCTCCTACACTATTTAGACGAAACTTCGGCTTAGATAATTTTCTTCTCAAGCCTCATTTCAGCTCTTTTCTCCCTGGAATCTGGGGTCTGTAGCTTCAAAGAGCAGTTAGCTGGGTTTCGCTCCTGCTGAGGTTAGAACCCTTCCACACCTCGCTGCGATCAGGGCAGCCTTTCTAACTGACCAGCTCGCTATCTGGCTCAGCTGTTCCTGCTCTGCTGCTCTTTCCTTCACTGTGCCCTCTGCTCAGTGGTTGTTGATCAGCAAGGCATCAGGTACCAAGCATTGTGCAGGTGCCGAGGCCAGCAGGGTGCTGTTTGTACCCTCAGTTTCTCCTTAGAATGAGCCTGTCTGTGCTCGTTTGGAGCCTGTGCTCATTTGGAGCCCATCTTTCTTCTATATGACATTTTTCCTTGTCTTTGTCTAAAGTCCCCTAGAGGTAGGGATGGAAATTGGGACTTTCTTTGACCTTACAGTTATCATTCATAGAGTGGCTTTTTGTCATCTTCCAGTGACAAGCTGGCTCAAGGAAGCAAGAAGCATCACTTCTTCATTCGAGGTTGGCAGGAGTTGTGTTTCCTGGGGCTCCCAAGAGTTTTCCCAAGGTCCCACTGCTCCTCCAGTTAAAAGCAATACTGGAAAAGGAGTGTCTGGCTCTGTGGAAAAGAGGTTTGGAATTGCTGTGGAGTAAGCCAGATGCACACATGTGCCCCGAGGTGTGTCCATTTTGTGGGATTATGGTCTATCTAAATAAGATGCCAGAGTGTGTAGACATCCAGGGCATCCTGACACATTGTTGACTTTGTTGACTCCAGGGTTGCTCTTTCTCTCCTGACCATCTCCTGCTGTTGTCTGACTGACTTAGACTTTGACACCGATGCTTGGCGTGGCACTCCTTGACCTCCACCACCCACCCCTTCTCTTTCACTGCCGGAGGCCGTCCACTAAACAGCAAATTCCCAACCTGTCTGCCCATCCGGAGGCCGTCCACTAAACAGCAAAGTCCCAACCTGTCTGCTCATCCCGAGGCCGTCCACTAAACAGCAAATTCCCAACCTGTCTGCCCATCC
>NC_022031.1:11141553-11144875 GCF_000317375.1 Microtus ochrogaster | reverse complement strand
GAGGCCGTCCACTAAACAGCAAAGTCCCAGCCTGTCTGCTCATCCTGAGGCCGTCCACTAAACAGCAAAGTCCCAGCCTGTCTGCCCATCCCGAGGCCGTCCACTAAACAGCAAAGTCCCAGCCTGTCTGCCCATCCCGTGGCCATCCACTAAACAGCAAAGTCCCAGCTCATCTGTGCATCCCGAGGCCGTCCACTAAACAGTAAAGTCCCAGCTCGTCTGCTCATCCCGAGGCCGTCCACTAAACAGCAAAGTCCTAGCTTGTCTGGGCACCCGGAGGCCGTCCACTAAACAGCAGAGTCCCAGCTCGTCTGCTCATCCTGAGGCTGTCCACTAAACAACAAAGTTCCAGTCTGTCTGCCCATCCAGAGGCCGTCCACTAAACAGCAAAGTCCCAGCTCCTCTGTGCATCCGGACTTGTTTCTCTTCTGAGTGGCCCTCACTGATCATGCAAGTCCATCTTGTCTGTCATTGCAGTTGGGACCCCTGGATCCCTGCTATATTCTTCCTCTTATTCCTGAGCCCCCCAAAATCTCTTCTCTGGACCAGCTCTCGCTTCTTCCTCTCTTTTTCTTTTCTTAACAAGCTCCTTCAGTGAGCCCAGCTAATGTAAGGTCTTTAGTGTGGCTTTCTTCAAGGTGCCAGGCAGAACAAGCATGTTACCTCTTTTCTCCCCTTGCGTTATTTTTGCCATAGTTTTTGATGTTGATTCTTACATACGTGTTGTGGAACCAATGTGGGGGGCACACACTGGTGATCCCAGCACTTGGGAAGCTGATGCAGGAGGATGACTGATTTGAGGCCAGCTTGGGCTATTTACAGAATTTCAGCCTAAGCTACACAGGCTACAGAGAACCCCAAGATAGAGACAGAGAGAGATGATTGATAGGTAGACAGATAAAGGTAGATAGATGGTGATTGACAGGTAGGTAGATCGATGACAAATAGATAATTGATAGATGAATAGTTGATTGATAGAGAAGGAGAAGAAAGAGAAAGAACATGGACTGTCATACAGTTTTTATTTTTAATAGATACTTGCTTAGCATTTGTGAGGATCTGGATTTAGTTCTGAGCGCGCGCGCGCGCGCGCGCACACACACACACACACACACACACACACACACACACACACACACAGAGCACCATCATCAAAAACAAAAGTAAAAAAGATCTCCAGTTTAGGTTTATGTCTTTAATAGCTGTTGCAGTGCCTGGAAGGTGCTCAGAGGAGGTTTGATGAACAAATGGTTTTCAACCTTTGTCAGTAGGGATGGAGGAAATTCTCTGGGTGTTGTGCACATAGTGCACTCTTAACAGGTGGTGCATCCGAATCTGAAGTTAGTGAGGAAAACTTCAGCGAACAAATGTTTGCCACAGTGTAGCATTCTCCAGTTTCCAGGATTGGAGGTGGTGTGTGTGTGGCTGATGTTTTTAGAACAAGGCAATGGCTCAGCCCCGTGGGAGCAGATTGCATGAGACAAGCACCCAGAATGGGGGAGATGATGCCAGCCAATCTGTCAGGTTTCATCATCCGCTGGTCCTGGGCTCGGGAGATGCTTAATATATGCCTCTCAAGCTTCTAGCTCGTGAGGAGCTGCCTTCAGAGCCCATCTCCTGCAGGTTGCTTATACAACCCAACTTCTAAAAATAATATTTTAAGAAAGCATATTATTTACTTGAGTTTTGTAAATGAATCTCGTTTTTTTTTCCCTCAGATCCTGATTATTTCTACTCTGCAATGAATTTTGCAGACATGGTGAAGAGACAAATCCCATGGGTTGACTTGATACAATAAGAACCACCTTTTATTTTCAATTTATACCACTGAAATTTTAATTATGATTATGAAAAAACAGTCTGGGGAGTAGTTCACTGACTCATGAACAAAGGGACAGAAAGAAAGGACCAGTGATTTTTATTTTCTTAAATCAGGGAAACCTATTTGCTGGTGAGGTGTGGGTGTTGGCAGATAAAATGTGTGGGTTGGATGGCTGTTTATATATACTTGCATGACTGTAGGTGAGGGTGTGTGTGCGTGTGCATGTGTGTGTATGTGTGTATGTGCATGTGTGCATGTAGCTTATTATTTACAACAAAAGTTCATAAGTTTAGAAAACCAGTGGGCATAATAAACAGATAGCTAAGGAGCCCTCATACAGACACATTTATATCGCCTTCTTGCAGATGGTTCTCCTTTAACAGTAGATAATATCTAAAACATTTTATGCTTTGAGTGGTGGAAATACCTTCCCTGATCATCATCATCATCATAATCATCATCATCATCATCATCATCATCATCATCATCATCATCATCATCATTATTTTTGGCAAGCATCCTTTCCAACATGCTATAGAGTTCCTCCTCAGTTAAGGTTTTCTTTCGGTTGGTTTTAAAGTACTGGGATCCTAGAAGGAGAGGTGCTACAGAACCTTTTCTTTTCTCTAGTTATGAGAGTTGATGGTAGTCATTTCCACTGAGTGGAAACAAAGCAGATTGCCTACTTGAATATAATGATCTAGGGTCCCTAGAGATGAATTTCATCTTCTGGCTTAACTAGGGAAATAGGAAACAGGAAAAGCTAATGTTGAGGAAAAATTTCAAGACAGACTTTTCACTTTTGAGTTAAAAAAGAAATTATTCTGATGGGTTTAAGTATATCCTCCCTTCTGCATTCACATATGACTTTGTGTGAAAGACAGTTCTAAATGGGTAACTTGGCAGGGAGGCTGGTGGCAGGAGACGCGTGTGATGACAGAAGGAATACCCTTGGCTTTGACCTCAGACGTCTGGTCTCCTTGGGCTGAACACTGAGAAAGGGACAGTGCACATTTCTCAACATTGTTCCTAAGCCGAGGCAACCCTATTAACAACAGCAATGCCTCATGGCTGGAGAGAGTGTGGCAAGTGTCCCCTTCACGTCACAGACTGAGTCCAGGTTTCGTGTGAGTAATGGCTTAGTTGCTGCTAGGTGACCTTTACTTATTCCCTTCAACTTAAAAGATTAGGCTTGGTTCAAGGCAGAGCTCGAGAACAAAGAGTCAGTAAGTCAGCAACAGCATCTGCTGAGTCACGAGAACATAGACTTAGGAATGCCTGGAGACTTCTCAGCCAGGCGTGCACAAGTCTGTCCTTAAAGGCCCAAAGCACCGTCACCTCCTCCCTTCCTAGTTTTAATTCCAGGCACAGGGCTCTTTTTCTCTTTCTATTGTTGATCTTTTCTGTCCTTCCTGAAGGTTAACCCTGTCCTTTGCCTGACTTTATCCAAATCTTTTTTTTCCTGTTTATTTATTTATTAAAGATTTCTGTCTCTTCCCC
>NC_022031.1:11125141-11141136 GCF_000317375.1 Microtus ochrogaster | reverse complement strand
GTGAGTCTGTGTCTCTCCCTGATTCCTCCTTTGGGTATCTCCTCTGCCCTCCTGGCTGCTGTGATGACGGCTCCTGGTATTCAAGTCCAGTGAATCATTGGGTCTTTCTCATCACACAGCCAAAGATGAACTTGGGTCTTTTCTCCAAGTTGGCTTTCCTTATATTCTTTCGCATGTTGGCTAAAGATCGCTTCATTTTTCTAAGTGCTGTAGCCAAACATATCCTCCTCCTCCTCCTCTTTCGCATCCCACATTGAATCCTTCAAATCAAATCCCCTGATGGGCTGGAGAGATGGCTCAGTGCTTAAAAGCACCGGCAACTCTTCCAGAGGGCCTGAGTTCAATTCCCAGCAACCACGTGATGGCTCACAGCCATCTATAATGGGATCTGATGCCCTCTTCTGGCATAATGGTGTATATGCAGATAGAACAGCATGCGCATTAAAGAAATTCCTGGTTTTTAGTCTCACGATTTCTTGCTGTTTCCGTTGTTATTACCTTTAGTGTGGTTCACCATCTTCCCGACATGGATTATTACAGTTGTTTTTAGCTGGTTTCTAAGTTTCTATCCTTGTTCTCCACTCCACATTTGGGGCCAGATAGATAGTCATGATTCTCATTAATCGCCATCCTCCCCCTACCCCTTTATGGGGCGTGGGATTGAGTCCAGGGTCCCAGGCATAGGGAAGCATTCTATCACCAAGCCACATCCTCAGTCCAAGATACTTGACTCTTTAACACATCAGCCAAATCAGTCTACGTTTCAATTCGAAACTCTCCAATAACTCTATTTTTAAATTCATTCTTCTCTCATATATTACATCCCAACTGAAATTTCCCCTCTTTTCTCTCCTCCCTCCTCCCCTTCTTCCCCCCGCCACTTCCCATCATCCACCATCTATTCCTCTTTCATTCCCCTTCAGAAAAGGGCAGGCCTCCCAGGGATATCAACAAACAAGGCAAGTTTCAGTAAGACTAGGTACCTCCCTTCATTTTTAGGCTGGGCGAGGCAATCCAGTGGGAGGAAAAGGGTTCCAAAAGCATACAAAAGAGTCAGAGACATCCCCTGCTCCCTCTGTTAGGTGTCACACAAGAAGATCAAACTATACAGCCATAACGTATCCGCAGAGTGCCTAGGTCAGATCCATGCAAGGCTCCCTAGTTGTTGGTTCAGTCTCTGTGAGCTCTATGAGTCTGTATGAGCCCAGATAAGTTGATTCTGTGGGTTTTCTTGTGGTGACCTCTCTGGCCCCTATAATCCTTCCTCCCTGTCCTTAGCAGGATTCCCTGAGCTCTGTGTTTGGTTGTTGATGACTCTCGGTTTTAAGCCATAAAAACTGCGTGAGCTGTCCCTCACCTGTGATTTCTGACTTTTTCTCCCATCATATAGCTACTATAGATATAATGACCTCCTTGCTGCTCTTTAAGATTCCAGACATTTCCATTTTAGGGCCTTTGCACCTGGTGTTTTGTCTGCCTGGAAGGTTCTTCCCCAGACATGAGTATTAATCCCCTCACATAAACCCTTTACCCAATGTCACCTTTTTGTCATGGCCACATTGATGCCCCTCACTGGCACTCTCAGCCTTGCGTACCTGACTCCCCTACCCTGATCTATTATTTTTCAGTGACATTTATCATCTAGTAATATAGTAATCAAGCACCTCAATGTGCTTGCTTTAATTTTGTAGCTGTTAGCCTCTCTGCACTAGGTTATAATCTTCAAGGGGGTAGGGCTTTGTGTCTGTTGTGCAACTCAGCACTTAGTGTGGTGTCTGGCACACAGTGAGCCCTCAGTGAATGTCTGCTGATGAGTCAAGGTGGGTGGCCAGCTGCCTTGCTCCTATGGGCTACCCTCAAGCCTCTGTTTAGTTAAGGCCTCATGTTTCTGTTTCTTTGTCATCTTCCTCCTCATTTTCTTCTCCTCCCTCCTGCCCACCCCCATGCATAGTGTATGCATGGTTTACGCATGTGTGCATGCGTATGGAGGCCAGAGGAGGGCATCAGTGTTTCTGTTGCTGCCCACTTTGAGACAAAGTCTTCTCACCGAGCTAGAGCTAGATTGACAGGCCTGAACATGCAAGTGAACCTCCTGACTCCACCCATGTGTTCTAACCCACAGTGCTGGGTTCTAGGCATGTGTGACCATAGAACATGAAAGTGAGCCTCCTGACTCCACCCATGAGTTCCAACCCACAGTGCAGGGTTCCAGGCAAATGTGACCATAGAACATGAAAGTGAGCCTCCTGACTCCACCCATGAGTTCCAACCCACAGTGCAGGGTTCCAGGCATGTGTGACTATGCCCAGATTTTACATGGTGCTGGGAATCCAAATTCATGACGTCATGCTTTCACAGCAAGTACTATGGCTCTCTGAGCTGTCTCCCCAGACCAACACCTCACTTTAAAAGGTCTTGGTTGCTGAGGCAGGAGAGTGAGGATTCCTCTGGGATGATTTCTGGAAAGGAAAAGAACAGGAAGCTTTCCTGCTGTTCTAGAGAGTGGGTGGGATCCCACTTTAGACATACAGTTAGGCAATCGAAGGGTCTCGCTTGACTCATTTTGAATTTTCTGTTTTTGGATGTGAGTGTGCAGGGATGGAACTCAGGCTTCACGGCTGCCGGGTAAGCTCTCTGCTGAGCTGCATAGTCCACAACTGCGGTCTGTTTTTCTTTTTTAACTTAATGTTATATCATGACAAAACTTCTAATTTAAAAACTAGTTTCACAGTCACTGTTTTGATGACAGCATACTTGAAACACAGTCTTAACGACTTGGCATAAAAGTGGATATATGTAAGCATGGAGATTGCCATTGATTACTTTCAAGACCCTCAGTACAGGGCTTGGAGAGATGGTGCAGCGGTTACGAGCACTTCTAGAGGACCTGTGCATTTTGACAGGATTCCTAGGTGTGCCTCACGCGCATTCATGTCTGAGAAACTGATTCCAAGTAGTGCCTGGGAAATGCCAAATCCTGAAGACTGGGCTTAATTTCCAGAGTGGATCCTATTCAGCTTGTCCCAGACCTCTGAAGCTTATTTCTTGTTTGTACCATACAATCTTTTCCAGCAAGTAACATTGGGATCTCAGGCCAACCACTGCACACCTCTGACCTTCAGTGTGCTTTTCTGAGTAATCTCAGAAGTGTCCTGCTGCTGCTTGGCTTTCTGGGATTCAATATTCATCAATTCATGTGTTATTAGCAAGGTATTCAAAATGGCCAGAATTTCTTTAGAAACTAGAGAAGAATAAGGTCTTAAAAGAAAGTCCATGAACATCCCTTGAGATGAAAATCAACTAGGCCAGAACTGGAGGATACAAAGAGACTTTTACAAGTACACTTTCTTCTGCAGAGTCGTACATATGGTGGCGCCATGTGAGGGCTAGCAGGCCCCCAGCACTCCCCAGGAAGCTGCTCTATCTAATCCAGCCCTTCAGGAGGAAAGAAAATAACGTTATCACCTAGCTAACTGTTGGCGTAAAATGACAGATGGATGATGGTGGATCTTGAGAATCAGTGTGACAGAGGGACACCCAGAGAATTGGGAAAGCACACTTTCGGGTGCCTGTGAGGGCTTTGCAGGGAAGACTAGCAACTGGGCCAGGGAGCTGAGTGCAGATGCCTGTTCTGCATGTGGGCGGCATGATCATCTGATAGGTTGGCCCAGGGATGGAAAGCAGAAGGAAGAGCCTGGTGCTCCTGCTCAGAAGAGTGCTCCCTTCCTGGAACAGACTGCTGTCTAAGGACATCAGACTCCAGGTTATTTAGCCTTTGAACAGTCTCCCCAGTGGGGCCTTTGATCTTGAACTGGGACCCCATTATTGGCCTGACTCTTGTTCTGAGACTTCTGAGAAGCTTCCAGTTTCCTGGTTTTTCCAAACTACAGATGGTCATTTATGACATCTCAGCTTACAGCCATGTTACCCTTCTGATAAATCACTTCTAGTGAATACATGGGTGTATACATCATCTCTTCTGGTAAATACATGCATGTGCGCGCACACACACTTTCTCTCTCTCACACATACTTTGTTATACACACAAACACATACTTTCTCTCACACACTTACTCTTGCTCACACATACACACACTCTCACACAAACACACACACACTTTCTCTCTCTCTCTCTCACACACACACACACACACACACACAACTCTTTCACACATTCACATTCTCACACACCTCCATTTCTCTCACATACACATATACACGTATGTATATATGTACACAAATTTTAATATTTTTTCATGTTACTAAAGGATTTTATTTAATCTTTTTTTGGTTTCCATTATTTTTTTTATTGGTTTTTATTGAGCTATACATTTCCTCCTCCCCCCCTTCTACCCTCTCCTGTGACCCCCAGGCCCCCAATTTACCCAGGAGCTCTTGTCTTTTTCTCCTTCAGTTCAGTTTGTTGAGAATGTTGACTGATGCAGAAGATTTCTGTAGTGTGCTGAAGTGTTCCTCCCAAAGTCTGTGGCTACTGGACTTTCAGAGTGTGGCCTTATTTGGAAACAGAGGCTCAGGTCAGTGGCCTCATGAGAAGGGCAGAATGAAGCACCCTAGGGAAGGTGGCCATGCCAAGACAGAAACATAGATTGAAGCAACAGCGGTCATGACAATGAATAATAGCAGGAGCCATCAACATCTGAAAGAAGCAAAAAGGGTTTCTTCTTTTCTTCTCTAGAGCCTTGGGTAGGACCTTGGCTCTGCTGTTGCTGATTTTCACCTCTAGGCATCCAGAATTTTGTAAGACTAAATTTCTGTGGTTTTAAACCAACTAAGGTTGTGGTAACTTGTCAGGGGAGTGCCAGGAAGCCAGTAGGTAGTCTTTGACTCTATTGGGGCAAATTCTCAGGGGACCTTGTGCTTTTCCCCTGGGCTTTCTGCCCACTAACACTCCTCAGAACAGCTTGCCCTTTCATTAACCATGACCTCGGAGGGGGAAGAATCATGGAGTCAACAAAGTACTTTTCACAGAGTCTTGGACGATGTGATGTGATGTTCATTCACAGTCCTCTGAAGGATCTTAAGTGGTGAACAGTTAGTTCTGGGCCACCCAATTTCTCAAGGAAAATAATACTCACTTTTCTTGGGATGAAAATGCTGAAGCCACTTTTGGGAGACATTTGATCCCCCAACTCTGTGAACCTTGAATTTGCATTTGCATTAATGAAATAGAATTAACTTTGGGTTAGGAGGCCGAGTTAAAAACCAGTTGACAGAAAGAAATCATAGAATCATAATCATAATCAGAGAGCATCCAGAAGAGTTAGAGAGATGCCAGGAGACATAGAGGAAGCAGTATGTGACAGTATAGATGGATAGAAATGGGTCAATTTAAGTTATAAGAGTTAGTTTTAAGCAATCCTAAATTAAGGCCAAACTTTAATAATTGATAAGAAGTCTTCGTGTTGTGATTTGGGAGCTAGCTGGAGGGACAGAATAAGACTCACTGCAAGCCATGTTGTGCATGTGATTTCTCTAGTTTAATATATGTGGAAACAAGCAATAGCATGTGAGAATTTATCATGCCATCAATTTAGTGATTGTTTTTTTTAATTTTATGAGAAATGTTATTATATAAAAACAGTCGTCTTGGTTGGGGTTTGAGTCAAGATTCTTCTTGGTACTGTCTGTGCTTAGTTGAAGAAATCTCTTTCTGAAACTCAGTGTTATTGTTAGAAAAATGAGGATAAAACCCCAAGAACTACCTATCACACAAGTATATTATGAAACTTCTATGAGGTGGCTATGAAAGATGATTCTGGAAGTTGTATCAGCAGTAAGCCTATGACACAGGCCAGCCATTATCACAGGAGCCACAGCAAATACGTGAAGTAACCTACTTACAGAGAAAGGCTTATTACGGCTCACAGTGTTGGAGGTTTCAGTCCATTGCTTTGGGGCCAGTGGTGAGATAATGCATGATGCCAACAGTTTGTGGAAACATTGCTCATCTCAGTAGTGGGATGTGCTTTTGTATTTTCCACATATTTTTGTGGTACTGGGGATCAAACCTAGGACAAACACAAACTCCATGCTAGCTTCTATAGCTGTGATGTGAAATAAGTTGAAAAGGACATCTAGAGTTCCACTGTCCCCTTCAGAGGCATGCCCCAGCAGCTGATAAACCTCTCACTGGGACCTACTGCTTAAACTTACTAGTTTTGGGTAGGCCTTTATGACATGGGTCATTGGCAGGTTTTCCAGATCCAAGTTCTAGAGTTTCAATGCCCAGCGGCCTTTGGGAGCTGTGTGATAAGCTTAACAGGAGACAGCTGAGGCTGAAGGACAGGGTGACAAGATGAACTCAAGGAAGTCCATTTTTGGAGCCCATGAGCTCTTCTGCACTGAGCTATTGTGCTGGTTTGAGAGAAGATGGCCCCCAAAGGGAGTGGCTCTATTAGGAGGTGTGGCTTTGTTAGAGTAGGTGTGGCCTTGTTTGAGGAAGCGTGCCGCTGTGGAGGCAGGCTTTGAAGTCTCACATATGCTCAAGCCACACCTAGTGTCTCAGTTCACTTCCTGTCCCATGCAAGATATAGAATTCTTAGCTCCTTCTCTAGCACCATGCCAGCTTGTATGTCACCATGTCCTGCTATGGTGATAATGGACTAATCCTCTGAGAATGTAAGCCACCCAGTTAAATGTTTTCCTTAAGAGTTGCTGTGGTCATGGTGTCTCTTAACAGCAGTAGAAACCCTAACTAAGACGGACACTCAGACTGAGCTCAGTGACAGAAAGTAGAGCTAGACCTGAGCTGTTCAGACAAACCGTCAGAATGAGTCTTTGTGCTCTATTCTAAAGACTGTGTTACAAATTTAGCAATCATGGCCTTTAGTAAGAACCTTATGACCTTTCTTTGGACTTGAGTTAGGGGATTATATCTTCTGCCTTAGGTCAGAGATGTTGACTTTTAAAGCAGTAGATTCTTCAGCTCAGCAGGAAGAGCAGGAATGCATCCACGATGTGATGACAAGATTGACACCTTAGACCTGAGGCTGTTAATATGCCTGCTCTGGTTAGCTCAGCTACTGCCTAAGTGACAAGATGCAGGGGACTTGTTAACTTTAAGATACATTTCACTGTGAGTAGGGTCACACTGTGTAGGATTGCTCTGTTTGTAAAGGAAACAGGGATAGGAACTCTGTTGAAAAGGGTTTCAGATGTGAGCTTTGTTTCGTTTTATAGCAAAAATGATCTGTGAAGAGGTTCTGTGATTGTGGCAAAGGATAAACCCTTAAGATTATACTGAATTAGACACAAGAAGAGCTATGTCTTTAAATGACTTAATGGGACATTTTCAAGCAACTCAGCGCTTGGCAGATTTCGTTTTGACGAGCAGGAACAGGTGGGTGGCCCAGGCTTCTCAACCTTGACTAGATGACCCCAGATGACTTTGTGTTCTCCTGATAGCAGCAGGATAAAATAAAGTTAATGGAGGGGTTTAGGGAGGTATGTGTGTTTTTCAGGCTTCAAATGTGGAATAAACAGATAAATAGGAAGAGTCAAGTGTCATGAAAACTAGGCATCCCAAAGCCTTGGGAAGCAGGCAGGCAAGGGGCCTCTGGGGTCTGCTGGGCACTCTATATGCCTTGTCTGTTCAGGAAAGAGGAACCCAGATGCCAGTGGTCGTGGTGTCCACATTGCCATGCATACTCTAGTGATTCTGAGTGAGACCTCTCTTCTGGTTTGTGGTGGGAACACTTCCAGGTCCACTGGGTGTCCATGGTGGGTTATTCCTTTTCTGAGATTTGAGGGGCTTGTTAGGAGCTTTGAAAAACATAGAACGTCTCTGGAATTGTCTCCGCATTTCACTCTTTCTCCTGAGTCCGTTTTCTTCCTTGTCCCCTTCTCCCGCCTTCCCTAATCTGTGTCTCTGCCAGTCTGGGTAAAGTTTCTGGCACCTGGCATGTTTGCCAGGAAAATGACAGCTGCTGCAGAGGAAGAGCCTTCCGTGTTTTCTCCACAGCTTCAGGGTCCTCCGCTTGGAGCCCTGGGGTCTGTGCAGTCTCTGTGTTCACTGGCAGGGGAATGGCATGCTCGTGCCTGTTGCTTTGGAATGTGTTTATGTGTGTATGTATGTGTATATGTGTGTATGTATGTATGTGCGTATGTGTATGTATATTATATATTACAGTTTTTATATTATATATATTTTTTAAAGATTAGGCTGTATTCTATCTGTTTTTCTGTCTTCTGAATTCTTCTTTGGTCACTCAATCACATACTTAACATTTTGTACTTGAGAGACCCTGATGGTGAGGACTGAGCATGCTCTGATCTTTCTAAGGGGGAAGATTTTTCAGGCTGTGATGAGAGATAGAATATAATTTAGGCAGAAGCTCCCTCGGGGAATGTGAAGAGCCTGAGGTAACTTTCTTTAGGGCTTTATTAAAACAAAGGAGTTGCTTTTCGTTTTGTTTATAATTTGGAATGAAAATCCTATCTTATTCTCTGATGCTCAGGCCTCTTACAGGGTTTTTAAAAGGAAAGATTTGCAAACCAAAGTAAGGCCTCTAGGTTAGTCTATGCTTAGAGGCACGTTTGTTTTAAACGATCTTGACTTTAGGGTTGGAGATGTAGCCTGGTGATAGAGGCCCACAAGTATGAGGCCCTGGACTTGGTCCTCTGTACTTTAAACAAATTGAACCTGTGTTCTTTTCTCTTTCATATTATCATCTCCTCCTACTGTTCTTATTTTTTTAGACATTTCCATGGGTCCATCTACATCTATGAAATGAGAATTTAAGAATCCAGTGTTTTCTCCTTAACCATGGGGTATAAACCAAAGAGTCTAACAGGCCTGAAGCCTCAGATAGCACCAAACTCTATGAGTCTTGTACACACACACACACACACATACATACACACATATACACATACACACATACATACATATACACACACATATACATATACACATATATATACATACACACATATACACAAACATACACACACATATACATATACACACATACATACACATATACACATATACATACACACATACATATGCACATACATACACACACATACATATACACACATACACACATACATACATGCACACATACATATGCACATACATACATACAAACATACATATATACACACATATACACATGCACACATACACAATACATACATATACACACATACACACATATACACACATACATACATACACACATACATATGCACATACATACATACACACATACATATGCACATACATACACACATACATATATACACACATATACACACATACACAATACATACATATACACACATACACACATATACACACATACATATGCACATACATATGCACACACATACATATGCACACATACATACACACATACAAACATACATACATGCATACCTGTAGCAAACTCTCAGTCTTTGCCCCCAGGAAACAGTTTAGAGTCTCTCTTTGGGCATATCTAAGTGATCAGTATTGCAGTTCCTGCTCCTCTGGGGCGATAGAAAGTCTAAGGGCTGCCTAGGCCCAAGCATGGCAGTAGTGCAGTGCTTGATGTGATAATCAAGAGGGCCCCTTGTCAGCTTAGCAGGTGGTAGTTTATGTGGTGTGGCCTAGCTTGGTGAGGTCACTTGTATCCCGGGCAAGTTGGAAAGGGTGTTGCGATTTCAATGCACTTCTCAGAGCAACATGCAGGTTAAGATATGTGCTCTGATGATCCCTACAGTCTTTCTACTTAGTGTTCTCAGAGCAACATGCAGGTTAAGATGTGCGCTCTGATGATCCCTACAGTCTTTCTACTTAGTGTTTTCGGACCATTGTTAAATATAAGTAAATGAAATAGTGGACGGTAATAAAGGTAAAGGAAAATCTGGGGTTAGAAAACCAGAACTCTGTTTTACTGTCTGTGGTACTCTCTTTACTGTTCTGGAAAGTACTCTATAGATCGTAAAAACCTACCCGCATATATCTTCACCTATAACCTGAAGGATAAATGAACCGACAGTGATTTATAGTTAAATGTGCTATGTATTTCAGTATGTAAGCTTCTTGGCATTTCTT
Source organism: Microtus ochrogaster (assembly GCF_000317375.1). Lineage (NCBI taxonomy): Eukaryota > Metazoa > Chordata > Mammalia > Rodentia > Cricetidae > Microtus > Microtus ochrogaster. Next base: position 11,131,073 of record NC_022031.1, on the reverse strand, counting down.
GACAAGGACAGCCAGTGAGAACTGGGGATGCTGCTCAGCTGGTGGAGTGCTTTGCCCAGCATGCACAGAACCTGACTCTGGTCCTCAGCCATCTATCAACTGTCTTCCTAGCCTTTGAGAGATGGAAGACGGAGGGGCAGAAGTTCATATCATACACAGTTACATAGCACATTTGAGACCATTCTGGGCTACATGAGATCCAGTCTGAAGAACAAATGCCCACATTGGGCTTACATGTGCCAAGCCACTGTGGTAGATAGCTATGGTTGAGGGTCATAAAATGATGCTCCAGAGGAGGCTGCTTTGACTTGCTCCGTGGCCTCAGAGCCACCTCAGAATCAAGATCCTTGAATTTCTCTTGTCTTCTCCTTCTGCAAAGTTTCTTCTCAGGAGAAAAGAAATATAACTGAAATTTCATTAATCAGAGAAGACCAAGCTCACATGCCAGGAAGAAAGACCTAGTCCATCAACACACATAAAACACACCAGGGAGGACTCATGTTACACACCTTACTTCTATTTTGCTTCCATCCAGTGTTCTGCAGAGAATCATAGTTGTCTGTCTGACAAGAATTTGCCCAGGCTGTTGTATGTTCTCCGAGGCCATTGAGTTTCCATAGAAATAACTAGGCATCCCCTTAGAAAGGCTGCACTTCCTCTTCCTCATCCCCAGTGAATGGGGTGTGCAAGCTCATTATCTGTGCACTGAGGAAGCCTTTGAATCTCTGCTTTGTGTATGTCTCCTATCCTGCGGATGCCTCCCTTCCTCTGCTCCTCCTCTGTGCATGCACAGGGGACCTACTGTGTAGAGAGCTGCGTGGAGCCACACCTGATAATCAGCTCTTAATATTGGCTAACGCCTGACTCATGCTATCATCACGCAATGATTGTCAGCTGCTTGCATATGCGTGAACCTATGGGCAGTGCCCACCTGGCAATCCGGGGTTGGCGGCCCAGGCCTACTTAAGGGCTGGGAGAGGTTTGCCCAGGGAAAGAGGGAGAGAGAGATACAGTTGTTAAAAAAGGTCCTGAATAAACTGCTAGCAGGAAGAGCTCCGGTGTCGTGTCGTTCTTGCGGGTCAAGGTGGGCGGGACACTACTGATGCTCACAGTCAGTGTTGTGAGGCTGGTCACATCACTTTGGAAAATAATGAACAGCTTTTGGTAAAATTTGTAACAAAGTAGTCCAAAATATCTTCTCAACTTCTTTTTAATTCTGGAACTCAGGTAAATGCTCTATCCTTGAGCTGCACCTAAGCTCAGTGTTCTCCCAGTATCCCCTAAATTGGCAATTCTGAAATGCTGGCATACATTAAAATAGTGCAAGGATTATTAAATCCAGGTATAATAGTAATTTCGTGTAATCCTACCACCTGGGAAGCTGAGGCAAGGGAACCATGAGGGTTGCCCGGCAAGACGGTGAACACTCAAACCCCAGTGAGACCCTGGAACAAACAAATGGACAAGAAAAACAGTTAAATGAACAAATCCATGAGTTTGACCTACACAGGAAGACCTTGTTTCCCAAACCAAACCAGATGTGTTTTTAAAATTTAAATCAAAGCTATATAAAATTTGGATGATTATAAATAGGGCTTAATCCATGTGAATGCCGAGCAGAATATTTGACGTACTCTCAAGTCATGGATGACTCTCTGCAATGCAGCATATCTTTGTTAGGTTTCTATTGCTGTGATAAAACTCCACGACCAAGAGCAACTTGAGGGAGGGAAGTGTTTTTCCAGTTCATGATTCTCGGGTCACACTCCATCACTGAGAGAAGTCAGGGCAGTAACTCAAGGCAGGAGCCTGGAGGCAGTTACTGAAGCAGAGACCATGGAGGATTCTCCATGACTTGCTCTTTTTGTTCTTTTATATACCCCAGGACCACTTGCCTAAGGGTGGCACTGCCCACAGTCACCTGAGTTCTTCAATACCAATCACTAGTCAGGAAAACGCTACACATGCCTGCCTACAGGTCAGTATGATGCGTATATATTTTCGATTGACATTCTCTCTTCCCAGATGACCCTAGCTCGTGTCAAGTTGACAAAAACCTAACCTGCACACAGTACCAGCCTGCTCATTTCAAGCTGATATCCAATGTCCCTAGTCTGACCCAGTAAATGAACTTGACATCCTCCAGTTGTTTAGATAACAAAATAACTTCTACAAATGCCCTAAAGCCCCTGGATGTGGTAACACTGGCTAGAAAACACCGTTCTAAGCTTTCTCACGAGTACAGATGCCTACTCATTCCTGCTGCCCCAGCTTGTCCCAGTAATAGCAATGGCAACGGCAGTAGCAGTAACATCTCTTGTTCCTAGGTAATTGCTTAGTTCCTTGTCTGTTAGCCTTATGTCCCTTTAATTCATCTAAACCAGTCTTGGGTACACAAGGCTTCCGTAGTGCATTGAGTTGAGGAATAGGGGTTTGGGAAAATGAAATACCCAACTCTAGATACGTGTCTCTGGCATGTATCTGTCTGCCTGCCTGCCTGCCTGACTGTCCGTCTATCTGTCCAGCTGTCTCCTAGATTTCCTGAGGACTAGATTCCAGCCATGTGCCACCAAACCCTGATCTCCTAGGCATACTTGGAATTGTTTATTCAGAGAAACTGCAGCCCTCTAAGGACACAAGGATGACTCTGAAAGTCATTTTGTTAAAGAAATTTGTATCTATAAAAGATGATTTTATTAGTGAGACAAATATCCAGTAAGATGTAAGCAAGCATTTCTGTTTTATACAGACCTTTCTGACTTGCAAAGATCTTTTCAGAGGAAGAAAAGATTGGGATCGTATACTTGATCCAGAGATGACCACAGGTGGCTGTTACCTAGGAAACATCATTTGTGTAACAAGACAACATTCTGTAGCCTTCTCAAGCTCCTGCTTCTTCTCTTTACTCTACATAAACATCAATTTCCAGATGCCTTTTGAATCCCACTTTGTGTACAGCTCCTGTGTTGCTATACGTTAAATAGTGTTATGAATTTTCTCTATAAATGTATCAGTTACTTCATTTTGTGGTATAAAATTATTGAAGCTATAACAGGCAACAAGATTTTATTTATTTTTTTAAAGTTTTAATTTCTTTAAAATTTTTACAATTGCATCTATTTACTCGTGTGCGTGTGTGTGCGTGTGTGTGTGTGTGTGTGTTGGTGCATGGTGATCAGGGAACATGTGTGCCATGGATTTGCACAGGGGTTTGAGGAAACTTGCCGGAGTTGGCTATTTCCTTCCACTATCTGCATCTGAGACTGGACTCAAATCATCAGATTTGGTGGCAAATGTCTTTGTTGAGCAATGGCCCAGTTTTAAAGGTATTCTTGACAATTAAATAATGTACATGATGGATCTTGGCAACTTTCCATTACTGCCTCTTGTCCCCCTCACTCCCTCTGGACCTCGTCCTCTTTCTACCACGCTCCCCTTCCACCCCTCCCCACCTCTTAAATGAGCCACTGAATTTAATTAAGACTGCTGGTGTGAGCATGAGAGGGGACAATTGCCTGGAGCAGGAGTAACTCACCAGTGGCTACGTCATTGAAGAAACTGGCTCCCTCTCCTTGTGCAGTCCTTAGCTACTGATAACTCCTCAGTAGGGAGTTGAGGCCTTGTAAGCTCTTCCCCCGTCCTTTCTGGCTAGGTCTTGTATGGTCTTGTGCATATAACCATAGCTGAGTGAATGAACGAGACAGCGGCACCATGTCCTGAAGAAAGCTCTTTGCAGCACTCCTCCCTGTCGTCTGGCTCTTACTTATTTTCTGCTTCCTCTTCCACAGTGTTCCTGGAACCTTGGAGTACAGGGTGACACAGATGTCCTGTTTGGGTTGTCAGTTCTCAGCACTTGGACATGTTGTGAGTGTCTGCATTAACAACTCGCTACAGCTAAAGTACACTTCTCACTAAGGCTGAGACCATTGACACTATATGAATATTAACAAATATTTAGAAGGCAGTTTGACACCATGTCCTTTTAACAAAACAACAGTAGCAGGTATTGCACCCCCACATCAAACAGGGCCTCTGACTTCACCAGGTTTGCAGTAATAGGTATGAATTCCCTCCTGTGGTAGAGGCATCAAATCTAACTGGCTTAGTTAGGTTTTCTATTGTTGTGACAAACACAAAGATCTAAAACAACCTGGGGACTGTGGTTGTTTAAAAGAAAATGTCCCCCCAAAGGGAATGGCACTATTAGGAGGTGTGACCTTGTTGGAGGAAGTGCATCACTGTGGGGGTGGGCTTTGATGTCTCTATTTCCTGTTGCCTGCAAGACTTAGCACTGTCAGCTCCAGCACCCTGTCTGCTTGCACGCTGCTGTGCTCCCCTTCATGGTCATGATGGACTGAACTTCTGAAACTGTAAGTGAGCCCCCTCAATTAAATGTTTTCTTTATAAGAGTTGCCATGGTGTCTCCTCATAGCAATAGTTAACCATAACTCACACAGGGAGGAAAGAGTTTACTTCACCTTACAGATCATAATCCATTACTGAGGGAAATCAAGGCAGGAAATGATGCACAGGCCATGGAGGAGTGTTGCTTACTGGATTCTTCCTCCTGGAATGCTTAGCTTGCTTTCTCATAGCCCTTAGATCCACCAGCCTAGGGAGGGTAATGCCCACAGTGCTTTGGACCTCTCCACATCAATCCTCCATCATGAAAATGCACTGCACTGCAAGCATGCTAAGTTAGGGTTTCTATTGCTGTGAAGAGACACCATGACCTTGGCAACTCTTATAAAGGAAAACATTTAATTGGTTGGCTTACAGTTCAGAGTTCAGTCCATTACCATCATGGTGGCACATGGTGGCATGCAGTCATACACGGTGCTGGAGAAGGAAATGAAAATTCTATATCTTGATCCACAGGCAACAGGAAGTAAACTGAAACACTGGGAGTGGCTTGAGCATATGAGACCTCAAAGCCCACCTTACGGTAACATACTTTCTTCAACAAGGCCACACCTACTTCAAAGAAGCCACACCTCCTAGTCGGAATACTAACTCTGAGTTTATGGGGGCCAATTACATTCAAACAATCACATATGCCCACAGTCTTGCCTGGTAAGAGAATTTTCTTAATTTAGGTTCCTTCTTCCTAAACAACTCTACCTTGTATCAAGATGACACAAAATTAGCCAGCACACCAATCAGAAAGGGATTGATTCCTCAAGCCACTGTAGTGCTAGCAGGTACATCTCGCCCGGCAAGTCAATATTGTAGTATATAGATAGGGTCCACAGCTGCAAGACTTCTGATGACTTTTCTCCCTCAGCTGACTGCATACCACTTTCTGGCACTATAAAAGCTAGGTACCATGGAGAAACTCTTTAGTTCAGTTCCAGACTGATTTCTTTATGCTCGGTGACCAGCAGGTGTGGTGTCTTTAGCAGCAGACTCTTTCCACCTAGTTCTGGGGGGCCACTGTATCTATTACTTTCCTTGCTATGACAAAACACCTGGTAAAGTAACTTAGGGAAGGAAGCTTGATCCACAGTTCTAGGGAACAGTCCATCATGGCGAGGAAGTCATGGAGGCAGGAGCTTGAGGCCGCTGGTCACATGGCATCTGTGATCAAGAAGCAGAAAGCAATGGGTGTTCAGGCTCAGTTATCTTGCTCCTTTTTGTGTAGCACAGGACCCAAACCTAGGGTGGTGTAATGCCTGCGTGTTACTCTCTTGGTACAGTTTGTATGCCACTGTACCATTCGCGAGCCTGACAAGGACCTGGAGATTAGAACACACAAGAGACCTGGGTCATTAGAAAGGAGATCAGCTGAATGCAGTTTATTCAAATGTAGGAAAAACCTTATATACCTAACTGCTGCACAATGGAATACCCCCAGGCAGGTGGGAAATTACCATGCCCAAGATGGAGTAAACAATGGCCCTATAGCTAACCACAGGAGGGGGTGGGTGTGGGC
>NC_022031.1:11110738-11124979 GCF_000317375.1 Microtus ochrogaster | reverse complement strand
TCACCTCAGTGAACTAATAAAGATCACCCCTTCTGTACATTCTCAGAAACTTGTCTCCTGAGTGACTATTCTGTTACATTAATAATCAATATCAAACATCACACTAACTAAGAAGAATGGCAATGGCTTGTATTGTTGTGTGTGTCGGGGTGGGGGGCAAAGAGCAAATGTTAGCCTCCCTACAGGAGAGCATTATCAAATGGTGTGATTCACCACAGTTACATTCTGTGGAAGGGAGATTCTGAAGCAGGAGAGATCACTCAGTGGTACAGTGTGCTGACCTCCCAGAGGATCTGTACTTAGTTCCCAGCATCCACATGACAACTCACAGCTCTCTATGACTCCAGTTCCAGGGAATCTGATGCCCTCTTCCTTCTTCTGAGACATGCGTGTGATACACATATATCCATGCAGACTGCAGACAAAGCACTCTCACAAAACATGAACATAAAAAAAAAATCTTTAAAGATAAAAAGGATAAATGCTACCCAGGTAAGACTAAGATGCTGGGCAACTGAGGCTTCTGACCCGTGACGACCTCTCTCAGTTGGAGACACCAAGTTTCACCATAGAAGGTTTTGTTTCATAGGATTCTAAGTTTAGGTCAGAATCTGCAACAGAAATGTGGTCACGTAGTAGGAATATCTGTTGGGAAGGTGCATCTCATCACAAAGAAATAGAAAGTATTAGCAATCAGCACTCTGGTGGCCAGCAGTCCAGCTGTGGACAATAAGCAAGAATGTTTCTGCTCTGTGCAATGCGGTGCACTTCTAGCCCAAGCTATTCTAGAGGCTGAGGCAGGAGGACTGCTTGAATTTGGCAGTTTGAGGCCAGCTTAGTGAGGTCCTAGTGAGATTCTGCCTCAAATCAAGTTTTTTTTTTTTTTTGTCTGTTTTTGAGATTGCGTTTTAATTACAACATCTCTCTCTTTCCTCTCCTCCCTCCGGTCCTCCCATACACTCATCCCTAATCTTGTCAAATTCATGGCCTCTTTTTTGCAACAATTGATATTGGATGTGCGTGTGCCTGTGCACATGTGTGTGTATTCCTAACTATAAACTGTCGAGTCCATATCATGTTACTTGTATGTACGTTTTCCCAAATCAAATCTTAAAACAAATAAAAGAGTTCAAACTATTTCTTATATCTTATCAGATTATAGTGGCATAAAAATAGAGACCAGTGGGAAGAGAAACCACAGAGATCACACAGTACATGGGGACTGAATGACACAGTGTTGAGCTAAGGTCACTGCAAATGTAGGAAGGGGATTTGGGAGATAGCTTTAACTGTTAAGTCATATCCCCAGCACAGCAGTTCGGAGAGCAGGATTCAACGCTTTGAGTGCTTGTGTTCAAACATTCCTTAGCCTGGTGATATAGGTCAAGGTCTTAGGAAAACAATCCTAAGAGCAGTAGAGAGTCAGAAATAACCAGGATCAGGGCAAAATGAATGAAATGAAGGCTAAAAGAACAAAGAATCAAATGAAAAAGTATTTCTTTGAAAACATAAGACTGATGAAATCCTAGACTAATTAACCAACAGAAAGAGAAGTAAGATTCAAATTAATAAAATAAGAGACAGAGGGGAAAATTAAAGCAGATTCCAGTAAAATCTAGAGAAATATTCCTGAATACTTCAAAAACTTCTTAAAAAACAAACCAAGTAGAATATCTAGACAAAATTGAATGGATTCCCCAAGCCATATAACCCACCAAAATTCAATTTAAAGCATATAAAGAACTTGAAGAGACTCAGAGTATGCAGTGAGAAGTCCATGTCTCAGTGGGCTAAGCATCCGTCTCCATTCCTCCCACACTCTGAAACATGGGTCAGGTTCTTACAGCATAGCATACTGACACATTCTTGTGTCTACCAGGCAAAGATGGAGCTTGCTTCTTTGCTGTTTCCCACTGCTTCACGGGACCCTCCCCATGGAGGGAGTGTCTTTCTAGAGTATATTATCAGAGTCTTGACCTGGTTCAGTTACTGCTTTGGCTTGTGGCAACATGACACACTATGAAGACAGGAGGGTGAGTTGATTATTTTGGCTTAGTGTCCTGGCATTTCATTCAGAATACAAGAGAGAGGCAGACTGTTGATTAAAAAAAAAAAAAAGAAATATATAGCTCCTTGTTTCTTTTGAGCCCACAGCAATCATTTACAGATTTCCTTTTATGCATCATAGCAGGAGACTGGGAGGTGGAGCGACTGGGTTCCCATGGCTACCACAATGGCCAGGGTCTGATACAAAGGACTTGAGATGTACAGTTAGATGCCTGGGCTCCCAGTCAGGTGTCACCTCTTACTGGCTGACATCTCTGTTCCTTAAACTCTCATGAATGAAGTACCAGTTTGTCTACTGTACAGTGTGATTTTGATGGCTTAGTGAAACAGCGCCAACTGAAGCGAAATCTTCTTTCAATTATAAAGCTAAGATGTGTTTGCACAGACATAAAGCTTTCTTGGAGACCACATAGAAAAGAGTTCTATTTCAGGACTTTGGGACTCAGGTTTGAAAGAATATCAGATTGTGCATCTGCATGGGGCATCCCAGGGTAGCCACAGACTGGGTGTGACAGACAAGTCCTTAGATGAGGGCAGAGCAGCCAGGGGTCCATTGCTTGTCAGCTGGACAGCTGTCCCATTGTCTTTTCAACTTCAAAATGTCAGCATCAAACTCATCACATCTTGATGTTGGCCTTTGGCCATCATTTACTCTTCTTGGTCCTCTCTGGTTCTAGTATCCGGCTTCTGAGGTTTATCCACACAGAGGCACCCCTATTCTCCCAGAGATGGGATCTTAATTGTTAATGTCAGGAATAGACACTGAGCCAGAAGGGGCATAGCCCTGGCTTTACAATTTTCTGTGATGTGCCCTTTATTTTATTCATCAAGTCTATTGGAGTAATTTAGAGTATTAATTCCAAGTCAAATGATAGAATTGAAATAAAAGAACAAGGTTTGGGGTCAGTTGAACCAGATACAGTTTGGTCTCTCTTTCTCTCTCTCTCTCTCTCTCTCTCTCTCTCTCTCTCTCTTTCGGGGGTCTATTGAAAAGTGACTCTATTCTTTTTAACTTCAGTTTGTTCATCTGAAAAGCAGGGCGACACCAGCTGGCCCAGTCATGTTTCAGGGTACCATGAGAGAGAAAGCATATTTGTTTTGCTATCTGTTGTTGTGTTCCCTGTGATCACTGAAGACAGAGCAAGTTTGGGTTGCCTTGTTAAAAAAAAGGCAGTTGAGGGGGGACAGAATTTATTATGAACCTGACTTCGTGGATCATACATACTTATGGTAAATATTCATAGCAAGTACTTACTCACTTCTGAAGTACAAATTAGTGTGTCTCCATCTTCTCAGAGAGGTTAAGACGATGTATGTCATTCTAGTCTTCCCAGAAGTCAAGTCTAGGTCATTTGGAGCTCTGGCTCTTTGTTTGACACCTGCTCTCTTGGTGTTGGAGCACACGCAGACTTTGACTCTAGTGGCTTCTCTGATTGGATATACAAATATAAAACAAAAGGGCAAACATCCAAACACAGTCTCTGTGCTGTTTTAAGTCCCCTCTTAATCCAAACAGGACTTCTGTATTTGAGAAAGGAAAGGCCACACTTAACGCAGACACCAGAAAGTGAGAGCTGACGGTGCCTCAGGCACCACACCTACGTGGGTGTTTAATCTCGTAGCATTAGAAGAATGCCAACTGGCCAGACTGCCATGAGATTCCATAGGGACACTAAATATCCATCCCGACAACCTCAAGCCAAAACACAAGCTCTTGGCAGGCAGGCGGCAGGCACCTGAGCCCTTGGTCCAGCTGCACTGGCTGCTGAGAAGTACTTCATTCACATCTCTGCTAGCCAGAACCAAGGCTGTCTAGATTTAAGGAAGCTGCTAAAGGGGAGTGCAGAGAGCCCAGGAAGAAGCATGTTAACTGGGAATGTGGTGCAAGCTTCCAAGCGGTTTTCTTCCAGGGGTTTGTGACACAGTTTAAGAATCTGGGGATTTCAGATCCGCTTACGACCTGAATTGCAGAGAGATAGAAAAGCAGTAGGAGAGACAATGGGTAGGGCTTGTTATTAAACTTAGCTTTTTAAAAATAGATCCAAACAAAGTTAGCTCTGGGCAGCTGCTGGAGCTTAGTATGTTTGTTGATAGACTTCTTTGCTATCAGAAAAATGATAGCCAACAACAAGACAGCAAGCCAGTTCATCCATCAAAACCCGCCACCGGTGTGGCTTATTGTAAAACTCGATGTTCTTAATCCTTCCTCAAACCATTCTTGTACTGAACTATTCAAACAATGAAAATTGATGTTTGATATCTTGAAAGAATGAGCCAAATTATTGACTCATAGATAGACTGTCTGAAAAAGGAGGGGGAGGAATGGAGGCTATTAGGTAACATGATATATTAACTACTCTGTAAAAGTGTTTCTAATTCCTGTGCCAATAATAATATTATCATATGACTGGACTCAGGGGTTTATGGTTTTCTTAGCTATGTCCATTGAGCCCTCTCTGCTGTTATCATGTCTATACATGATGTGCATGGCTAGATGTCTCAAGTGGTTTGGATGTTTTGTTTTCATTGATGTGACACTCGCTTATGTGACGGAAGAAGCATAAATGATTAAATGAACAACAGTTAACAAGCAACAAAACCCAGCAAGAATTACAGGATAAAGATTTTGGTGTCTGACAATATTGAAAGCAGTCAGTTGCTTTGTAGAGGACATTAAGCCTGGATCAATACTGAAAAATGAGAAACATTCATTTCTCAGTGCCCCATGAGCATTTTGGGTTTATCACAGATAGGTCTTACCTGTGCTCTATTCCATTGTTTTTGTTTTGCTTGGTTTGGCGATATTGTAAGTGAAGACAGGGCCTCACACCCATTGAGCAAGTAATTGATTTCTGTTCTGCATCTTTAGTAATCACAAACCACATTCAATGTGTCCCTTCCTAAAGCTCTGTAGCCTTGGTTCAAAGTCTTGGTTTTAAGTCTTGGTTCAGCCTCCCAAGTGCTGGGATTGCAGGCATGGGCCACAATATCTGACTTTACCTACAATCTGAACTGCCCTGGTTCACTGATTCCAACTGAGCTAGAATCCTGTCCACTCAATCATAAATATGTTTTCCATAGTAAAATGGCCTCAAGAAGTCTGCTTCAGTAGAACATATATCATTGAAAAAGCCACAGCCAACACACTAGTGATTCACCCTGAATAATTTTGAATAATTTAACTTCTTAACCACTGAACGTTCTCTGGAAGTAAAGTAGAATCTTGGATGTCTGGATAGGTGTGATCATCATAACAACAGCAGGGACAATGATTACTGCTTTGGCTGTCACTTGTTAAACACCTGGTAGCCAAATAGGTAATGTGCACTTTTGATAGTTGATAATGGCTCTGTAGAGTGGTTTTTCACCGTCCAATTTAATAAATAGAGATAATGGATCTCGTCTACGGCCATACCACCCTGAATGCGCCCGATCTCATCTGATCTCGGAAGCTAAGCAGGGTTGGGCCTGGTTAGTACTTGGATGGGAGATAATGGATCTCAGAGTCTGTGTGTCTGAAAAAAAATGATGGAATTTGAATTTCAGTTACTATGATTCAGACTAATGTTCTTTCCAGTACATGGGCACGGGGGGGGGGAGGATGCAAGTCGACTATCCATGATCAGGTAAAAGCAGGACAGATTGATTTTGTCCTCTTGGGAGGGGTCTGAAGCCTGAGACAAATGTAATGTTGATTACATTACATTACAATTAACTCTACATGAACAGATGCAGGTCATAACTTGCAGAAATCCTGTAACACTGCTCCAAACAGGTGCGGTTTAAATGAGGCCGTCAGGGCATGGTGACAAAAGTGGCCTTATTCATTGCCCAAAGGGCGATCAGATTTGTCTATTTTCATTGTGTAAGTTCTCTGCTGAGAAAATTTCTTTTGCCATGGAAACTTTAAAGTAAATTTCTTCTAAAGAAGATCTATGAGTGCTTTGGCTGCATGTGTGTGCACCATGTTTGTGACTGGTGTCCATGTAGGTCTGAAGGGGATGTCAGACTCCTTGGAGCTGGAGTTACAGATGGTTGTGAGCCATCATGTTGGTGCTGGGAATTGAACCGTGTTCTCTGCAAGAGTAGCAAGGTGCTCTTAACTGCTGACCCTTCTCTCCAACCCCAAATAAACTCTTTTTGTTATGGGAAGTCTTGGTAAGTCTCTTTTTAAACTAGGTACCCAAGAGTCTCACTAATGCTGTGTTTAAATTATCACAAAAAGTATTTTTTCAGTATTTCCTGTCAGTAATTGCAATGAAACTTACCAAATAGAAAAGTATTTTGATGGAGTTAATCCATCTGCAATCTAGTTTATTAACAGGTGTCTCTGTTGAGTTTTGGCGTAATTTATCTGCAGTATTATTTAAGGATATCAGATGAGATCAAAGCATGTGTTTAGTTGTTTATCTCATAGAATAATGTGTCACTTGATGGGAAAATATTTAGAGAAAGGTCTTGCTATGATTTTGTCACTGTGGGACTATCTTAAGAGTATAACTTCAAAATAAAATAACAAGCCAGGAGTGGTGGTACTTTAATCCTAACACGTGGGAGGCAAAGGCAGTTGGGATCGCTGTGATTTTTGAGTAAACCTTGTCTGTAATAGTGAGTTCCTAGGTTCATTCAGGCCCACAGGGTTGCATAATAAAACCCTGTCTTTAAAAGAAGATGGCAACTTCATCACTAGGTGATATGATTTGATGTGACCTTTCTTTTGAACAAGGTCTGGGCCAGTTGAAATCTTGATTGTCAGCTAGACAGGATTTGGAATCACCCAGCAGACACCTTTGGGTGTATCGAGGGGGATGTTTCCAGAGAGTGTTAATTGAGATCCACCCTGAGCACAGATGGCACCATCTCGTGAGGTGGGATTCTGGCTGACTACAAGGAGGAAATCAGTTGGGTACCAGCATTCGCCTCTCTGCATCCCGAATGGATACACTATGACAGCCACCTCATGTTCATACCACCATACCTGCTTACCATGATGGATTACCAACATTCCTGAATGATTTGGAAGCAATAGACCCTACTCCTTCAACTCACCTTTGTCAGACATTTTGTCACATTGATGAGAAACAGATACATTGTTTGTTGTTGAGCAAAATGTTACACTGTATGTTGCTTTTGTAAACTGAAAAAAGATTTACTGTTCTTGATTCTTTTTCTTTTCTTTTTTTTTAAATAGAGAGGGTTCAAGTTCTGTGCAAGTCTTTATATACTTGTGGCTAAGTCAGAACTTTTGAAAACTTTGGTTAGGTTGATTTGTCACTATATATCACGTGGTAAGCATTTTGAGGCTTAGGCTTAGGTATGTATCGATTAAGCCCTCAACTGGCTAACCTGAGGCTGAAAATAATTCTGTTTTGGTTTATCTGAGGTCATGTAGGCTAAAATGCCACCATATCTTTATCACATATTAAAAATGATAAAAGCAATGTAGTAAATAATTGAGTAGTGTTGTATTTATCACAAGACTTTTAATAGCTGGAACTTTTCTTTATCATTCTAATGTCAATAAAACCCATTTTGTTGTAAATCTTACTAGCCAAAGTAGTTAGGCTTTATTACTACAGACTATCGTAAGACTCAGAGGAATCCCTGAGTGAATAGTCCTGAGTGAACGTGTGCTGTGGACACGGCTGTGACCATGTGAAAGACCCCAAAGCTTCAGGCTGTAGAAGAGGGATGGCAGAGTCTTCCTAGGGTCGGGGGGAGCAGTGGGGAGGTGAGAACCAAGTGTGAATGTTGACATTGTATGCAGAAACTGTCCACTGTAGAAGTCCCCATGTATATATAGCCTAAAAACCGCTCCCCTGAAGAGATGAGCCTCCAGGGAACTTGTGTTTTAGTGGGGACAGTGGATGGATGCTTATTGGTATCTCAGCAGTAGGCTAATGGCGTGGACATAGGAAACATGGAAGAGAACGTAGTAATAAAATTATACCCAGGGTAGAGTATAACTTACAAGGGAGAAAGACGAAGCTAGGAGCTTGAAAGTTAGGCTTCAGAAGGATGGATGAGAGGAGAATATTTTTTGGAATAGATGGTGAGAGAGCTAGGTAAAGCAGAGCTAACATCTTATATTGAGGGGCATAGGTAGAGATTGGGTGATTATAAAGTGGGGGATATGGGATGAAACACCCACTCCACTCCATTGCCCTCTGATCTCCATCATTCAAAGATGTTTTTCATTGTCTGAGCACTACCAGAGGCCAGGAGACAATGAGAGCCACTGATCTAGTCTTTGGAGACCAGCCTTTTGGGAGCAGAAGATGAAGGGGAGAAGAGTCTGGTTAAACAGCGTCCATTCCCCTTGCCTCTATATCTGCTTCCATACTTAATGCAGTCAAGTCTGTGCCCTAACACCAGGAAAACATAGCTCTCTGACAGTCACCGTATTGTTGATATTGATGCTACCAATTTCACCACTTTCTCAGCTATATGCTGGGCTGTCAATCACCATGCCATTATCCTTCATTTAAGGAGATGAGGGTAGGAAGGAGGAAGGAGATATAGAAAATATTACCATAAAATGTAGCCACTATATTTTCTCCTTGCTTGATCTTCACAAGACTTACCACATAATCATAATTGCTTTTATTCAGCAGTCATTTGCCTCGACTTCTGCGGGCATCTCCCCTGATGGTTTGGATCAAATGATTGTGTCTCCCCTCAAGATTGCATGTTGAATCCCGACTGCCATATGATGATATCAGGAAGTGGAGCCTCTGGGAAGTAGTTAGAATTAGGTGAGGTTCTGGGGTGGCATTTTGTGCCATTTCAAGAATGATGGGAGAGTGTATTTCAGCTCCATGCTTTCTGCTACATGATGATGCAACCAAAGTCATCTGTCTCTCTGCATCAGGGCTCTCTATAGAACACAAGTATATACATCAGACCTCCAGCTTCTAGAACTCTGAGAAGTGCAGCTCAGCTTCTGAGCCAGTTTGGCTCTGGTGCTCATCAGAGCAGCCGGAACTGAGCGATACACATGGACAGAATCCTTTACCTGGGGGTGCTCCAAAATTCTTTTTTTGGTGGGATCTGGTATTGGGTGTTTTGTTCTAATTAGGTTGTAGTGTTCTTTTGACCTGGTCAGGAGGGTTTCAGAGGGTTCTAGTGAACGCCTGTCTTTCAGGCATAGTCAGTTCTGTTCCAGTTGTGTAGCACAATCTAATTTTCTTCTGGTAATTGAGCTCAATCATCCTGGACAGCAGAATGACCTTCTTGCTCTGTCTGCTAATTCACAGCATGAACATTTCAGAAGGGCCAAAGAACAACTTCAGAATTCATCAGAATGATGACCGTGTTTCCTGGTAGAAGTGAGCGTCCCTTGGCACTAAGGTTTCCAGACCTATTACTGAGGTCAGAGACATGTGGGCAGATATAGAATCCCTCTGAGCTGTGTGTACAAGGTTTAAAACAAATAAATCACCAGGTAGAATGATGAGAGGAAATGCTGGCAGCTCTTAACCCTCTGTCCCTGCACCCACACATCCTGACTGGGGAGGAGATAGGACCACACCACGGTTTGAGATACATGCTGAACCCTGGCTGGCTCCGGCCTCACTTTTGTGTGGTTTCCCAGCTACCTGTAGTAGCTGATCTTTTAGCGGTTATTCTACATTTCTGTCAAGCTGGTTGGTTTGGGATGCTAAGACTGGTAAACAGCACAAATGTATTATCTTCTCTATTTAAGAGATTCCTTCTACAGGAAATCATGGGCAATAACAAAAGCATCTTTTAAATTCATGAATGGAAACCACTTTGGGGAGGGAAGGCAAACTGGTACCCAGAATATGGACCTAACTGTAAGGACACATGGGAACCTTTTCTAACATGAAAGGGATCGCTGTAACTTAACTGCCTTTGGAGACCAGCTGAACCCTGGAGAACTGTGTCATATCAGGGAATTGGTGTTGGCTCTTACTGCTGACTGCTTGCTCACTCATGAGTTGGGCAGCTCAGTAAGCCTTGGGGGGGGGCAGTGTGACCTTCATGGCAGTACTTACCTGGACCCATTGAGCAAACACTGGGTGAAGCGTCACGTATCCTTTTGACTGCTGAGAGACCCCTCAGTACTGATCCTTCTGGGGTGTCTTCTCGCTTTATATCCACGCTGGCAGTACAAGCCCCGTCTATTCAATCTTTTCACCAAGATTCTGATTTTGTTCCTGACTTTTCCCTCAGAAACCCCCATGCTGTTAGCTCCTGACCGTGATCAGCATAGATCTAGAACTTAATCATTTTCCTTTTCGTGTCAAGTAAATGATCAGATGTACTTCTCAAAGTTCTGCCTTCAAGGGAGATTTACATCAGCTAATGCTTTCCTGGGCTGCCCAAGGAAACACAGTACAGCCCCAGCTGTTGTCAGGCCCAGGCATTTTCCTCTTGTCTTACCTGGTAACAGGGATTCTGTTAGACACCATGGATGGGTCAAGGAAGAGACAGCAAAACATGAGTGGAGTGGGTACTGTGGGAGTCCAAGCCTCCCATCCGTCCTTTCAGAACATGCTCGGCTCACCTGTGTAGACCATTTTCACTTAGAGTGCACAATCAATTTTAAGATTTTTGCTGGATCCTGTGGAACACCAAGTGAATATTATTTATTAAAATATCAACTACTTATTTTCAAGACCCAATTGATGCCAGGCACTTAAGGCTGAAGTCATACGATGACCCATATTTTGTTTACCAGGGCTAAGGAACAAGCCAGGAGCTACATTTCAACTGGAAGAGGGTCTGGCTTGTTGGAGGCTCATTGGTGGCGTGGACTGGATGTTCTCATCTGCAGATTCCTCTCTAGAACAGGTGAGAACGGAGACAGGCTTTGGCGGATGAGCAGTCAGATGAGCAAGTCATGGACCAACAAGATCGAAAAGACAGGGTGGAAGGAGGGGACTGAGCAGCTCCTTGTGATGGGTTAGGAGGTGACTACCATCAGCCTTCATCTCAGAGGAAGTGAATGATTACCTCACTTGATTTCCTTAGAGACACAGGAGTTGTCCTGTGTCTCTAAGGAAATACACTTGGGTGTCTTTTGGTTTCGTGCTTAGTCCTTCACCATAGAATTTTATATACATTTTAAGTTAGAATTTTAATTGAAACTGTAATTAGTTACATAATGTATCATTTCTCATAGTAAGGTTATCATTTTTTTCATCACTCCTCCAGTTTGCCATCTCTAGGAAAACTGTCTTTTTTAGACAGGGTATTCTCTATGTACATTTAGGTTATTCTTTTTCTATGCTGTTCCTTGAGTGCCCAGAGGCCCTGAAGTGAGAATTGGCTTTTTTTTTGGCTTTTGATTTTCGTCATTCTAATTCTGAACCTGTTTGGATTCTTTGTCAAGTAACTTCCTAGGAAACGTTGTTATACCTCCTCAGTTCTTTGAGTGAGATATTAATGCAGACATCTCCCATCTGTTAACATTTATATTTCCTTTATACATATGAAGGTATCTTGCCTAAGTTACATGATGTATTCCATAGATAATGAGCCTTGTGTTTTCCTAAGTGCAACGGTGTCTTTAAAACATGGGTGATTCAGTTGCTAAAATATTTACAGTTTAATCAACATCCACAAGCTTGAAGAATGGTCAGATGGTATCAACAGACCCGAATCCAAAACAGTGTGAAAATGAGATTATCTTACACAGTGAAGCAGCATCCGTTGTGAGGCCTTGCATCCATGTTTAGAAATGAAAAGTTTTGTTCCCTGACAGGAGCAGGGCATGCTACCAAACAAAAGTGCCATCTGGGCCAGGATCCCAGAGAGAGGGGAAGGCAGAACAAATGGCAGATCAAGAGTTTGGATCAGGATGATGTTCCTTTGATTTCAAAGACTGTTCCGTGCCTGGATCTGTTTGTAGAAGGGGGAACATAATGACAGTGCCTGAGGGTGCACAGAGGAATGCCGGGTCACCAGAGGAGAAGGCGAAGGTGATTGACTTTCAGAAGGAAACTGACCACAGACATAGGAACTGGAATCCCCATATAAACACCCTGAGAAAATGCAAGGGATGTCCAACCATGGAGTAGTAGTGAGTCTGAGCCCTTCAGTGCTGAGGGCTTGTTATATTATCCACATAAGAGAGGAGAAGGACGAGTTATTTTTCTGTTCACCTCCATCTTAAGCTTACACTCTATGGCACTGCATGGCTGCAAGCTGCCACGCTAACCAGCTCTCCCAAGGCTATCCAAACTTCTTTCAATCCCACAATATAACTGCAATGAGCATACTTTACATTAGAAACAATATGTTAGTCTAAGAGGAAGAGAGAGTTCTTAGAAACGTGAGTCAGGGGCTCTGCTTTCAAAACTACATGGAGCCATGGTTAGCATGCATCGTGTTCTTCAGGCGGCATCTAGAAACACAGAGTAAGCTTGAATTACCCACTTTAAAATAGATGCTGGGCAAGGGAGTATCTGGGCAGTTAGTCCAGCTCTTTTAGCATCTGATGAACTATCTAGCCTTGTAACCAACAGCTCACTCAGAGACTAGGAAAGGGAAGAAGAGGAAAATAATCTTCTGCCCTAATATCCCTGTTAAGGAAACACCAAGATTCATCATTGCTATCTACTGTACTATTATTTTTGTTTTACTAAGTAGAAAGGCTTTAATTTTTTGGTCACCATCTTAATGCTCTGTCTATCTAGGTTTGGAGCTCTGTAGATCAGTAGGCAATTGCAACCAAATCGAACAATTTTATTTTAGGTGACTACAAGTCTGCTCATAAGGTTTAGGATGCAAAGAAAAGTTAAACAACAGAGTGTATCCATGGCCCTGTTTCAGTCAGGGTCTGAGTTGATGTCCTTGGTTCCTGTTACCACCAAAGGCCATGGGGATGCCTGGGGTCTGGCCCACCTCCTCAGGCCATGTTGGGATCTGAGGGCCCTGCCACCGCTGGGGCCATGCAGGTCTGGGTGTCCTACGCTGCCACGTGGGGCCATGATGATGTCTGGGCCTGAGTTGCTGCCAAGGGCCATGTCTGGGTCCATGTCCCTACAGCGGCCAGTTGCCATTGAAGCGCAGTGGCTGCCAGCGATCAGGTCAGCCATCTGAGTCCATGTCAGTTTTGATGGCCATGCTGTCCCAGAGACCAGGTTGATCTGGGTGGCCTGTGCTTCCACCTAGGGCCATGGTGACATTCTAAACCCAAGCTGCAGCTGAGGGCCATGTCTGGGTCCATGGCCCTGCAGCTGCCAGGGTCTGTGTTGATATCTGTGGTTCCTGTTGCTTTCAAAGGACATTCATCAGATGCCTAGGGTCTGGGCTGCCACCCGTGGCCTTGTTGGTGTCTAAGAGCCTCGCTGCTGCGGGAGCCATGCTGATGTGTACGGTCTGTGCTGCCAGCCAGGGCAATGGTATTGTCCAGGCTCTACCTGCTGCTAGGGGCCATGTGTGGGTTTGTAATCTTGGTACAGCTGAAGTTTGGGACCCTTGTTATCTCAGGGGAGCGTAAAAACCATACATGATGAAATCCAAGGGCCAGGCTGAGCCAGACCTGCCCTTCGCTGGCCCTGGCACTCGCTGTACACTGTAATAAGCGAGCTGGCCGTAACTCTCACAGGAGAGCTGGTTCCCTGCATTTGCAAGGGAGAGCTGGCCCCACCCCTTACCACGGGCAAGGGAGAGCTGGCCCCGATGGCATTTGTAGCTTGGCTGGCTCTGGCTCTACACCATGCTGGAGGTGGGTGGCCCCAGTGTCCAGGGCTGAGCAGTTCAACTACTACCCAGGCCCTCTCATCCGGGGTCTTGGGTTGGTCCACCCTAACATCTACCCTATCTATGACCTACTGGAGCATGAGAAGGGACTGGTCCTGTGGAATGATCCCGGTAGGATCTCCATGACTTGGGTCCAGTGATGATGGTGCACCAGAAACCAGAGGCCTTGAACAAGATCTAACTCATGGAAATGGTCATTTGCAAGTAAAGTGGGTAAGAGCAAAGGGTACACTGTGTGGCACACAGAGGCTCCCAGTGCCACTAAGACAAATGAAGAGGTGTTGGAGAGATGGCAAAGACAGAGCAGCAAAGTGTTTTGTTTGTTTTTTAATTTTTTTAAAAAAATTTATTTTGGGGGGAGAGTGTTGCCAGGGTGAAAGGCAAATATGGAGGGATTGGGAAATAGAGTGGAAATGGGGTGTATGATGTAAAATTCCCAAA
>NC_022031.1:11102786-11108587 GCF_000317375.1 Microtus ochrogaster | reverse complement strand
GGGAGGAGTGGGAGGCTGGGAGGAGGCGGAAATTTTTTTTTTAAATAAATATAATTAAAAAAAATTTCTACTTGCACCCAATATTTTGCTTTGATGGTGCTGGGGACTGAAGTTGTAGCCTTTCTGCATAGTAGATAAATATTCTATCAGTGTGCTACATCTTTAACTCAAGAAAATTTATAGCTAAGAGATTGTTAGTTGCTATCATTTGAATTACTACTTAATTGTTTAGAGCACAGGCTTGCATTTGCACTCATCCTGAATTCCCGAAATGTGAAGGCTGGACCAGAGCATCTTTATCTTGCTTGCATCTATGAGTGTTGCTATTGTTTGTCTTGAGCTAATACTCAAGCCTAGAAAATTGCCTCCATGTGATGAGTGAACAACAGTATTTATGGAATAAAAATAAAATCCTTTCTGTATCTTTTCCCTTGAAAAGAATTTTGTCTCTGGGACTTATTTTCTTGGATATTAGTGTTGTTACTCTTGGTTTATTTTTGCTAGCATTTGCTTGGTATGCCTCTTATTTTTAGTACTAAGATTTTTTTACTTAACCTCCTTTTGTTATCAACACCATTTGGTGAGATAAAAAAATAGGATAAAATAGAAATGGATAACCTTGTTTTTGTTTTTTTTAAAATGATATTTAAATTTGTTTTCCTCATGCATAAATGATTTTTATTCAGTTTTAACAAGAAAAGTCTTGGATTTTATGCAAAAAGAAAGTGTCATATCTAGTATTTTATGTTTCAGATAAATGTATAAAGTAACAACCATGTTATTAGAAATTAGTATTTTAGTATTTGTAATCTTCAATTCCTATTATGTTATTTTGTATGAGAAATTTTAGTCAAAGTGCTTGAAATATTAGCATTCTTTGAAAGACTATCTAAAAGGTTTATTAATATTTGAAATATCACAGAAAGGCTGATCTCTAAAAGACAAAAAACCTTACTAAAACGAAGTATTTATTTTGCCTTAAAAAAATAGTCCCTGTGAGGCCTGAGCCAGGAACCTCCAGCAGAGCATGCTTGAGCAAGCAACCTCAGTGGGACCAGGCATGAGCCAGTGACTTCTGTGGGACCGGGCCTGAGGCAGCAACCTTTTCTGGAGCAAGCCTGAGCTGGAGACATCTTTGGGAGCAGGCCCAAGTCAACCACCTCCACCTGACCAGGCTTGAGCCAGTGACTTCTGCTGGAGCATGGTTGAGCCAGCAACCTTTGCTGGAGCAGGCCTGAGCAAGCAACCTCCATGGCAGCAGGTTCAAATGATCTCTGAAACTGCAGAGCAACCTGTGAGATTGCAGAGTGAACTCTGGGAGTGCAGCGCGACCTCCTGGAACACTGAGTGACCTCCAGGGTGACTGGAACTGACTCCTCCTCAAAGACCAACCATCTGAGCCTTGGATTCACTGGCACCTGGGAGACAATATGAGGAAAACATGGGTAGATAAGGCAAGAACACACTCAACACCACAAAGAGCAACATGACACCAACAAAAACTAGTGGCTCTAAAACAGCAAGTCTTGAATACCTCAATATAGATGAAACAGAAGAAAATGACCTAAAGAATAACTTTAGGAGAATGTTTGAGGCCCTTAAAGAGGAAATAAAAAATTCCTTCAAAGAAATGGAGGAAAAGACAAGCAAAAGATTGGAAGAAATCAATAAGTTCCTTAAAGAAGACCAAGAAAAAGCAATTAAACAGGTGAAAGAAATGATTCAAGACTTGAAAACAGAAACAGAGACAATAGAGAAAACACAAACTGAGGGAATTCAAGAAACAGAAAATATGGGAAAATGATCAAGAATCACGAATTCAAGCATAAACAACAGAATACAAGAGATGGAAGAGAGAATCTCAAGCATTGAAGATACTATAGAGGAAATAGACTCATCGGTCAAAGAAAACATTAAATCTAACAAAATCTTAACACAAAATATCCAGAAAATATGGGACACCATGAAAAGACCAAATTTAAGAATAGTAGGGATAAAGGAAGAAGTACAACTCAAAAGCACAGAGAATATATTCAACAAAATCACGAAATAGACGAAAACATTCCCAACCTAAAGAAAGATATGCATATGAAGACACAAGAAGTTTACAGAACACCAAATAGACTGGACCAAAAAAAATTCCCTTGCCACATAATAATCAAAGCACTAAACATACAGAATAAAGAAAGAATATTAAGGAAAAAGGCCAAGAATATTAAGGAAAAAGAATATTAAGGAAAAAGGCCAAGTAACATATAAAGGCAGACCTATAAGAATTACACCTGACTTTTCAATGGAAGCAATGAAGGCCAGAAGGTCCTGGTCAAGTGTTACGCCGACATTAAGAGACCAGAGATCCCAGACCAGACTACTTTTCTCTCCTTTCCTTTTTTTTGTTTTATCAAAACAGTGTTTTGTCTTTGTGAAACAGTCTTGGCTCTCCTGGAATGCATTCTGTTGATCAGACTGTCCTCAAACTCGCAGAGATCTGCCTGCCTTTGTTTCCCGAATGCTGGGATTAAAGTCGTGTGCCACCAAAGCTCAGCTACTTTTTATTTTTCTTTAATTAAATTTTTGTTTGTTTGTTTTTATTCAGTTTGATCAGAGCACATTTTATCCTGAAGTCAGAGTAGAAAATGTTTTAAGCCTTTGTGTGTCTGAAATGTCTTTATTTCTTAACTACACTGTGAATGACTATGGGATTTAAAAATTATGGTCATGACTACTTTATTTAATTTAGAATCTATAATTACCCATGAAAGTATGAATGAGATTTGATTTTCATTTGTTTTTATTCCCAGATGCTGAACTTCATCTTGGTATTTTGAGGAATATGTTTTTTTTTTTTTTATCATACTGGACATGTGTTGAACCCATTTTGATGTGTATTTTTTTTTTCCTGGATGTTTATACTCTTCTGCCTCGTTTTCTTTCTCCTCCTTCTTTCTGTGTACATGTGTCTCCTTTTGTAATCACTACAGGGCAGACATAAGATCTTTAAAATCATTAAAATATTTTTGTATTTGTGACTTTTGAGCTGTGTCCCAGGAGAATCTTTCAGGCATGACATCCAAATAAGGAATTATCCCTCAGTCATTTTTTGTTGTTGTTTTTGTTAATCAACACTCTTACTACATTTTTTAAGTGACTGAAGATCTGCTTGCATGAACTCCAGTTGTTCTTCTTACTAACTTGTTTTAATTAAAGGAACCATTATCCTTCCTGAGTCCTCTGAGGGTAACTATATGCATCAAGTGTGGTTTAAAATCTCATTTGTTCCACTCCATTTGATTCTTCCAATGACCGTGTTGGGCGTGAAGGGGAAACGCACTCCCCAGGCTCACGGTTTTGAAAACTAGATTTCCAAACAGTGTTTCGGTTTGGAAAATGGGTGGAGTCTTTAGCGGATGGGAGCTTGTGGGATGACCGTGGATACTGGGATTTGGTAGTCTGGCCACACTTTCAGTTTTCTGTGATTCCTGGCTGCAGCTGCAATGTGACCAGCTTTCCTTGGCTTTTGCCACCATTCATACCTTCCTTATAGGATGGACCACATCCCTGTGATGTGCCAAAAGCAAACCCTTCCTTCTTCGTCTTGTCAGGTTTGTCCTCACAGAAACAGGAAACATCACTAGTACTGCTAGTTTATGCATGTGGGCCTCGTTTCAACTTACTTTTGCTGAGTTTGGCTATGTGCTTGCCTGGAACCTGAGTTGTCTCTACTCCATCTGATTACCTGCTCTGGTTCTGGGCTTTCAGGCTGTGCTGTGGTCTGTCGTCTTTCTGGAGAGAGAAGTTTTCCCTTCACCTGGACACCAGCCAATGTTGTCTTAGGTTGTGAATTCAGGACACACAATGGTTGTGCATTGTTCTGTCATGGAGCACAAACCTCTATTGGATCTGTTGTCATACCAGAAGGGGAGGGACAAAGGGCTCAACGTTCTCCAGCCTCTCCCTTGACCTTCCCAGTCTGGGTCCTCTCTTGTTCTTCCCCTTCTTATCTCCCAGCCTGGAGCCCAAATCATTTTATTCTCTGTATCAGTTCTCTCTTGCATCTGAGTTGAGTCTTCTTCTTATTTTCAAAATAACACCACTTGCCTTTAAATTTTTTAACATATTTCTGGAATATCTGGTATTGCAGGCATCAAGCCTTAATTTCAATTGCTATTTCAAAAAAATGTGGGTTTTTTTGTCTTATTATTTATGGGAATTTGAGATGGGTGATTTTAGCTTGCATATTCAAATAGTTTAAAGGAAGGACTTCAGTTCATCTGTTTTTTCCAGTCATTGATGCAAGTGGAATTTTTTTCTATGAATGGACGCTAATCCATAGCAACACCCAGGCTACTGCGCCGGGTTGTGCTTTAGCGAGACCCTTCAAGGCCTGCGATATACAACTCGTAAGATGGGAAAATGGAAACTCAGAGGTTGTTTACTTTAGTCTAACAAATAGCAAGAGACAGCCAAGATCCATATCGCTGTCTTACCATGACAGCAGCTGCCTTTCGTTAAACGACATAAGGTAACAATAATGAGTAATGTCTTCACTGTGGGATATCGGCAAAATACATTCAGCATTCCCAGCAAATAATGAAATCAGTAACTACTGATTAAGATGGATAAGTTGGCAACAAGTCATTGATCTGACTGAGGTTGTCAATCTCATTTTATTGCTTTGTTAATAGGATTTATTCTAAGAGCAATTTGTGAAGTGTTCTTGCATTTTTTTCCAGTGGGCTGTATGCATAAATAGAACATACATATTGGTAAACATTGCACAGTGTTGGCAAGTTGTAGGTTCTGTTTTGAATTGATTTTCCTTGTAGCTTTCAGTTGAGATTTATTTTGATATAAGCAGTAATTACCAAAATCAAGCGCTCTGAAGGTGAATGTTGCCGCTGGCTAGAGAGAATCACATACAGTATGTGGCATGCTGCGATTGTTTGTGAGAGTTACTTACAAAAACATTTCCCAGCAATTATGGTATATGGGATTCAAGGTCAGCAAATGCATAAAGTAGAGATGGTTTAAGCTATTGTAAAATCCATATTCTTTCATGTAAGAAGCATTTTTTTTGAAAATCTACCATAATAAACAGTTGGGAAACTGAAAGAAGGATACAGAAATACAAATATTTTTAATTTAGTTGAGAACTTTTAAACACATAAATTCCAGAAATGTCAGAATGCATTGAGATCTTTTAAAGAGCTGGGAAGTGCAGGGAAATACAAATATTTTTAATTTAGTTGAGAACTTTTAAACACATAAATTCCAGAAATGTCAGAATGCATTGAGATCTTTTAAAGAGCTGGGAAGTGCGGAGTTCAGTAAGCCACAGAAGCACCGTATCATGATGTGGATGTCTGAGATATATATCGGGGTAGCAACTTGATAAACCCATTGTAACTTTAAATATCACGAGTCAAAATCCATTGGCCTTGCCAAAACTGTAAACACCATAGTTTTACTTGGCCTCCTTTAAATATACTTTGAACACTTACATTAGCCCACAGTTGAGCAAAAGCATGTAACACAAAGTGCACTTCATAATAAAGTATTGAAGAAGATCTTGTGTAATTTACTGAATGATTTATCAAGGTGAAAATCAGATCATAGTCCTTATTCTTTTAAACCAAAGTTATTATCAATTATAAAACAGAACAGGTTGCTTGTATCATCATAAAAATAGTAAATATCTGAAGTCAAACCATCATAAATCAGAGACCACATGCACTGTTCGTCCAGGCTGAACACCCTGCTTCTCCATCACCTGTCCATCACAGGCTGAACACCTGCTTCTC
>NC_022031.1:11097384-11102621 GCF_000317375.1 Microtus ochrogaster | reverse complement strand
CCTGCTTCTCCATCCCTTGTGATAGTGCGGGGTGCAATGCCACCTGTCTCGCAAGGTCTTAAGGTAACAACAAATGGTTGGATGTTCTGGTCTGGTAAACCATTGTTTGAGTTAAATGTCTGACAGGCAGGAAACCCGACTGCCTTTCTCAAACCCATTTGTAGTCGCCCTCAATTCAAGTCAGTGTAGGTTGACAATGCCAGGCAGCAGACCAGGGGAAAACAGTCCGAAGATCCAACTCAGAGGGGCTGCTCTGGTTCAGGTGACATGAGAATCATTCATACAGATGCCACTTTTGTTGTTGTTTACTTCTTTTTTGTTGTTGTTTACTTCTTACAGTACTTGGAATTGAGCCCATGGCTTCACTTGGGCTAGGAAGGGGTTCTACTGTGCTATGGAGCTGCCTCCCTACCCCATCCAGATGATTTTGCAGGCAAAATTCCAAGTTCTAAGTGATAGTTCTGACTGCCAGGTACCTTGGGTATATTCTGAAAAACCTTTCCTATGATAGACATTTTCTCCCTGGTGAAGAGGCCCTCTAATTCCAAACCCTTGTGCAACTAGGACACAAGTATGTGACTGGATGCTGTGTCTTAGATATTTCTATACAAACCTGCAGTTCAGTTTCGCAGACCACGAGAAAATGTGCTGGTAATAGAGCTTCCACATTGAAAGGCTATGTTGGCCATGTCAGCGTTTACTTGCATGTGTGGTGGGTGAGGTGAGGCTTTTCTTATCTGGCCAACTGTGTGGTTACAAATTGGGCTTTGCTTTTCAAGAGGAAGCTTGGTATCTGGTCTCTAGTCTTCTAAGAAATTTAGGAGCACCCCAGTATCTTTTCATGAAGGCACGTTTCCAGTTAATTAGCTACTTTACTTCTGTTGTCTACAACTGAAGTAAATGAGGGCTTTCTCCCCACGCCTTTGCTTTACTGCACAGGACTGAGCCCCTGAACTTATACTATATAGCTACACCCTAAGTTTCCACTGCCCACCCTTGCTAGATACATAATCTGCTATGGTTGAACTCTTAGGCATGGTTCCTCTTCAAAGAGAGCCTTCTATTTTTTTCATGTAAATTAATAGAGATTTGAGGGTGAATTAATCCACCTACCCAGTCCCCAAATATTACCAGGTGTCTTCTATGTGCAAAAACTGCACTAAGGATCCGAGGAGCAGATAAAGATGATTCCTGTCTCCAGAGACTTGAAATAGCCAAGCACTAGCAAGTGAACGAATGTGCTGTGGCAGAGGGATGAACCGGATTTGACCTCTGAGTGTGATTATAATTGACAAAATGCTGGCAGGCATTCCTGGACAGCTGACAGGACTCGAGGCTGAGACAGCTATGGATAATTTATATTAAAATGACTTGACATATGAAAGGAATTTTCTTTGTCTTCCTTTCCTTTCTATTTTGAGACAGGATCTCACTATATAACCCAGATTGAGTCTCAAACTCATGATTCTACCACCTCGGCCGTGCAAGTGCTGAGATTATTAGCATGCTCTGCCATGCTCAGCTGCTCAGAAGTTCTTTCAAAATAGGTAGGGAAATAAGGAAAGTCCATGTTACTGGCTGACTTCTCAGCCTGAAGCTCACTATGCAGAATAGTTTGGCCCCATAGAGGTCTGCCTACTTCTGCTTCCCAAGTGCTGGGATTAAAGTTGTCCAACACCACTGCAGTACAACTGCTTTCTTGCTTTGTTTACCATGTATATACATGTATATGTATGCATAGGTGTATATCATTTGATATGGAGATGTGGCCAGAGTTAGAGAAAACTGATACTCATTTAATATTAATAATGATTTGTCTGAGGACAAAAGAGGTATAGAAAACAAATTCAGGTTTCATAGTCTTTGTTGACTGCCTGCAGCCCATCAGAAAGTAGGCCACAAATTTTCTTAACATTGTTTCAACCCAAACCTCCCTTCCTCCTTGGCTATGTACAGGACTTTGAATTGCAAATGAAGAGGCAGAAATCAATTAGCATGAGACCAAGGACTGTGAAGGTTCATATTTTTAAATAAGATTCTGTTTAAAATATTTTTACATTAATTTATTGTGTGTGTATGTGCCATGGTATGTGTGTGGAGATCAGAGGACTGCTTGTAGGAATCAATCCTCTCTTTCTACCAAGTGGGTGGTGGAGCTCCTATTCAGATCATGAGAGCTGGTGACGGTTGCCTTTATCAGCTAAGCCATCTTGCTGTCCAAGGAATAGCTTTTAGGATGGGGGGCATAATATCATATCATAATCTATCCTTGAACTTATTATGCAGCTTGAGGTTGACTTTGAACTTACGATCCTCTGTCTCCATCTCTCTAGTGCTAAGACTATAGGCCTGTATCACCAAGGCATGAACTACTTAGACGAGATTCTTGAGAACTTGTGTTTTCATTCTGACACTGTTTACCTCGGTGGTTTCGGTTTTTTGGTGTTACCTCACTGTGGAAGCGGCTGAGATCTCCCGGGTCATTTTCTATCAGATGGACACGAATAGAAGAGTACCTTCATCCCAAGAATAAGCACAACATCCACAGGTTTGAGCCTGAGCCTGGTAAGATGGTTTTGGCTACAAGTAACACAAATATTAGACTAAAGAGGCTTATTTTTCCCACATAGCAGGACACCCAGAGGCAAGGACGGCTCTAGTGTTCATTAATTCAAGAGATTAAGGATGGCAGTGTTTGAATGAGAAATGTTTCCTGTAGATTCATGTACTGAAGACTTGGTTCCCATATGGTGGTCTCTGCAGCCTTGTGGGAGGAGGTACATCACTGTGGCTGGGCTTTGAGCCTTTATATCTCCACCCCATGTCATGCCTGCTCTCTCTGCTTCCAGTGCAGTCGTAAGTGTGGACAGGTAGCTTCCTGCTCCTGCCAGCACTCTGTGCTTCCCCACCACTATGGATTCGAGCCCTCTGAAACCAAAAGTCAAAACAAACGTTCTTAAGCTGCTTTTGGTCATGGAATTTTATCAGAGCAACAGAAAAATAGCTAATACCCTGGCCAGCTGCTCCATGCATCCCAGAGCTATCTCCCAGTTGCAGTACCAAGCATCATGTCTTAAGACAGTGTCCAAAGTGGTGTCTTCTCTTGAGTATGCAGGAAATCTCTCCAGAAGTGGCCATAGAGACCTTTTTCTATCTCACACATCAGAGCTGTATTATAGTCGTGGGATTAAAATGCTTTTCAAGGGGGGATACAATTACATACATAGCTCTTTTTTAAAAATTTATGTTTATTCTTCTCTTATATATTACGTCCAAACCATATTTTCCCCACCTTCCCCTACCTCCAGTTTCTCCCACTCTCCACCTCCCCTCTTCCTCAGATCCACCCTGCTCTGCCTCCTTTCCAAAAAGAGCAGGTCTCCCAAGAATATCAACCAAACAAGGCATAACAAGCTACAATAAGACCAGGCATATACCATCACATCAAGACTGGGTGAGGCAACTCAGCAGGAAAAAAAGGGTCCTACAAGCAGGCAAGAGTCAGAGACAGCCCTAGGAATCCCACAGGAACACCAAACTACTCGTCCATAACATATACACAGAGGACCTAGGTCAGACCCCTACTCCCACCAGCAATGGAGGAGTGTTCCCCTTGCTCCACATCCTCTTCAGCAAGAGCTGTTACTTGTGTTTTTGATCTTAGTCATTCTGACAGATGTAAGATGGAATCTCAAAGTTGTTTTGATTTGTATTTCCCTGATGGTTAAGGATGTTGAACATTTCTTTAAGTGTTTCTCAGTCATTTGATGGTCCTCTATTGAGAGTTCTCTGTTTAGATCTGTACAACATTTTGTTTTTGTCTTGGATTGTATTTGTATTTAGTTTGTTGATATCTAATTTCTTGAGTTCTTTATATATCTTGGATATAGCTTCCTGTCAGATGTGGAGTTGGTGAAAATCTTTTCCCATTTTGTGGGTTGCCATTTTGTCCTATTGACAGTGTCCTTTGCCTTACAAAAACTTTTCAGTTTCATGAGGTCCCATTTATTAATTGTTGACCTCAGTGCCTGTACTATTGCTGTTCTGTTCAAGGACACTGTCTCCTGTGCCAATGTGTTCAAGGCTATTCTCCACTTCCTTTTCTATCAGGTTCAGGGTGTCTTGTTTTATGTTGAGTTCTTTGATCCACTTGAACTTGAGTTTTGTGCAGGATGGTAGTTCTGGTTGTATTTGCATTCTTCTTGCATGCTGACATCCAGATAGATCAGTACTATTTGTTGAAGATGCTCTCTTTTTGCCATTGTGTGTTTTTGGCTTCTTTATCAAAAATCAGATAACCTTTAATCATCTGGTCTATTTCTAACCTGCATAGATCTTTATTTAGCTTTAGACTTTTAAATATTTTTTCTTGGGGATAGGTATGTGATTATGCATGTTGCTCATACCCTCAAAAACTTAAAAAATAAAGTTCTTTTTTTTTGGGGGGGGGGAAAGGGTTAGTTATTGGGTTAAGTGCCCACATATGTCTATTAAAGTCCAGTTGGATTACTCAGGTTATAAATCCATTTCTGAGCCATTCTCAATGACCATTCACGCTCACACGTCTACCTGGAGATGGTAGCCATGGTAACAGGTAAAGACATCCGTGTCCTGAGAGCATGTGAGTTAGGTCTTCGCTAATGTGCATCTCCTAAGCTAGCTCTCAGAACTTGAAGAAACTTGAAAAATCTTTATAAGATCCTTTCTTCCCTAGATTTCCCCATCCATCTGTCTTCATCTCCTTTCTATTTCCTCCCCTTTCCTCTTCCTTTATGTAGTGCTAAGATCAAACCTAAAGCCTTTTGTGTGCCAGACAAAAGGCTATGCTCTATTACTGAGCTATACTCCTATAAATCCCTACCATTGACCAAATTTTAAGTTAAAAAAGGGGTTCCTTCCTGTTCTTGTAATTCTATAATTCTCTACAATCTTTGGTAGCTCACAAACATTTTGGAGTTTCTGTAGACAGAGAGTTAGGTGGTCAGGGGTAAAAGAAAAGATGTGTTAAGTATAATCATTCAAGCACGCAACATGGCTGACACTTCCAGGTTCCGGAGCCTCGCATGTGCGGACAAGCCCTCAGGCAGAAGTGCCTAATGGCCCTGGTAATATTAAAGAACCCCACATGACCCACCTGCAGCATGGTTGCATCATCTATGTATGATGCAGCTGCGTGAGCCCTTGCACACATGCGTCCATCATCTGCGTGTGACACAGCCATGTAATCGCCCTGTGTG
>NC_022031.1:11089328-11097284 GCF_000317375.1 Microtus ochrogaster | reverse complement strand
CCCCCTTTAATAAACTCCTAAGTGGGTTTGTTGCGTGTTCTGTGTTTCCTTCTCACTCGCACCTGGTAATTTCATTAAGTAGAAACTGTTATTATAGAAGACATGTTACAGACTGCTCTGTAGGACTGTAACATTGCTGCAATGGGCCATCTGAAGGAACATGGAAATATTTGCTAGAATTCTTTATTGTAATTGTAATGATGTTTGGCATTGCCAAATATAGCTGATTATATTCTGGCATAACTTTCATGAATGTTTCTTTTTAAAATGTTTGCTATTAGGGCTTTAGCAAAGACAGGACATTCGGGATTGGAATACAGTGTAAGAGGAGTGATCAACAGAAGAAAATACCCACAAGGTGTCTTAAGACCTACGTTATGATTGAGTGGTTGGACATTTCCTTTATGACATTCTAATCTTCAGTATGTATAAAGCCCCTGCTCTCCACTGCAATCAGATGGTAGTTCAAGCACTCCTCATTATATCTTTATTTTTCTGTCACTACACCTCTCCTCTGATGTATGTTCTCCATGTCCCACCCTATCAAGCAGGCCTCTTCACTATAATGGGGCCACCTAACCTCCTCATTCGCTTGTTCTACATGTTCTGACCCTAGAGGCTCCATCTCTTCTGCTTGTTTAGATTCTGCTCATCCTCCGAGGCCAGGTTCCCTTTCTGCCATATCTACCAACTAGCATAGTTCTCAGTCTCTGGACTCTAAATCTATGCTTACCCTGTTAAGGCAAACTAGCGTATAAGAGCAGTCTCATTTCTTTATTATTTCCACATGTGAGTACTGTCTTGTTTCTTCTGTCTCTTGGAATTATGGCAGATATTTCTCTTAGCAACCAATGACAACTTGGATGTTTCAGAGGAATCTCATCTCTATCATATCTGAATGATACCTGTAATGTGCCTATGATTTCTGCTGATTGTTCTTATCTGCTGCCGAGGAAAGCTCTGTTGATGATGGCTGAATAAGGCACTCATTTATGAGTATAGAAAAATATTATTAGGAGTCATTTTATTGTTACTTTTTTAAAAGAACAGTAGTATTTTATTTTACCCTAGGTCTCTGGGATATCTACTTTCTGGTTCTTGGTCATACAACCAGTATTGGGTATGGGTTCTACCTCATAGAGTGGGCCTTAAGTCCAATCAGACATTGGCTGGTTACTCACACAAGCTTCAACCACCATTGTCCCAGTAAATTTTTCAGGCAGGAAGATTATAGATGAAAGGTTGGTGTTTTTGTTTCTCTTTTGATAGCCTGTAGAACACCTTTCCATACCAAACATTAGACTATAGGGGTAAAGGCTCTATGTAGGTACTAGCTGACTTCTCCATGTTCAGTGAGTTGTATAGGTATTGTCTTCAGCAGTGGGGTCTTGCTGTCAGTTCATGGAGAGCAGCTGTTTGAGGGATATTCGTGGGATTCCCTTGGCAAATAACTCAATTGGGTGCAACCCATCTCAGTACTGGAATCTTTGTTTGGTGATAAGAGATGGTCAGATGGGACTCTGTCTCCCTCATTCTTTGGAGACTTCATTAGGATCATGTCTTAGTTAGGGTTTTCATTGCTGTGAAGAGACAGCATGACCACGGCAACTCTTATAAGGAAAACATTTAATTGAGGGGGCTCACTTACAGTTTCAAGCATTCAGTCCATTGTTATTATTGCAGAGATCATTGTGTCTAGGTTCATTTATCTTTTTGGGTCTGGGTGATCTCACTCAGGATTCCAATTTCTGGCTCTTATGAATAGAAAAGGAATGAATATGGTTGAGCAAGTGCCTCTATAGCAGGAAGTAGAGTCCTATGGTTATATTCCCAAGAATAGTATAGCTGGATCTTGAGGTAGCTCTAGTCCCAGTTTCCTAAAGAAACACCACACTGATTTCCGTAGTGATTGTAGAAGTCTGCACTACAGCCAACAATGAATTAGTGCTCCCCTTACCCTACTGTGGGGGCTGAATTATGCAGGCCCATCTTCCACATGGTCTGGAGGTCAGAGAAAGCTGAGGAACTGCCAAGGTGCAATTTGTACCTTCCACACAGGAGGTTGTTCCCTAGTTCTTTGATAGAACAACCTGACCATCCTAACAAGTAGCCAGGATATGCTAATGTTGTTCTGCTCCTTCTGTTGTAAATTAGGTGGTCACCTTGGGAAAGAGGTGTTTTTCAGTCTATGTGACAAACTAAGTATAGACAAAGATGTCATCTAAGTCATCCCCCCCCCCTCGCCACTACCTAGGAAGTAGAATGCAAATGAAGTTTGTGTTACCTGCCCCCCTCAGTTTACCTTGTTATAAAAGCTGTTTGGAAAACAAATGTGGGCGATTTCAGGACGTGATTTCAAGGATTTGAATGATCGCTGGAACTCCCTCCCAGTACTTTTGTGTGGATTGTGCCTCATTTATTCCCACACCTCCACTCTGATACATGAAATGATTCATGTCTGGGTTGGTCCCTTACACCCTACCTTCCTTGTCAGCATGATTTATCATTTGTTTTGTTGATCTTGGCTACTCTTACTGGTGAAAGATGAAATCTCCAAGTAGTTTTGATCTGTATTTCTATGATGAATAAGGGTGTTGAACATTTCTTTAACTGTTTCTCAGCCATTTGTGTTTCACCTTCTGAAAATTCTCTGTTTAGAACAATGATTAATAAACAGAACCTCATGAAACTTAAATGTTTCTATATGGCAAAGGATATCATCATTCAGACAGGCTTTGAATGGGAAAAGACTTTTACCAATTGTTCACAATTGGTAAAGCAGAGAGGAGGAGGGAAGGGATAAGGGAATATGGGAAGTGACACCTTCCTACAGCCCACCAAGTGCTGGAATTATGCACATTCATGTGCCCCCACAGCTACTTTGTCACTCTTGATTGAGGAAGTCTATACCCAGATTTTTCATGGGGTCATCTTCTCCATCTCTGGCATCGTGAGCTCAGTTCACACATTTGTCATTTTCTGCTTAGACTCTTGGAACGGTTTTAAATAGATCTCCCTTGTTCTAGGCTCATCATCTTGACTTTTGCCCAGAGAACATGTTGTGCCTCTCCCCTGCCTAAAGCCATCACCCATTTCCACTTTTCTGTCAGAAGAAAATCATCAGACTGTTGTTCTTAAAATGCTCACGGAGCAGCAGCGAGCTCCGGCGGATCCCCAACAGGGCGGGAGGGTGCCGGACATGCGGCAGAGTTCCCAATGGCAAGCGGGCACGTGGGTAGGGACATGTGACAGACACATAGTATAAAATCATAACTGAGCCCTTGTTACTTAGAAGAGAGAGAGAGAGAGAGACAGAGAGAGAGAGAGACAGAGAGAGAGACAGAGAGACAGAGACAGAGACAGAGACAGACACACGTGCACTCCAAGGGAACAGGAAGAAAAGAGAGCAAGATGGTGGCAGGAAGGTCAGAGGTAATGGGAGTGGGCATGGCTTGTCTTCCAAAGAGACAGGAAACCACAACACAGACTTCCAGGTTTTAATGTCATTACTGATCCATTTCAAGAACTCCTAGAACTCCTAGAGCCGGGCGGTGGTGGCACATGCCTTTAATCCCAGCACTCGGGAGGCAGAGGCAGGCAGAACTCTGTGAGTTCGAGACCAGCTTGGTCTACAGAGCTAGTTCCAGGACAGGCTCCAAAACCACAGAGAAAAACCAAAAAAAAAAAAGAACTCCTAGATTTCTAGTCTTATGTTCTGTATCCAGACAACTGGTTTTCTAAATTAATTTTTTTCTTCAAAGAATATGTAACACAAATACTTCCTAATTTATTTAAAAAAATATAAACCAAAGGAACATTTCTAAGTTCTTTTTGTAAAGTTGCTATTTGCTGATACTCAAACACAAAGACTGAACAAAAAAGAAAGTTATAGGCCAGTTTCTCTTATGGACATAGGTGATAAAAAATCTTAATAAAAGATTTGCAAACCAGATTGAAGAACACATCAAGAAGATTATCCATCATAATCAAGATGACTTCATCCCAGAGATGCAGGGATGGTTTAATGTATGTAAATCAGTAAAAGCAATTATCACACAAACAGACTGAAGGACAGAAACCACATGATCATCTCTTTAGATGAAGTAAAGACCTTTAACAAAAATCCCCTTCATGATGAAAACCCTGGAGAGACAAAGGATATGATGGACTTCTCTCAACAAAATAAAAGCAATTCATAGTAAGCCCACAGCCAGCATCATCCTAAGTAGAGAGAAAATCAAAGCATTTCTACTAAAATTATGAACAAAACAAAACAAGGGTGTTCAATTTCTCAGTATCTGTTCAGTATAGGACTATTTGTCTTATTTAGAACAATTGAAAGAGATTGGAAGATACCAGTAGGGAAGGAGGGTGTCAAAGCATCTGGATATTTCTAGGTTTCTTTTTTTGGTTTTTCGAGACAGGGTTTCTCTGTGGTTTTGGAGACTGTCCTGGAACTAGCTCTTGTAGACAAGGCTGGTCTTGAAATCACAGAGATCTGCCTGCCTCTGCCTCCCTAGTGCTGGGATTAAAGGCGTGTGCCACCACCGCCCGGATCCTGGATATTTCTATAACTGATAAAAAAGCTTCAGAAAAA
This sequence comes from Microtus ochrogaster, assembly GCF_000317375.1. Taxonomy (NCBI): domain Eukaryota; kingdom Metazoa; phylum Chordata; class Mammalia; order Rodentia; family Cricetidae; genus Microtus; species Microtus ochrogaster. Next base: position 11,092,687 of record NC_022031.1, on the reverse strand, counting down.
TAGCAGGATACAAAATTAACTCACAAAAACCAGTCATCTTTCCATATCCAAATGACAAACAGACTGAGAAAGAAATTAGGGAAACAACATTTTTCACAATAGTCTCAAAAAACTTTGAATAACTCTAAGCAAATGAAACACATGTGTAATAAAAACCTTAAGACACTGAAGAAAGAACTTGAGAATAACTCTAACTAAGCCAATGAAACACATATGTAATAAAAACCTTAAGACATTGAAGAAAGAACTTGAAGAAGACATTAGAAGATGAAAAACTACCTCTTGCTCATGGATCAGTAGGCATTATATAGTGAAAGTGGCTATCCTACCTGTAATGGATGGAATAGGTATGGCCTCGTAGACACATGTGGTTGAATGTTTGGCCCATAGGGAGTGGCTCCATGTGGCCTTATTGGAGGAAGAATATCACTGTGGGGCAGGCTTTGAGGTCTCATATGTTTAAGCTACTCCAAGTGTGTTACACAGTTTACTTCTTGTTGCCAATGGATCAAGACATAAAACTCTCACCTACTTCTCCAGCACCATGTCTGCCTGCATGCTGCCCTGCTTCTGATCATGATAATAATGGGCTAACCCTCTGAACTGTAAGCCAGCCTCCATGAAATGTTTTCCTTTGTTAGAGTTGCCATTGTTATGGCACCTCTGTCTCACAATAGAAACCCTAACTAAGACACCACCAAAAGCAATCTCCAGATTCAGTGCAATATCCACCAAAATTCTAACACAGTTCTTCACAGATTCATCTGGACCCTCCCACACACAACAAGATAGCTAAAAATGTTAAATAATGAAGTAAATTACTGGAATTCTCACTATTTCATTTTTCAACTTGTACTACAGAGCTGTAGTAATACAGTAAACATGATATTGGCAGAAATCAGGCACCCTTTTTAATGGAATATAATTGAAGAACTGAACTGGACACAATACTACCAACCAACAGACATCTGTTTTTTTGACCAAGAATCCAAAAAAAAAAACTGAAGAAAAAAATGGCATCTTTAATAAATAGTGCTTGTCAAAATGGCTAGCTGCATGTAGAAAAATAAAAATTGATCAATATATATCACCCTTTACAAAACTCAACTCTAAATAAATCCAGGAACCCAATATGAAACTAGATACTCTGAAATATGACCAAAGACAAAGTAAGGAATAATCTTAACATCATTGGCACAGGAAATAACTTTCTGAACAAAACTTTGACCTTGCAGGCATTAAGACCAACAATTAGTAAATGGGACCTCAAGAAAGTAAAAAAACCTTTTGTATAGCAACAACCATCATTAATTAAGCAAATATGTGGCTTATAGGTTGGGGAAAATCTTTGTCAATTATACATTTGACAGAAGATTACTATCTAGAATATACAAAGAACTAAAAAAATGAATCGCAAGAAAATAAATAATCCAATTAAAAGTAGCATATATAACTAAACAGAGAGTTCTCAAACAGTGAAAACAAATGGCCAAGAAAGACTTGGAAAAAAAGTTCAGCATCCTTAGTGATATGGTTTAAACAAAATGCTGTGGATCCCGGAGTGGCCTGTGGGACAGCTGTGAGAGACCGAGATGGATAGGCATGCCATGCAGAGTGAGGTTGGATATTTATTTAATGGATTATGGAAGAGAAGGGGAAGGGGGAAAAGGGAAAGAGAGGATGGGGAGCCATGGCATGGATGGGAGAAAGGAGTGGGAGGGGCTTGTCTCTTAAAGAGACAGGACAGACCATTACACTTAGCCTTCAGGGAAAACTACTTTGAGATTTCATTGTACCCTAGTCAGAATGGTCAAGGTCAATAAAACAAGTAACAGTTCATGTTGGCATGCATTTGGGGAAAGGAAATACTGATTATTTGTTGGTAGGAGTGCAAACTGGTATAAGCCACTATGGAAATCATTTGGGTGGTTCCTAAAAAAGCTGAAAAAAGAATATATATACACCACAAGATCCAGCTATTTCATTTTTGAACATATACCCATATTACTACAGAAATACTTTGCCATTCATGTTCATTGCTGCTCCATAGCCAGAAATTAGAAATAGTCTAAATGTCCATCAATAGATTAATGGATAATGAAAATATGATATATTTACACAGTATAATATTATTCAGCTCTTAAGAAAAATGAAATTTATGAATATTTTACATAGATGGATGAACCTAGAAACAACCATCTGGAGTGAGGCCACCCAGACCCTTAAAGATAAACAGTGCATGTTTCCTGTTATTTATGTATGTTAGCTTTGTATCTTTAAATATGTGTGCTTAACTTAACATATGCACAGAGGTTAGGTAGGTAGCAAGGAAACAGAAAGTGTCAGGCTTCTCTCATGTAAGGGGAAAGGGAATATATATAAAGGGATAATGGAGAAACTAGAATAGCATAATTAAATGAAATGCCACTATGATTCCTACCATGATGATAATTGACTAAACCTCTGAAACTATAAGCAAGCCCCAATTAAATGATTTCTTTTATAGGAGTTGCCATAATTATGGTGTTTCTTCACAGCAATAGCACACTGACTAAGATAGAAGTTGTTACCCGCGAGTGGGGTCTTGTTGTGTGTGGCAGTTTGAATATAATTGGCCCCCATAATCTTATAATCTCATAGGGAGTGACACTATTAAGAGGTGTGGCTTTGATGGAGTATACATGGCTTTGTTGGAGAAGATGGTGGTGGGCTTTGAGGTTTCACATACTCAGGATACTGCCCAGGAAGTCAGTTGACTTCCTGTTGCCTGCAAGATGTAAGATACTAGGCTATTCTCCAGTACCATGCCTGTCTGGATGCCACCATTCTCCCTGCTATCATGAACTGAATCTCTGAATTGTAAGCAAGTCACCACAATTAAATGTTTCCTTTATAAGAGTTGCCATAGTCATGGTGTCTCTTCACAGCAATAAAAACCTAACTAAGACACGGTGACAGGCCTGGCCATGCTGGTTATTGGCAGAATGTGGACTTTGAGACTTTGGAGTAGGAAAGCATTTGAATGCTTTAAGCAGGGCTCAATGGGTCATACTAGTAGGACCAGGAGTCCAGCTATGTAGATTATAATGGTCCAGTTCAAGAGGTTTCAGAGAAGAAGAATATTAGTGAGTGGCCTTGAGATCATTATTTTGATATTTTGGCAAAGAATGTGACTTGATTTTTGCCCTTGTCAAAAAAAAAATCTATCCAAGGCTAAATTGAGGAGTTTGGGATTAGTGGTATTGTCAGAGGAGATTTCAAGACAGTCTAATATTGACTGTGTTGTATGGATTTAGTGGCCACTCTTATGTACATCTATAATGGAAAAGAGTAAGATGAGCAAGGAAAAACACAAAATA
>NC_022031.1:11085704-11088840 GCF_000317375.1 Microtus ochrogaster | reverse complement strand
CAGGCCAGCTGGCCTTGGTGAGTTCCTGAAAGAACATCCCCATTGTCTCAGTGTGTGGGTGCACCCCTCGCAGTCCTGAGTTCCTTGCTCATGCTTCCCCTCCTTATGCTCCTGATTTGGACCTTGAGATTTCTGTCTGGTGCTCCATTGTGGATCTCTGTCTCTGTCTCCTTTCATCGCCTGATGAAGGTTAATATTCAGGAGGATGCCTATATGTTTGTCTTTGGATAAAAAGGAATTTTAAAAAAGTTTAAGCTGTCAAGGAAGTCATCAAAAACAGAAAGCTGATAAAAATGTGATTGAATTAGGGCACCAAGTTCTAGCCTCAGCAAGCAGAAAAACTTGAAAGCTTAGGCCATGTGGATCTTCCTTTACAGTTAAGGATGCAAGAAAGGGGGTCATAGAATTTTCCTTTGTGCCTCAGGAAAGTCACCGAGGCCAGTCATGTGTCTGGGTTGTCCCTACAAGGAGACCAAGAGAAGCTATTGTGTGAAACTGTGAAGGTGAAGCCTGGATTGCCCTGAAGACCCTAAGATGTTGGAGATGCCAGAGCCATGGGATATGTGGTGGTCTGAAAGAAAATGGCACCCAAAGGTAGTGGTACTGTTAGGAAGTATGGCCTTGTTGGAGTAGTTGTGATCTTGTTGGAGGAAGTGTGTCACTGTGGAGGCAGGGTTTGAGGTCTCATATATGCTCAAGATACTGCCCAAGGTCTCAGACCACTTCCTGTTGCCTTTAAGATGTTCTCAGCTACTTCTGGAGTACCATGTCTGCCTGCAAGCCATCATGTCCCACATTGATGCTAATGGACTGAACCTCTGAACTATAATGTTAACCCCAATCAAATGATTTCTTTTGTAAGAGTTGCCAGGGTGTCTCTTCATAGCATTGGAAACCCTGTCTAAGATAGAAGTTGGTACCAGAGACTGGAGAATTGCTGTGATAGGCCTGTCCATGGTTTTGTTTGAAGGAATATGGACTTTGGGACTGTGGATTAGAAAAGCAGTTGAATACTTTAAGTGCTGCTTAATGGGCCATCCTAATGGGGAGTAAGGAAGACAGTGGTGCTAAGTGTGATTTGATGGACTGTTGGGGGCCAGCACAAGAGGTTGCAAAGGATAAAAATATTAATATGTGGCCTAGAGATCATTCTTATGTTATTTTGATGAAGAATATGGCTGCCTTTTGCCCTTGTACAAACAGTGTGCCTTAGGCTAAAGTGAAGAGTTTAGGACTGATTCTGTTGGCAGAGAAAATCTCAAAACAGCCCAGCATAGACTCTATTATAAAGTTATTAGTGGTAACTCTAATGAAGATTTATAATGAAGAGGATAAGGTGAGCAGGCTAAATTACCAAATGTAATATTTGAGGAGAAAAAGAACACCAGAAAGTACAATGGAGCTAAACCTCATTCAAGGAGATAAACAGATTAAGAACTGGAATAAAGGGAGTAGTAACTTTAGGGCAAGATTCCCCCCCAGTTAAATTTTGTTAGGAAAAATTTTAAGATGAGGTTCTCTGCCAATACAAAATAACTCCAATTAGATCAGATTAGACCAAATAAAAAAATGCCCATGTTTAATGAATGCAGTGCTCTCTGGTGACTGGGAGCATGGCAGGGTGGAGTGCAGTGGGGGGGGGTTGAGGGTGGGAGACAGAGAAGAGAGCACACATAAAACCCAAAACCATGTATGTGAGTCTAATAGCCTGTGGAAGTGGTCCTGACCCTCCTTGGGGAAGAGTCAGTGTTTGGTGGGCTTTCCTGGAGGTGGAGTCCAGCTCAAGGCAACTCCCAGGGGGAGGGGGTCCTGAGACGGAGCTTTTGGCTCCACTGGTGCCCCATTGGCACCCCAAGGATGACTGCCAGGGGCTGGGGCGATGCCCCAAACTTAATATTACAAATTTCCAACTTGTTAAAAGGAATTAAGCAAAAGCTTAGAGCTGGGTGTGGTGATGCACACCTTTTATCCTAACACTGGGAAGGCAGAGGTTGGGGGATCTGTGTTGGAGGCCAGTGTGACCTAGAGATTCAGTTTCAGAATATCCAAACTTGGGCAGTGAAGGACAAAGCTGGTGAAGATGTATTTGAACGAGGAGGCCATACAGCAAGCAGTAGAACTTGGCAGCTTCAGTCACAGGGCACTGGAGTTAAGGATAGAAGAAACAGACTGTGTGGAGGGCCCAGAGCAGCTTGGCTACAGGCTCAATAGAGTAGGTCTCAGTTTTGGTTTACTCTAAGGCAACACCTAACTGAAACCACCCAGGAATGGACCAATCAACACGCAAAGGGAAAATCCCTAACATACCAAAGGAGACACCTAACATTCCAACTATTGTCCGTAGGATCACCAGATATCCCTTAGCCCAGCATATGCACATTCCCTTTCACTAAGACACCCCTAGACAAATGTCAGCCAATCAGGGCTCCTGAACCTTAGAAATCCCCTCACCCTAAACTCTGCTATAGTAAAAACCCCACCCCAACTGAGAATGAGACCCTCTGATCTTGTATCATTATGTCAGACACATGGAGGGTCCACGCTTGAGCTTTAACAAAAGCTCTTTGCTTTTACATATGGACTTGGACTCCTTGGTCGTCTTTGGGTCTTTGGGGTATTCTGCAATCTCAACATAACACTATGCAATCTGACTCCGCGTCTAAAGATGCTGAGGCCAATCATGTGTCAGGGGTGTCCCTGAAAGGAGGCCTAGAGAGGCCATTACTTGAAGCTGTGAAGTTGAAACCTGGATTGCCTCGGAGACCCCAAAATGTTAGAGATACCAGAGCCATAACTGCCAAGGAGAACTGCTAACAGGGAGTGGAAGTATGCTGCCCAAGAGAAAGAAGTGTATTATAGTCAACAGAGCTGAAAGGAATCGGAGATCAGAAGAGCATTTTGACGTCATACATAGCCATGCAGAGTTTGAAGTTTGTCCAGAGGGAGAGGCACTATTAGAAGGTGTGGCCTTTTTGGAAGAGTCATGGTCTTGTTGGAGGAAATGTGTTGCTGTAGAGGCAGACTTGGAGGTCTAAGATATGCTCAAGATACTGCCTAGTGCTGATTGCCTTGGCGGGTTACTTAGTCTAGGGTTTATTTATTTATTTATTTATTTATTTATTTATTTATTTATTTA
>NC_022031.1:11077322-11085579 GCF_000317375.1 Microtus ochrogaster | reverse complement strand
CTAGTAAGGTGAGCATCCAAACAGCCTAGGCTCCCACAAAGCCAGTATGTGCAGTAGGATCAGAAACCCATTGCCATTGTTCTTGAGTTCTAAAAGTCTAGGAGTTTGTAACCCGCCTGGCAGTTCAGTTATTCCAGGGTCCCGGAGAGGCACTATCTGGAAGATATGAGCTGAGAGAGAGGAAGGAGGCCATGCTAGGTTTGTCAGAGCCTCTGTTTATTAGAGATGGGGTACAGCTTATATAGGGTAAGGAGTTGGGGGGTGGGCACAGGGGCCTGGGCTCTTGCCGCGTGGTTCACGTTGGTCACGTGGTTCTCATTGGTCACGTAGGCCAGGAAGTTACAACTAGGAGTTGACACACCTAGTTCTCTAGATAGTTTGGAATGTGGAGCAGGTTCCGCTAACAGATAGCTCTCTATTAACAGCTAATTTGGGTGTGGGGTAGGCTCTGTCAATAGAACGATTCTTAACACAATTGTGGGTGTGGGGTTCTCTGCAGACTCCCCAGGGTGATGGTCCTGCAATAATCCTAGGAGGAAATTGGCTCCTGATAGCCTAGTGTCTCAGATCACTTCCCATTGGCTGCAATGTGTAGGACTCTCAGCTACTTCTCCAGCACCATGTCTGCTTGCACAACACCATGTCCCACATTGATTGATAATGGATTGAATCTCTCAATTGTAAACGAGCCACCACGGTTAAATGTTTTCTTTTATAAGAGTTTCTGTGGCCATGGTGTCTATTCACAACAATAGAAATCCTAACTAAGATGGGATATCCCCCAAGGAAAGCTACATACAAGCAGTGGAACCAGCCCAAGAGAGAGAATTGTGTTGCAGTCAACAAAGATGAAAGGAGTCAGAGATCTGAAGAGCTCTTTGACATTAGACATGGAAATGCAGTGTTTGGAGTTTTCCCATCCAGTGTTTGATCTTGCTTTGGTCAAGCATTTCTTCACTACGTTACCACCCCTTCCCCCCTGGAATGGTAATGTATATTCTGTGCCACCGTATGTTGAAAGCATGTGACCTACTTTTCTGTTTTGGTTTTATAGGGTTTACAGTTAAGAGATTGCCACGAGTTTCAGAAGAGACTTTGAACTTTTAAACAGTACCAATACTGTCATAGACTATGAACTTTTAAAGTTGGACTAAATGCATTTTGCATCATGATATAGCCACAAGCCTATAGGGGTCAGGAGGTAGAATGTGGTAGTTTGAAGAATGGCCCTATAGGCTTATATATTTGAATGCTTAGTCATCAGGGAGTGTCACTACTTGAGAGGGTTTAAGAGGTGTGGTCTTACTGGAGTAGGTGTGACCTTGTTAGAAGATGTGTGTCAGTGGGGGTGGGATTTGAGGCTTCAAAAGCCCAAACCAGTCCTAGTGTGCTCTCTTCCTGTGGCTGGTGGGTCTAGTAGAATTCTCTGCTACTTCTCCAGCACCATGCATGACTGCATGCTGCTATGTTTCCTGCCATGACGATAACGGAGCAAACCTTTGAACTGTAAGTCCCAATTGAAAGGATTTCTTTTATGAGAGTTGCTGTGGTCATGGTGTCTTTTCACAGCAATAGAACATTGACTAAGTTAGGTGCTTAATGAGCTATTAAGATTCTGTTTGCTTTTAAGCTGTTCTGCTGTTCTAATTGTGGTGTGTGTGTGTGTGTGTGCGCGCGCGCGTGTGTGTGATGGGTTCTCATGCACACTGTCATGAAAACTTTTGTTCCTGGTGATTTTATTTTTCTTGCTTTTGGTTGCTAATGCTGTATCTTCTATCTGCTACCCGTGTAACTTTTTGTCCCTTTCCTTATGACATCTCTTCTTCCTGACTGTTGACAATATATAAGCTGGACTAAGTATCCTTTTTTTGCCACTTATTCTTTTTTATATTAAGTTTTTTCTCATATAATATGTTTTGATCATGCTTTCATCTCGAGATGGAAAGATTGCAAGAGCCAGAGGTGATGGATGACTCTAAGGAAACAGTGTCTTCCAGGAAAAGCAAGGGTGTTATATGTACGAACTCACAGATTGTAGCAGCTCACATGAGTCCTGCATAGATTCAAGCCAGACTGGGTCTCAGCCTGAAGGGGAAGGGGACAGAGGGTCTCACCCCTACTCAAGAGGCAACTGATAACTGTCAAAAGGAAAATCAGTTCAGTCTTTTTCAGCACACTCATTTTCTTTTTATTGATGCTAGAGGCTCAGTTGTATTTTAGATAAAAAGCAGCTCTCCTCCCTGTGGGTTCCTGGCGCTCTGTAGATCTAGTATATGAAGCACTGAAGCACATTTGAAAATGTGACTCAAGGCAGTAGAGATGATCCAGTGTGTGTGTGTGTGTGTGTGTGTGTGTGTGTGTGTGTGTGTGTGTGCGCACACATGCATGTGTATGTGTGTGACTGCATGCCTGCTGTGGTTAGAAGAGGGCCGCATATCACTGGATCTGCAGTTGCAGTTGAGAAATGCCGACCATGGGTGCCAGGAACCTAGCAGATTCTCTGGAAGAGCAGCAACTGCTCTTACCCGCGCAGCCTTCTCTCCAACCTGACAGATAAGGTAGAGAAAGATACATACAAAGGCAGAGAAGAATTAAATCCCAGACTGCTGAGAGGAGAGAATCAAGCAGGGCTGGGAGCAGAGGATGCTGGGAAGGCAGTCGCAGCTCTTCTCCATTGAATCCCCGTGGGTGTTTATTAGATAAGAGCTAGTAATGATTTAGGAATTTGGAACCCATTTCAGTGCTGATCTCTAATCTGTCAACATTCTGAGTAACCCAAGAATGAACCCAGCTTAATTTGAGGGTGGGTCTTATTTTTATACCAGTTGCCCACGGCCTTTGAGCTTAATGGCCCAGATGTTGCTTCCTCCTTTTTCTGCAGACCTTATTCTCACCTAAAGTCAGTCTGGCGCTTCACTGACTTCTAGCTGCTGTGTCCTATGGCTTCACATTCCCACACAATCCCATCGGCACTGAAGAGTGTGGGAATGCTGTCTGTCCTGTGTAGGTCAGTATCCCTGGGGCCACTGGAGGGATGAGTGATGCTGGTCTCATTTCAGGCATTACAGGAAAGCTGTTTCTGAATCTGGACACTGCCATTTGTAAGTTGATGCCCAAGTGTTCACCTCTAGAAAGTGGGGATAATAATGGTACCCCTCCCTCTGAAATTATCAGGAGGTCACAGTGGCTGAATGTAGAAAAACCTTTGAAGTCGTTCTTGGCAAGTAGCCCTGTACTTTGGATAACTACTCTTGGAAGTGCCGTGTGTTAAAAGCTTTTCCCCAGTCCATGGTGCTGTTGGGAGGTAGTAACATCTTTAAGAAGAAAGTCTAGCAGTGTCAAATCTTTTGAATCTGTGACACGATGTTATCATTTACAAATGTGTTGGGCTGTCTGAAGCCCAGAGCCTGCAGGTGGGACACCTGGTAGTGGACAGTCTCTGGGCATGGAGTATGTCCTTAAAGAGAACAATCAGACCCAAACCTCCTCTTTCTCTCCTTGGTTCTCAGCTGTGGTGAGAAACCTGCTCCTCCCCACAGTCCCCACCATGATGTTCTGTTTTGCTGCAGGCCTTAAAATGACAGTCAGTAAATGATGGATGAGCTAAAACCTCCAAAACCGTGAACTTATTCTCTTGAGTATTTGTTATAGTGAGGGGAGTGACAGAGAGATGGACTAAATGCTGGGAAGCAGAGCTACTATTTGACTGGCCCATTCCATATCATATACATTGTCTTGTTTCCTGTCCACTGCTTGCTATGTGAGGGCTGGTTACTACTTGCAGTCAGTGGACTGCAAGGACACACACACACACACACACACACACACACACACACACACACACGTATATAGCAGAGGTGTGTGAGCAATTCATTACCAAAACTTGTTAGTGGTTAGTTATATCTTCAGATTTCAAAATTACCTATGATTTTGGTAATGACTATCTGCTTTACTTTTAGTTTGTAGAATGTGCTGGAATCCACGGGCAGATGAACATCAGTCTGAGGGGATAACTGGTGTTGTTTGGACCAACTCTGCTACTAAATCATAAAATGACCAAACTAGAATTCGGCTTCCTTCTGAGCTGTGGCCTCTGTCTCTGGCCAACTTTACAGGTTTTGCTTTCAAATGGGTTAACTTCACAGTTTTCCGTGTTATGTCCGCCACATACCAGCATTGCTCGGAAGCAGGAGGTAGCTCAAGGTTGAGCTCTTCCGTGTTATGTTAAAAACATTCAAAGCCAACCTGGAGTAAACTCCGTGAGATCCCCTCTACATTGTATCGGCAGTTTGTTGCAAAGGCAGCCTGCTAAGATTTGTAACTTGATGTTAATTATGGGACGATGTCAGAGGCAGCACACTGAATGTCTTTAACCCATTTTTTAAAAAGCAGGTCAGATTCAGCATCTGGAGGATAACTTGCAATTTAGTTGAAAATAATTGAGCAAGTTTGACATGGAACTCAATAAAGGGGTCAGGGCCATTCTATGTCTAAAAATTTTAACTAAATTAATTTAGTTGAAGACTTTTGCCAGCTCTCTTTTCCCACTAAGTCCATGAAGGTACTGGGTTTTGTTTTTCTAGACCTCATGTTTGTCTTGTTAAAAGAAAACTGTGCTAGCTTGGCATGGTGATCCAGGCCTTTAATCCTAGCGCCCAGAAGCCAGAGACAGGAGGATCTCTGAATTTCAGGCCAGCCTGGTCTACACAGAAAATTCTACATATTGAGTTCCAGGCCAACCAGAACTACATAGAAAGACCCTGTCTCAAACAAATACGCAATCAATCAATCAAACCAACCAACCAAACAAACGAAAAGAAGACTGCTAACCCATTTATTTGGACAGACATTGAAAAGTGGGTAGTTTCTACCACAATAAGTGGGGCAGAGAAAGAACAAAGACAACAGGTGTTTGAACTTACCACATTGATGAAGAAGAAAGGAATAAGGTGAGTTATTTAAGAGGCATTCCCCAGATGTGGACTCTGTGCAAATGATGTAATCACCATGGTAACCAGGGGAATTCGTGAATGGGAGTGAGAGAGAAGCAGATGGGAGAGTCCAGGGCCAGCCTCACTCTGACCCTTTTGAGAACTCTGCAGCATGGGTTTGTTGTGGGGTATCCACCAGAGAAGACTCCTTGGACTCAGGCTTACACCAATAGCAAATCTTTATTAGCCAACTGGAGACTACACGGGGTCTTCAGAATCCCAGTGAGCCCCCAGCTTTCTCAGGGTGAGCTTTTAAGCACAAAATCCATATCTTGCCTTGACATACTTCAGATAACAAGAACAGCTAACCAGAAGCATAATTACAGAAGGCAAAATACATTTAGAGATTTTCCCCAGAACTATGGACTTTGATAGATTAGGGTTTGGTTTTCATTTTGCCAGGTAGTGCTCTCTATATGCTGAGTTTTATGGCCCATAAAAATGGAGTCAGTTGTGCTAAGGTCTGAGGGCCCCTTACAGGTTGTGGCCCAGAGTTGTCCCAAGCTTTCATTTTCCAGCCCCTGTAGCCATTGGTAAGGACTGTAAGGAAGAGGAAGACTTTGGGGCCACAATGCCCCCAAAACTTCCAGTCTTCACTGATACAACAATGTTAGTAGATTAAAAAAAAATCCTTCCATGTTAGATATCAAAGACAAAACCCTGGGAAAGTCAGGGCTCCCTCGAAATGGTCGAAAGGGGACAAAGAAGACCTGGGCAAAGCAAGGAGAATAACAGAAAGATGGCGCCTAAGCTCCTCCATTTTCTCCCTGTCTTTCCAGTAGAGAGTGGATAAAGCAGGGCTCTAACAGCATCTAAATATGAGGAAAACACAGGGTGGGGCTGCAAACCAAACTTAATCCAGGAGAAGCTCAACACAGTTAGGCGTAGGGACAGAGTCATCAGGTGGAGACTGAGCCACGTTCATCTTCTGTGCAGAAGCAAAGATGTGTAACACCCATGCATTGCACTAGATCGAGGGTCAATAGGGAGCTTGTGGATCTCAGGTATGTTTCACTGTGTCTGCTGTGAGACCCAAGGATGAGAAAACAAGCTGTTGGCCAGGGAAGATTTAAGGTCATAAGGTCAGGTCCTGGTGGCTGTTTGTGGGATGTTTATGGGCAGTGTTACTAGACTATCGCAAAGGCAAGCTGGAGGCCTGCTTCTCTTCTTGTCTTTGTTTATTGCCTTCTGTTGGGAAGCCTCTCTTAAAAGGAAATATTCCTTAACTAATTAAATTTGGTAAATTTTATTTGGGCTAAGCCAAACAAACAATGATTTGCAAATTGGGCAGTACCCAACAGAACCCAAGCAGTTCTGAGAACTCCAGCCAGAAACACTATCAGAGAGCATCCATAGAAAAAGAGGAGAGAGAAATAGAGAACCTTAAAAGTGGCTTCAGCTTACCTGTCTAATTGTTTACAGATTTGTTTTGTTAGTGACCAGGCTCCAGGGCCTCTGCAGTCAACCAGTGTTCAGTAGCTATGATTAAACTTTATACTGTTGAACTCAGCAAAGGTGTCAAGTTCAAATCCAAGTCCTCCCAAATCTTAAGAGTGTTCTGTTCTCAAGAACATGAAGGACTTGGGCAAAGTCTAGAGGATGGAAGTCAAGGAAATAAATACTTGTCTTGAATGCAAGGCCAAGAGATAAACTACACCTTAAAAATCACAAGACCATACATCTTGTCTGTATGCTCTCTTTCCTGCCTGGTTTGAGGGCTAGTAAAACAGATGGGACCAGGAGAGTGGTACTGGTCAGCTTTTATTGTCAATGTGACACAACCTAGAGTTACCTGGGAAAAGGAAACTTTAACAGAGCAGAGTAATTGCCCATATCAGATTAGCCTGTGGCCATGACTGTGGGGGATTATCTTGATTCCTGATTGATATAAAAGGGCCTACTGTGGGCAGCTATTGCTCAGGCAGACAGGTCTGGGATACACAATAAAGCTATCCAGGAGTGAGTCAGTAAGCAGCGTTTCTTTATTTCTCTATGGTTTATGCTTCAGTTTCCACCCTGACTTCCCTCAGTGATGGACCGTTGCCTGGGAGTGTACGCAAGTTGCTTTCGGTGATTGTGTTTATCACGGCCACGGAATCCGATCCAAAAGGATGGTTCATGAAGGAAGAGGCTGGCAGAGCTGTGGATGAGGCGAGTGGCAGTGTCTCTGGGTCCATTTGTGCAAAGCCTCCCCTTTCTAGTTGACTTTGGGTTACACTCATAAAATTGTGGCCCATGCTTTAGCTGGTTTCATCTCACGGAGAACTATTCCACCATGTCCCCACTTATCACATGTTCCATTTCCTCAGGGCTCTGATAGCAGCTGGATGTCTTTCTGAATGATTAATGGAAGATATTAGTCCCTTCTCTCAAGCTCTTAGCTTAATGTGCTTCTGTTCCCAAGGTTGTTTCCAAAAATAATTAACTTCTTTAATTTTATTTTAGGCAGTATCTTGCTATGTAGACCAGTTTGATCTCAAATTCGCTGTCTTCCTGCCTTTGCCTCTCCAAATGTTGGGAACTACAGGCTTGTGCAAGGAACTACAGGCTTGTGTACAGAAACTATAGGCTTGTGTATAGGTACTACAGGCTTGTGTATAGGTACTATAGGCTTGTGTACATGAAGTACAGGCTTGTGTACAGGAACTATAGGCTTGTGTATAGGTACTACAGGCTTGTGTTTAGGTACTACAGGCTTGTGTATAGGTACTACAGGCTTGTGTATAGGTACTACAGGCTTGTGTATAGGTATTACAGGCTTGTGTATAGGTACTACAGGCTTGTGTACAGGAAGTACAGGCTTGTGTAAGGAGCTACAGGCTTGTGTACAGGAACTACAAGCTTGTTTGGTCTCATTGTTTTGTTCCTGTAAAAGTACCTCAGTCCTTTTGGACTACTCATGTAGAAAAAGAAGAATAGACCAGTCATTATATGGTGAAGGGAAATCATTGTTTGAATTTTGGTTGGAATCCTTCTCATCTTTTTATTAACACATTTTGTCAAGAACAGATGGATATACTACATGTATTTGTGCTTTACCAGGAGTTTAGAGGCAGTGAAAGTGCTAACCTAAAAAAAAACCACAACCCATTGTTTTTTTTAATTAATTAATATTTATTTATTAATGAAAGATTTCTACCTCCTCCCCGCCACCGCCTCCCATTTCCCTCCCCTTCCCCCAATCAAGTCCTCCTCCCTCATCAGCCCGAAGAGCAATCAGGGTTCCCTGACCTGTGGGAAGTCCAAGGACCACCCACCTCCATCCA
>NC_022031.1:11064182-11075372 GCF_000317375.1 Microtus ochrogaster | reverse complement strand
CATATTCTGTAGTCTTTGAAAGTTTTGAAGAATACCTATCCATCTGAACTATATCTCTAGAAAACCTAATTAACATGACTACAAGCTTGACTATTATAGATAACTATCTATTAACCCATATTTCTTAATTGTACATTACATTTTTAAATAAGCTGTGCAAACACAATACTTTAATCAAGAGCAGAAATATACATATAACAAAATTGACCTTAAATTTGTATCAATAAAGCAATATCCATACCAATGCAAATCTCTATAGCATATCCCCCTTTAAATGTAAACAAACATTTATAGACAATATTTGGGAATATGGGCATAGGTCTCTCCATACTGTTTCCTGCTGTTTATTGGGCAAAGTAATTTTTGAGGGGTGTTCAAGTCGACCTTTCAGGGAGTCTTGGTCTCTCAAACCATATTAGTCTGGATGGATTCCACAGGTTCTCATCCTCTGTGGAAACAAATGGAAAACCTCTTTTCCTAAGCAACAAATCTTTAGACCCAAATTTTGGAATTAAGATACCTTTAAAATATATAGGTTTCACTTAGCAGCCAATACAATGAAATGTCTCTCTGTACTTAATTCCTTCACAGTCAAAAAATTCAAAGAAAACACAATAGTATACATAATCCAGACTATTTTTGTATATTCCATCATTATGTGGCTTTTTTTGTTTTTACTCTATTACTTCTTAATATTTATTTTATTCTCTTTACTCCTTTAATCTACAATTGTCTACTCTGTCCCTTTAAAGACTGTTATATTTTTAAACTATTTACTTCTTTTCCACCTCTCTATACTCCTTTTCTTTTCTCTCCCAAGCCTATGTACATTTATTCAACACTGTGACCCATTTAGAGTTTTTTCCATCTGAATTTTTTATTGCATATCTGTAATCATTTTCTGACCAAGGCGACTTCTTGAAATGCTAAGCCCTTCTTATGCTCTTAAGAAGCACTATTGCTAGGGGAAATACCAACTTGCCCTGCCCAGTCCAGCATGGCAGATGTTTGCTGCCTCTGAGAGCCATGCTCACAGCCCCATTTTTAGGTACACAGCCAGTCTATGCTGCCATTAAACAAGTTGTAACACTCTGTTCAGAAATCCCATTTTAATTCTCCATAGCCAGACCTCCAGAAAGAGTCAGAGTTTGTGCTGACAGCACGGCCGAGAAAGCCAGCTTTTCAAAATGGCACAGCTTTTTTTCTGCTACTGTTGGATCAGGAAAACCTCTCTTAAAGGAGCCATGCATCTGTTTGCTTCTTGCAAACAGAACCCACCCAAGAAAATGCTGCTACCAACCTATGCTTAACTCTGTTCTTCTGTGTCTAGGATTCTTCTCAAACTCTCTCAAGTTTTAACTGAATTTTAGTATGTCATGTTTGTACCAATTTGTTACGAGGAGAGGCCACTTGTTGGTTCCTGGTTACTTAGCCATGAAATGATCACACAGAAACTGTATTATTTAAAACACTGCTCGGCCTATTAGCTCTAGCTTCTTATTGGCTAACTCTTACATATTAATTTAACCCATCTCCATTAATCTGTGTATCACCACAAGGCTGTGTCTTACCTGGTTAAGTTCTGGCATCTGTCTCTGGTAGGACTACATGGCTTCTCTCTTAACTCTGCCTCCTTGCTCCCAGCATTCAGTTTAGTTTTCCCTGCCTAGCTAAGTTCTGCCTTGCTATAGGTCCAAAGCAGTTTCTTTATTAATGAATAGTTTTCACAGCATACAGAGGGGAATGCCACATCAATTAACCTCTGTTGTGCAGGCTGGGACTAGGCTGATGTTGGGTTCATGCTTTACAATTCATATAGCACAGCAGACATTAAAAAATAAAAAACAGAAAAAGTGAAATTTGGCATAATCCTAGGTTGGATTCCTCGTGGGTTTTGTTGTCTGGAGAGGAACCTGAGTCATTGTGTGTTCCCTGAGAGTGGAGCCCCATCAAACTTCTTTTATTTACCTACTAATGCCAAATTTGGAAACTTATAGACCAATGCTTTGTTTTTTTTTTGTAGATATTTAAATGAAGTGTACTCAAGGCACAGACAGGCATGTATCACAGGCTAGGTTTCTGTCCTAGCTACTGTTAGCCAACTTGACAGAATCCTGACTCATTTGGGAGGACAACCTCAGCTAAGAAAATGCCTCCATCAGACTGCCGTGTTGGCAAGTCCATTGTTTATGCTCTTAATTAATGATTGGTGTGGGTGGCTTGGACCATTGTGGTTGCTCCTACTCCTGGGCAAGTGGTTCTGAGATATATAAACCAGGATGAGTAAGTCATAAGAACCATGCCAGCAAGCAGCACTCCTCCATGGCCTCTACATTGGTCCCTGTCCTGACCTCCTTGCAATATCAGCTGTATATGGAAGTAGAAGTGAAATAAACCCTCTCCTTCCCAAGTTGCTTGTGGTAATAGTGTTTTATGACAGTCAGAGAAACCATAACAGAGACAGTTCTGTGATGGAGTACAGTATGGATGCTTATTGTGAAGTCCCCTGGAGAATAACCAAGTGGAAGTGGGACAGGGCAGAAATTGAGTTGCAATGCATTCCTCAAGACCCTGACCAATCTCCACACATCTCTGAAGTTGGAATGGCTTGCAAGTATTGACTGTTGAACTTAGCAGGTGGAGCCTTTAAGTTCCTTTTCCTTTAACTCCTCCTTCCCCTGCCAATAGACATGGACTGCCTCTGGTGGGTGTGGCCTTGGAGCAGGCAATTCTTTAGCTGGGAGAAACTCTAAAGGAGTTTACAGATGTCAAGAGCAAGTGGCTCCATGGTCAGAAAGTTTGCCTATTCATTAATATCCTTCATAGGGTCTATGTGGCCTACTGGGGAGACTGGTGAACTTGAAGATGGTAGACAATTGCTGTAGGATAATGCTCTTGTACACTGTAAAGATTTGTCACTTGTATTAGTTTAAAAAATGCTGATTGGCCAGTAGCCAGGAAGAAAGTGTAAGAGAATTCTGGGAAGAGGAAAGGCAGAGAGACAGCCACTAGCAGGATGCAGAGGAAACAAGGTGAGAATGTCTTACTGAGAAAAGGTACCATGCCATGTGGCTAAACATAGACAAGGATTTGGGTTAATTTAAGTTGTAAGAGCTAGTTAATAATAAGCCTGAGCTAATAGGCCAAACAGTTTATAATTAATATAAGCCTCTGTGTATTTCTTTGGGACTGAATGGCTTTAGAATTAGGTGGTACAGAAATTTGCATCTATAGGCAATGACCAAAGTTGTTGCAATTTTATTCATTGATATACTGTGTAGGTCTAGCAGAACACATTCCTGAAGAACTCTGGCTGTAGTGTCTTATTTAGATGAACTCTGCTCTAGAGAGAAGGCAACATCTTACTTCCAGCACGGTTTACTAGGTGCTGTGGCTAAGGACATAGGACAAATGATGTGCTCTTGCTGTGTCTCAGTGACTCACATAGAAAATGGAGATAAATGCAATAGGCCAGCTTCCTGCAGAAGGCCTGCTTGCTGGCTTCCTCAGGAGTCTAGTTATAACTTCTGGCATGATAGAATTATTAATAACTCTTATTTGCTTCTCTGTAAGTCTCCATTTACATAATCATCAATGGTCTCATCATTGGAATTCTCATAGATTCCCCCCCCCTTCCTTCCTAATTCTCCAATTTTTCTTGAAGGGAAGAGCTTCCAACAATAGCATTAGAAAATGGGAGGCCAGTGACTGCTATTCCTGAAGGTCTGTGTGCTTGATTATGTCAAGCTGATGCTGACCAGAGTCTCAGTTTCTACCAAACAGCTTTCCCTGGATGCTGTCAAAACTGATTGCTTTTCTTGTCCCCACTCAACGCTCATACCCAGAACACTCAGGGCAGTGGAGAGGCATGTTAGGGAGGGTGTTGGCATCATGGTGTTTCTCTCTTTGGGTACAAAGAGCTAGCAGGACACTGAAGTGGATTTGGACCACTAAAGACTTAAAAATAATTAGGAAAAGATTCTTGCACTCTCAATGTGGGAGTAGTAATTCTATTTGAGGAGTTATGAGAATTGAATGTGATGTGTGTGGGGCACAGAGCACAGTGCCAGGTATGTCACTTGTAGTCAAATGTTTTGCTTACGGTAACTATTTCCAGATTATCTGAGGTCCTGATGTTGGTGACTGTTTAATCTGGCTCATCTGACCTCATAGCCATTTCTCACAACCTATTGGATTTTCTTATCAGGTTCCAAGTAATCCCATAGTCAACATCTTAAAAACAAACAAATAATAAACAAAACCTTTTTTTTCTCTCATTGTCCCATCCTAGGCTCTTTAGACTTACCACCTACCAAATCAGACTTGTATTTATTTAAGTCGCCCACCTGCTATCTTTTGAGCCATCTTTTTTGCCCTTTGTATTTACTTCATGGATTCTGGGGTTCTCACCTCACCTGCCTTTCTTAAACCCTCTTTCCTCCTTTCTTTATTTTGGCTGCCTCTCTCTCACTCTTGTATCGACTCTTTTGTGTATGTAGGGCTGAGATTCAAACACTGAGCCTTGCAAATGCCAGGCAAACATTCTACCACTGTGCTACATGCTCACATACCCCAGCTCCCATGCTCACCCCTGAGCTCAACTTCCTTTTGCAGATGTTTGCTTCAGAGACTTTCCCAGACCCTGATCATACTGTCACTCCTGTGACTTCCCATCTAGATCATTGCTGCCAGCAGAACTAACCTCCTCAGGCTGTGTGTGTTGTGTATTGTGAGGTGTGTTATGTACTGTGTGTGTGTTGTGGGGTGTGTGGAGTGGTGTGTGGGGTTAGGCGTGTCATGTGTGTGTGTTGTGTGTGTGTCTCAAAGAGACAGATTGGGGGAGATTTGTGTTTTCCATAATTTCCAGCCTTCTCTTTTGCCAGATCACTGCAAGGTCTTGATCTATCCTTAGTTGCAAACACATTTGCGTTTGTCTCATGTCTTGTTTCCACATTTTTCATTTCCCTGAAAAATTTTCATTGTTTACAAAGGCAGTTAAAAGACTCTGATGTGCTGCTTTTTATACATGGCATTAAAAATACTAAGGAACATGTCCTTAGAAAATAGAATGTATTAATGCTGGATGGCACCATGGGCTCTTAGTTCACATACCTCTCCTTGAGACTATTGGAAATCCAGCTCAGGCATAGGCATTTCACCACCCCTCTCTTTTCTTAAACAAGTCTCTGTTATTCATAACATTAAAACTGTTTCTCAACAAATGCTTAATTCCTATGATATGCCAAGCAGTCTGATTGATGCCACTGGTTTTGAGTTATTTATTATACATCTATTTGATAAACTTCCAAACCACTGGGATAATGACTTTCTTTTTCAGTTTTAACTGCATTTTTAATTGATATATAGCTGTAATTTATGGAGTACAATGTAATATTTTGACACATATTTGTAATCAATGTGATTAGCACATCCATCACGCTCCTAATTACTATGTTTTTTTTTTTGTTAACTTGACACAAGCCTAAACTTATCTGGTGGAGAAAATGCCTTCATCACATTGGCCTGTAGGTTAATCTGTAAGGCTTTTCTTGATTAATGATTGATGTGGAAGGGCCCCACCCACTGTGGGTGGTAACATCCTTGGGTAGGCGGGCCTGGAGTATATAAGAAAGCACGCTGAACAAGCCTTGAGGAAGCTACTAAGCAGCGTTCCCCCATAACCTCCATTTCAGTTCCTGCCTCCATGTTCCTACCCTGACTTTCCTCAGGGATGGCCTATAAGCTGTTAAATAAAATAAACCCTTTAGTCCCAGATTGATTTTGATCACAGTGTGTGGTGGTTTGAAGGAGAGTGGCCACTGCAGGCTCATAGAGTGGTACTATTTGAAAAGATTAGGAGGTGTGGCCTTGTTGAAGTAGGTGTGGTCTTCTTAGAGGAAGTATGTCACTGGGGGTAGGCTTTGAGGTTTTTAGGGTCCAAGCCAGGCCCAGAGTCACTTTCTCCCCCACCTCTCTCTTTTTTACTGCCTGTGGATCCTGATGTAGATCTCTCAGCTTCTTCTCTAGTACCATATCTGCCTGCATGCCTTTATTCTCCCCACCCTGATGATAATGGGCTAAACCTCTGAAACTGTAAGCAAGCCCAAATTAAATTGCATCTGATTGTCCTGTGTTGTAAGGCTGGATTGTCCTGCATCGTAGAGCTGCAGAACGGGCAGACAGCACACTCACCTTTCCCTGGGGAATAAGGAGACCAAGGAGGCCTGGCAGTCTTCAGAAAATCTTCCTCCTGTGCAGATGGGAACAAATACAGAGGCCCACAGAGAATGATAAAGATCCTGGAACACTCAGCCCTACATGGGATGTCTCCATCAACTCCTTCCCCTCAGGGGAGCTCAAGGAACACTGAGGAAGAGGAAGCAGGAAGAGCATAAGAGCTGGAGGAGATGGAGGACACAGAGAAAACAAGGCCCACTAAATCAATCTGATCAAAGCTCATATGAACTCACAGAGACGGAAGTTGCATGCAGGGCCTGCCTGGGTCTGCGCCAGGTCCTCTGAGTATATATTGTGGCTTCCAGCTTAGCATTTGTATGGGATTCTTGAATATGTGAGCAAGTGGGTCCCTGACTCTTGTGCTTTTTCTGTGCTCTTTTCCTTCTGTTGGCTTTTCTTGTCCAGTTTTTATGTGATAGCTTTTGTTTTATCTTTTTGTATTTTATTTTTGTTATATTTTAAAAATGATGACTGACAATCTAGCCACTAGGGTAAAGGTTAACAACTGAACTGTCCTACTGCTGGGAGATGGAACATCCCTTTTCTTCAACAGAGTGACACTGGGTATATCAGCCACTCCAAGGCAGGCCTCATGTTCAGGAGTAGTTGGCCAACATATAACGGACTCCACCATTTTTATGTGCTTTTATTTGGTTATAGTTCAGTGGGTATTTTTGTTGTTTGTTTTTCTTTTGAGGTATTTTTTTATTTTTAGGGGGTTGTTATTGTATTGGGTGGTTATTTAATGGGTTTTTGTTTGATTTTTGTGAAAGAACTTCAAGTTGGGTGGGTAGCAGACCTGGAAGAACATGGGGGAGGGGAAGAATGTAATCAAATATATCTAAATTTAAAATCATTTAGTAAAAATATAATAAAGAAAATATATAAATATTATGAGTTAAAAATAAGTATTTAAACTTTTACTGACTGAACTCAGTCTGCTGTGCAATGGAATACTTCAGCCTGTCCCTCCTAAGTTTGCACTTAGGAGCATGTCTCTTTCCCCCTCCCATCTCGGCCTGACACCAGCCTTGGGAACAACCACACCATTCCACTCTCTACTTTCATGGGATCAACTTGTCCAGCATCTGCTGACAGGTGAGGCTGTGCAGCGTTTGTCTCTGCAGGACTGGCTGATTTCACTTTCTGAGGTACCTCTTGAGAGGTGCCATGGGTCCCTGGTGAGCTGCTTGCTGAGTGACTCATGCCTGGAGAACAGCAGTCTATGTCCCTTCAATCACTCCTCTCCCTTTAGTTGAGTGGGTGTGCAGTATGTGTCTGTGTCCCAGAGGTCAGCAGTACCAGTGACTGGCTTCACCACCTAATATTCAAATCAGATAAAAATCTCTCTGTAATATGGAATTTTTATGATAAGCCCAGATATCTTTACTACGCATGCTTGTTGGGGTTAAGGCCACACCACAGCCCCTGGCGTCCATATGTCCAAAGAGTCTGGAATATACAGGTGGAAGTTCCATCCCAGGCTACCTTCCCTGGGAGTTACCTCAATTCAGACTCCAACTCCGAGAAAGTCCACCAAAAGATGACTCCCCCCTACCTGAGATGCTCAAGATCACTCCCACAGGGTATTTAAACAGCACCCCAGAGAACAAACACATGGTTTTCCAGCCTTCCCTCCCCAGCTCTTCTCTGGGGTCCTGGAAAGCCATCTGGGAGTGCTGGCATCCATTAAACCTGGCCTTTTTCTAATTCGGTTTGATTTGGTCTGATTCGGATTATTGCATCAGTGGAGAGGTTTATCAAAGCGCAGAAACTTTTCCATACTTTCTAATATTAGTCATAAGAATTAAGATTTCCATTGAAAGATACAGTAAAGCTTCCAAAGTAAACAGCACTGTGCTGGTATTGTTCAGACTTTAATGGAACCCAAGTCTTGGGAAAAAAGGAAACCATGACTTGAGGTTGCATTGACAATACTTTGGGCTCAATGGCAGCTCAGTAGATAAAGGGTTTGGATCTCTAGAACCCAAGAACACACAGTAGCACATGTCTGTAACCCCAGCACTCCTACAGAGATGGGAGTTCAAGACAGGAGAAGCCCCAGAAGTTGACAGGGCAGCTAGCCTGTTGTACATTGAAGTGAACTTTCTGGACCCTGGCACAAAAAAACTAGAGGGTCAAGATGAACACATGAAGTTGTCCTCTGATAAACCTACTGTGGTCGGTTGGTCTCTGTCTCTCTGCCACTGTGTCTCTCTGTGTATCTGTGTCTGTCTGCCTGTCTTCTTGCCTGCTTGCCTCCATTCCTTCCTGTCTGTCTGTCTGTTTCTCTCTATGTCTCTCTGTCTCTCTCTGTCTCTCACACACGTATGTACGTATACACACACACATACATACACATACACACACCCACCCACGTACACCCATGCACACACACATACACACGTACACACACAAGCTCTGTGCCAACCCTTGTCAGGAGGGAGAGGTGAATTTTCCACCTGTGAGAGACACTGTCTCATTCTTCTAGAAGTCACAGTTCAAGGCTGTGGTCATTTCAGTTGTGAGCTCTTGTCTTCCTGGAATGGAAGTGAGGCTTCTCTGGCTTCCGTTCCACCCCATCAAGACTATCAGTAACTATGGAAAGAATGAGAGCCTAGAAATTACTATTAATGTGACATGGCTAATTAGTGATTAAAGGAACATTGAAAGGACAAGGCGTTCTGTAACAAGATGACATTTACATTAAAAATGATCCTGGTCTGGGGAAATTTACTAGACATGCAGTTTATATAAAGAAAGAACATCCCTGAACCCATGACATAGTCTCCACTGCTTTTCTGAAAGTGGCTGGGGTTTCTTTGATAATACACAAATTTGATCATGTGCAAATTATCTGTCTGTCATTTAAACCTAAGCCTTTCTCTATTTGGGTTGAGAGTGAGAAGATTGGTTATGTGGTGACCTAGTTGTCTTTTTCATAGTCAATGGTCAAAGCAATTTTCTTTTTCTCTGAGTTTAAAACTGTCTCCTAATTGGAAATGTCAGAAGCCATAGTAAACTTTTATAAAATAAGGAGATAGAAAAAGAGTCTTTCAGGCTAATATACATTCCTTGTAGGGAACCCTTATAGAATTTCATTCAAGAAGAGGCAAATTAAGACAATCTTTGTATTGTATTTTCTGATATGTCCTTTTTGAAAAAAATATATACCTTTTATTTTTGATTTCAATATATTTGAAATGATTATATGCATATATTATAAAATGTCTATGACAATGAAAAATAACTCTTTAATCTTCTCTAAGCTTATTTGGAATTATCACTAATCCATTCTTCTAGAGCTATTCAGTGTACATCAAGAATGCAAAATATATGAAATAGACACATTTTAATAATTGACTTGTTGTTTGTGTGAATTTGCACAGGTGTCTGCAGATGCCAGAAGAGGACGTTAGATTCCTTGGTGCTGGAGTGATAGATAGTTGTGATCTGCTCAGTGTGAGTGCTGGGAACCAAATCTAGGTTCTCTGAAAGATCAACAGTGTTCTCAACTACAGGGCCATTTCCCCAGTCCTGTAATATGTTTTTATTATGAAGACCAAGCTATGCTCTTTCGGCTGACTTCATAGAATCCTTAGAGATGATATTAATCATTATTTTTTTTTATTTTTTGGTTTTTCGAGACAGGGTTTCTCTGTGGCTTTGGAGCCTGTCCTGGAACTCACTCTGTAGACCAGGCTAGTCTCGAACTCACAGAGATCCGCCTGCCTCTGCCTCCCGAGTGCTGGGATTAAAGGCGTGCGCCACCATCGCCCGGCTGATATTAATCATTATTAAGTCCCACTAACACCTCTACATTTCCTTTTCGCTAGGGCAATAGGACTTCTAACCCTATGTAGATCTGTGCCCATCTGAGTTTCTTCAACTAACGAAATGTGTTAAGAAATAGCCGGTGCCATTTCTGGGTTGAAGGATTTAAGCACCTTGACTAAAGTTTCAGTTCCTTTTTTTAGTTGTGCTGGGTTTTGAAGCCATGATTGAGCCCAGGCCCCTGCATGAGGATGATATGATGTAGGGTGTATTCTGTTCCATGAATACTTGCATACTTATAAAATAAAGTTTTATTGATGAGCTAATGTTGGATGGAACTGTTTGTTACTGGAGAACAATTTGGGTTATTCTGATTGACTTAAAGATGAGCCTATGTTGATATATGCAGAACCACCTCATTCTTTTTGTCAGTTGCATAGAGATCTGTTATTCAAATATCTTAGGATTTATTTTTGCCCATTTTCAACTACTCAAGGATATACATTGTGTTGTTTGAATGAGATGCTCCATAGTCTTGGCCCCTAGTTGGTGGCACTGTTTTGCAGACTTTGTGGAGTAAGTACGTCATTTGGGAAAGACCTGAAGTTTAAAAACCATATACCATTGGCATAACTGGATGTCAACATGTAGAAGAATGCAAATAGATCCATATCTATTACCATGCACAAAACTCAAGTCCAGATGGATCAAAGACCTCAGACCTCAGCATAAATCCAGTTA
Organism: Microtus ochrogaster; assembly: GCF_000317375.1. Lineage (NCBI taxonomy): Eukaryota > Metazoa > Chordata > Mammalia > Rodentia > Cricetidae > Microtus > Microtus ochrogaster. The sequence goes on along the minus strand of NC_022031.1, from coordinate 11,064,620 downwards.
CACTGAACCTAATAGAAGAGAAAGAGGGGAGTAGCCTAGAACACATTGGCACAGAAGATCACTTCCTAAATATAACACCAGTAGCACAGATTCTGAGAACAACAATCAATAAATGGGGCCTCATGAAACCAAGAAGCTTCTGTAAATTAAAGGATATGGCCAATAAGACAGAAAGTCAGCCTACAGAATGGGAAAAGATTTCTGCCAACCCCACATCTGACAAAAAGCTGATTATATGTATATCAAGAAAATAGACCTCAAAATACCAAATAGTTAAATTAATAAATGGGGTATGGATCTAAATAGAATTCTCAACAGAAGAAACTCAAATGGCAAAAATACATTTAAGGAATTGCTTAACATCCTTAGCCATCAAGGAAATGCAAATAAAAATGACTCTGAGATAACCATCTTACACCAATCAGAGTGGCCAAGATC
>NC_022031.1:11047446-11059852 GCF_000317375.1 Microtus ochrogaster | reverse complement strand
CCCTCTAGGTAGGCCCATCTTCCAAAGGCTTTAGGAACTACCTAAAATAACACCGTCAGAGGGCATGCCCTCAAAACAGGAGGCTGTGACAGACACTTCACATTCAAACCATTACACCAGGGAACAAAGCTTCCAAAGAAGCCAACCAACCTACTGGAACACCACATTTATACTTTAGACTGCAAGCCTGCCAAAGATAAATCTATGTTGCTTAATATAAAAAAAAAACATAGGAAAAACCCATATATCACATCCCAGGGCTCTCTTTCTGTTTCCTGTTTATGGTTCAAGATATAAGCTCTCAGAGGCTACCATATAGTTCTGCCATGATGGTGGTAGACTCCTTTTTTTTTAAAAAAAAAACTAAAACCATAGATCCAATTATATTTTTCTAAATGCAGAGGCTCTTTTATTCTCAACCCTAATTATTCTAGGCTTTTTTATTATGCTTTTTTATTGATTTTTTGAGCTATACATTTTTCTCTGCTTTCCTCCCTTCTTCTCCCCTCCCCTTCAGCCTTCTCCCATTGTCCCCACGCTCCCAATTTACTCAGGAGATCTTATCTTTTTCTACTTTCTATGTAGATTAGATTCATGTATGTCTCTCTTAGGGCATAGACCCAATTATTAAGATGCCATTATTAGGATTCATTTTTTAAAAGGTACTTTCAAAATCTCACACGTGATTATCCACTGCACATAGCAAACAGGAAGTGATGTAGAGTGCAGTCCGTGGTGAGAGAATCAAAGATCCATGTGAGCCAAGACAACCGCAGTGCATGCTGTGCCTCAGTCATGGCCTTTGCAGGAGCAGAGCAACATGGAGTGACAATGAAGGCCACACCGTTCCTCTTAGCTTTGGCTGCATTGTTCCTAAAAGGAAAGAAGGCATTGGAGCTGGTAGAAATGTCTCTCAGCTTGGTGACTTACTCCTTCTCCTCTGCTCAAAGAGCGACTCACAAGCTTCCTTGAAAAGAGCTCTCCACTTCACCAGGGCATGACGACGCTGGTCACATTGATCAATGGCATTGGAGATCTCCATTCTCTTTGACCCAGTTTTAAACTTCATGAAAAGCACTCATGGATGGTACCACAGTCACCAAGAATTTGCTTTACCACCTGCAAGGCTTGTACAGTGTATCTGTGACTGCTGCCCAATACCAACAACCTGACCATCCTTGATATTGCACATGGAGTTAGACTGATTGGACTTGACAGCGGTAGTGGCTACAAGGAGGTCTCTGAGAGCAGACTCTGGCAGACCTTTATTCTATTTTTATTGTTTTCATTGAATTATATATTTTCCCCACTTCCCTTCCTTCTTCTCCTCTTCCCTTCTACCCTCCTCCCTACCCCCCAAACTCCCAATTTACTCAGGAGATCTTATCTTTTTCCTAGGTGGTTCCATATATGTCTCTCCTAGGGTCCTCTTTGTTGTCTAGGTTCTCTGGAATTGCGAATTATAGGCTGGTTATCTTTTGCTTTATGTCTAATATCTGCTTATGAGTGAATACATATTATATTTCTCTTCTGGGTGTGGGTTGCAACACTCAATATGCTTTTTTCTAGTTCCATCCATTTGCCTGCAAATTTCATGTATCATTATTTTTCACTGCTGAGTAAAAAATAATTCCTTATCCATTCTTTGGTTGAGGATCATCTAGATTGCTTCTAGGTTCTGGCTATTATGAATGCTGCTATAGACACAGTCAAGCAAATGTTCTTGTGGTACAATTAAGCATTTTTTGGGTATATGCCCAAGAGTGGTATTGCTGGGTCTTGAGGTAGATTAATTCTTACTTTACTGAGAAACCGCCATACTGATTTCCAAAGTGGCTGTACCAGTTTGCACTCCACCAGCAACGCAGGAGCGTTCCCTTTACCCCATCCTCTTCAGCATAAGCTGTCATCAGTGTTTTTGATCTTGGTCATTCTTACAGGTGTAAGATGGAATCTCAGAGTTGTTTTGATTTTCATTTCCCTGATGGCTAAGGAAGGTGAGCATGACCTTAAGTGTCTTTCTGTCATTTGCAATTCCTCTGTTGAGAGTTCTTTGTTTAGGTCTGTATCCTTTTTTTTTTTTTAAATTGGATTATTTGTTTTTTTGATGACCAATTTCTTGGGCTCTTGTATATTTTGGAGATCAACCCTCTGTTCTATGTGGGGTTGATGAAGTTTTTTCTACTCTGTAGGCTGCCATTTCGTCTTGCTGATCACGTCCTCTGTTCTTCAGAAGCTTCTCAGTTTCAGAAGGTCTCATTTATTATTATTATTATTAATTATTATTATTATTGTTGTTGTTGCTCTCAGTGTCTGTGCTGCTGGGGTTATTTGTAGGACTGGTCCATCCATTTTTTTTTTCTTTTTAGAAGGTGTTTTCAAGGCAGCTTCTTCATATCCTGGGGCAACAATACCACCCAACACTTCTCTGGAGATAATTTTTGCAGTTGGGACATAACAAACAACAGATAATTTAACAAAATTCCCAAAGGAAGACATCCTATTGGCACCCCTTGCTCTTGCATATGGGGAGAATCTTCTGTGTTGGCGAAAGTAGAACCTGGCTCCACTTGCTTGGTGGACAGTTGGTTCCCTGAAGCACAGAACTAGCACTGCATTGCAGCATCTGAAGAGAAGAGACAGAATCAGAAAGGAGACTCAGGATGGAGTTCAGTACTTGCCTAGAATGCCCAAAGCTCTGGGTTCAGTCCCCTGCACTAGATAAACTGTGCATGCTGATATATACCTGAAATCTCAGCACTTGGGAGTGGAGGCAGGAGGATTGTAAGTTCAGGGTCATGTGTAGCCTGGGCTACTTGAGATCTAAAACAAAAACAAGAGTTTAGGACTGTGATATGTTCACCTAATGAATGGAGAACAAAGCAGCCCGTGGCTGGACTGATGGCTCAGTGGTTAGAGGTGCTTGTGCACAGGCCTAACAACACATGCTTCATCCTTAAGTCGTAGTGCCCACATGCACTACACACATACAGATATTCTTACACACAGACACACATGCACACACACATATAGATATACTAAATTAATAAAGTAATTAAAAATTTAAAAATAAGACTTAGGATATAGGAAACTGCTCAGAGATGTTTCCCTATATTTCATTCAAGTTTTCCTGACATCATTAGCATGAAAGATTGGAGTTAATACCTAGGTCATGTCACACTTAGAGCTGTGTATTACTCAAAGATATTTTCATGGATACTGCATTCTGTTCCCCTTACCCCTGCTAGGGTTTGTGTTCTGGGCCTGAGATCCTCAAGCTTTGTAGGTTTCATGTCCGAGAAGAGTGTAGCCAAGTTCTTTAGCTGCCTATCATCTCGCAGTCAGGAGAGCTGTGTCCACTTGTGCACCACAGATTCCTACTAATCGAGAGACCTGTCAATCAAGCATCCAGTTGGCTGGGAGTGCTGGCATAAACCCCCCTTTGCATGCACACGTTTCTCTGCATTGTCAAATGCCTTTCAGCTTACTAAAACCCTGACTTGAAAGCAGCTGCTTAGCTTTTTATCACATATGCAGATGCACTTATTACAAACTTAATTATATCCCAATCTCTATTAAGTGGTGGATTTGTAATTCACTGCAGAGAATCCTATTTTTCAGAAATAAATGAGCCCCAAATCATTTTCCCCCTTTCAACGGTGACATGCAATCTTCAGCCACAGCGTGGGAGGCAATTGTCCTGGCAGCAAAGACAAGCCCCTACCGCGAGCGCAAGAGATGCTGCCGTGCCGACACAGCTGAGCCGCCCAGATGGGAGACCCTGGGACAGCTTAACTGAACAATTGCTTCAGCAACTGGAGGTCTGCATTTTCTTAACAAGAGCATCAATTACCATAAAACCAGAACATACTGTGTTTCTTGTACTTGCAGCAATACATAGCAGTTCGGGGAAGCGATTTATTGTGTTTGGAACTGGGAAAAATAAATGCAAAACTTCCAAATCCTGGTTGCAAATTCAGCTCATTTTCTTCCAAGGATCTTCCTCGTGAAACCAATGGGTGTCGTCACCTCGTCGATTTTCTGTGACACTTCCAGCTCTGACACCTCCTTGTTTAGTTCTTCCCTGTTCTAGATGTCACACCCATTCCAGCTGCCTCCTGCAGCGTTTCTCAGGGATGGGCACATGAGAACACATACACTGGCACACATATGGTTGTTAGCTCAATTAGCATTTAACACAAATTCTTTTCATCAGCGTGATTTATGTTAGCTGTATGCATTGGAGTTTATGATAGCTGTACACGATTGGATTAGGAAGACACAGGCTAGACAAGTTGCTTCAAAAAGTGTCCTGTTGAACTTGTGGATGCGACATTAGGCTATGAGGAAGAAAATGCCACCTTGTTATCATTGTTGATGACAATAGTGGGATCTGACTCACTGGGTTTGTGGGTAGCATCACATTCACACAAACAGAAACAGTCAACAGTTATCGAATGTTTATCATACACTAGCTACTACACTTAATTTGATTCAGTTATACATTGCCTAATGATGGGTATATCTTCTAAGACACATGTCATTAAGTCATTTTGTCATTGTTCCTGTGTCTCAAAGTATACTTATGTTACTGGGAAAATGAAGGGTTCTCTATTTAGGCTCACGAAGAACCTCATTCTCATAAATAAAAGAACTTAGACATACACTCAAAAGAAAGCTTAGGAACAATTTTATTAGAATTTAAGAGAAGAACAACAGGGCAGGTGAGCTGTCAGTCTGGTGGTGACTCTGAGAAAAAAGATGGAGAAGACAGCAAGTCACCCCTGTAGAGTTAGAGTCCAAGACAGCAGGAAGACTCAGGAGTAGGAGTAAGCAAGAAGCTACTTGGTGGAAGTGACAGGGAGGGGCTTTACCAAATTAGTGGAAAGGCCCAGAGTGTCTGGAAAAACATGCTGAGGATTTTGGTTATTATTCAAAAGGGGAAGAAAGGGAAAAGTTAAGCCATATTAGAAGTTATGGCAATAATTGAGAATGTGTAATAGTTTAAAATGATTGGTTTACCAGAAGAAAGTATTATAGCAATCTTCCTAATCTACCATTGGCTTTATTTTCCAAGATTAAGAAGATGCACGAGTCAGGAACAATAAGATATTTTGAAATTCAGTACGATCTTTATTGTAACACATTACTGTAGTAATAATTTTTGCTAGATGTAGTCTGTGTAGCCTCTGCTGACTTCAAACTTGAGGGCTCCAAAGATCTTCCTCAGCCTCTTGAGAAGCTGGACTCTATGGGCGCACACTCACCCATGGCTTGAAATTTTCCTTTGTCATTGTTATTATTTAATCTACTATGCTTAATTTGCAATTAAACATCATGGGGATGTTTGTATAGGAAAAGACTAATATAGCTGTGCTCCACCTCAAAGGGAGTTCAGTCGATTACAGACCATGTATCCAACATATAAAATATTCATCTAGTGTTGTCAGAGCAATTTCTTAAGATTATTATTGTTATTACGTGTGTGCATGTACATGTGCTTGTGTGCATGCTCTAGTGTGCATAGCACATGGGGGAGGTCAGAAAACAACTTTGTAGAGTTGGTTTTCTATGTCTGCCTTAATGTCGGTCCTGAGAATCAAGCTCAGGTCACCAGGTTTGCACAAGGCATCTCACGGCCCATCATAGCCATCTTAATTTTGCTCAGTATCTGTGATGTTCACATGACAGTGCAGACTACCATGATGAATTTCTCAGAATATGTCCCTATCATTCAATGACACAGGTTCGGTTCTATATCCTACGTATGGTTTCTGCCATCGATTGGGGTCTTGGAACTTACGACCTATGCTACATTACCACATTTCATTCTCATTCCCTGTAAGGTACAGTGACAAAGAGTCGAGGACAAGCCCCGATGGGTCCTAGACGGGCTTGGGTTGATAGCTCCTCTTAGAGCCTGAGGAAGATCCCTGCTAAGGTTTGGATCTGAAGGATCCTCCAAAGGTCAGTCTCCATCCTCTGGCACTATTGTAAGGTGGTAGAAATGTGAGAGCTTGGGAGAAAGTAATGGTCTTCAAGGGGATCTGCCATCTGACTTCATGTTTTGCTTCCTGGTCCCCTGAGGTACCTTCCACAAGCACTCCTGCCAAGATGTCCTATGCTACTGCGAGGCCCAAAACAATAGAACCAAGAGACCACCAATACAAATCTCTGCAGTTAATATAATTCTCTGAGCCAAAATAGTTTCTCTCTTAGGGTTGTTTTTATTAGTCCTTTGAGGATTTTCTGCAGTGTGCTTTGATCATATTCACCGCTCTCAATCTCCTTTCAGATCTACCCACCTTCCTTCCAGACTTAGCCAACTTGCTCCTCTTTTTTTCTGAACACATCAAGCACAGCTTATGCTGCTCATGTGTTCTCTAGCATATGACCTTCTACTGACGGATTCAGTGGGGTGGGGTGATACACTCCTAAGAAAAGCGACTCTTGTTCTTCCAGCAGCTATCAAATGCTGCTCTTTGATGAGGGAAAGCAAGTGTTTTATGCCACCTCCCCTCTCCATACTGTGGTTTCATCTGGTTTGAGCTTATGCTGGTCTTGTGCATGTTGTCATAACCTGTAATATCCATAGTGAATTCATAGGTGCAGCTGACCAGCTTTGACTTGAAGATACTGCTATTTCTTTGTATTCATCCACCACCTCTTACAATCTTTCTATCTCTGTTTCTGAAATGACCGCTGAGCCTTGTGAGTGTGTGTGTGTGTGTGTGTGTGTGTGTGTGTGTGTTATAGATGTCCCATTTAGGGATGAGCCCCCCACAGTCTCTTATCCCATTCATCTTGGGAAATTGTAGGTTTCTGTATTAATCACTACTACTACAAATAGAAGTGTCTTTGATGAGCCTTGTGAGTGTGTGTGTGTGTGTGTGTGTGTGTGTGTGTGTGTGTGTGTGTTATAGATGTCCCATTTAGGGATGAGCCCCCCACAGTCTCTTATCCCATTCATCTTGGGAAATTGTAGGTTTCTGTATTAATCACTACTACTACAAATAGAAGTGTCTTTGATGAGCATTGAAAAATACCTAATCTATGGGTATAATAAGTTATTAGGAGTTGATTTAGTAGTACAGCCATTTATCAAAATAATAATAGTAGATTGTTCCTTAGGGTTGTTAAGCTACATGTTCTTGGCCTGCTAATGTTGTTATGGGTATGGATTTCATCTTATGGAGCAGGATTTAAATGCAATAAGAAAGGGTTGGTTACTTCCATGATTTTTTATCACTGTTACCTCAGTGGGTGTGTCTTGCCAGGCCAGTCATTACTATGGCTGGCAGGGATCATAGCTGGGTAAGATTGGTGATTGCTTTTCTTCTCTGGTACCATGCATAGCACCTTCCAGCACTATGAGAGCTATGAGAGCCAGCAGGGATAAAACATCTGGGTCAGTATCAGTGCTTGCTTTTTGTATGTTCGATGACTCAAGTATGTGAGGTCTTCAGCAGCAGGGCTTTACCATCAAGTTCTGGTGAGTAGTCAGGATCATTTGCAATAGCTTGTCATGTTTGTGTGCTATCAGATCTCAGTGATCTATACTTGAAATGAGGTCATCTATTCCTGGGACCGGGGTTGTTGGCCTGTGATGTCCTCTTATAAGCTAACTGCATTTGAATTCTTTTTATGCATGTGTAAGTCTATTATTTGTGGAAGCTTCTACACTAATGTTTCCTTTTCTTCTTCTTATTTATTCTTTGTATTTCACATCATGCATCTCCATCCCATTCATTTTCCCATCCCTTCATGCCCACATTTTGCCCTGGTAACCCCCAACCCAGCAAATAAGTAAAATTTGAGAGAAAAAAAATCAATCTCATCACGGAAGCTGTAGTGTGACACAGTGAGTCACGCAGCAAATCCTTTTGTCCGTATATCTTTACTTACAAGTGTTCATTTAGAGAGTCATTGGTCTGGCTCAAAGCCTCTGGTTTCTGCGCCACACCATTGATTCTGGGTCCTTGTTGGAACCCCTCCTGGTTATTATCCTGCTGTTGCCCTGTGTTATGGAAATCCTGCAGCTTTGGGTCTGCAGGACCAGTCCCTTCACTTGCTCCAGCAGAGAATGGATGGGGTGAATGTTGGTATGGGCCAACATACAATGCTGGTTCTGGATCTGAGTAGTTGCAGGGCTGATCGGCCTGCCAGCTCTCCCTTATCCTCATCACCAGGGTGAGAGTTCCTGCATCGCCCTGGCTTGTTCACCTCTTACAGGGACGGCCAGGTCTTCTGCTTTCAGGTCCTCAGGGTTGGATTCCCACACCTACAATTTCAGGGCCAGCTCTACTGTGCTGTCCAGGCATGGTGTAGGGACACTCTCCTGAGTGCTGCAGCTGATGAGGAGCAGGGCCAGATCTCCCACTCTTAATGACCTCAGGGCCAGCTCTCTCACCTGCCTCAGGCATTGATGGGTGTTGAGGGGAATTTCTCCCCTGCCTGCGCCACCACATGACAGATGAGTAATGGGAACATCTCCCTCATGCTCCCAACTTCAGGGCTGACTCACACCTCCGCCAACAGGATTGGCTCTATTGTGTTGCCCAGATTAGGTGCAGGGCCTGCTCTTCCAAGTATTGCACTTGGTGGTAGGGAGGGACAGCTCACCTGCCCTTCTGACCTTAAGACTTCTCTCACCTGCCTCAGGCATTGATGGGGGAGGGCATCTCTCCCTCACCCATACGCCATACAGTAATGTTTCTTATGTCTTTTTCTTTTTTTAAAATTACTTTATAAATAATAGGAATCAAAATTTCCACTTCCTCCTCTCCCCCCACTTCCCTCTTGCTTCCCCACTCATCCCTCCCACCTCTCCCTCCAGTCCTAAGAGAGGGCAGGGTACCAAGGCCCTCCCCCCTCCATCCAGGCTTAGGAAGGTGTGCATCCAAATAGAATAGGGTCCCAAAAAGCCAGTACATGCAGTAGAGACAAATCCCAATGCCATTATCATTGGCTTCTCAGCCAGGACTTTCAGTTGGCATCCCCCAACATCTACCCCTTCTGTGACCAGCTGAATCTCCATGACTAGGGGCAACAGCAGGAATCCGAGAGAAGAGTCAGTGAGGGTCCAGTATTGATGGTACCAGAGCACTTGAACTTGACCAACGAACATTTACGAGGAAAGCTGTTTGGACAAAAGGGTCTACTGCATGACATACAGCGGCTCCCAATGCTGCTAAGACAAATGGAGGCAATGGAGAGTTGGGAAAGATGAGGAAAAAAAAGGGTGTTTGTTTGTTTTGCTTTGTTTTGGGGTTGTTGTTTGTTTCTTGTTAGTATTTTTCTTTGTATTTTATTTTTATTTCTTTTTCCATTTTCTTTTGGGGAGGGTACTACATGGGTAAAGGGCAGATATGAAGGGACTGGGAAATGAATGGGATTAAGATGCATGATGTGAATTTCTCAAAGAATCAATAAAATTATGTTAAAAAAAGAAAGAAATTAAGCAGGCTGAGCAAGCCATGGGGAGCAAGTCAGTAATCAGCACCCCTCCATGGAATCTGCCTCAGCTCCTGCCTCCAGGTTCCTTCCCTATTGTCCTGTCCTGACTTCCCTTGAGGAAGAAAAGCAGTGCAGAAGTGTGAGCCAAACAAACCCTTTACTCCCCAAGTTGCTTTTGTCATGGCGTTTCATGCTAAGGCCATCTGTTAGCAACGTTGTGAGAACCTTCACACCAATTTCTTAGAGGTACCAGTTCGTGCTCACACCAGCAGTGAAAGAGCATTTCTCCTCCTATAACAACCGTGCTACTTTCCCCCTCCCATTCTGTTTGGGGTAAATGAAAGCCCCCCCCTTTTTTTTTTGGTTTTTCGAGACAGGGTTTCTCTGTGGTTTTGGAGCCTGTCCTGGAACTAGCTCTTGTAGACCAGGCTGGTCTCGAACTCACAGAGATCCGCCTGCCTCTGCTCCTGATGGCTAAGGATGTTGAATGCCTTGAAAACTATTTCTCAGTCATTTGTAGTTAATGTTTTGAGAACACTCCTTGCATACTCCAGAACAGTTATCATGAATGGATAATGGAATTGTCAAAGGCCTTTTCTTCAGTTAATGAGATGATCATGTTGTTTCTGTTCTGTAGTCTGTTTCATGGTAGATTACAATTATTGGTTTCCATATGTTAAGCTCTCTCTGCATCTCTAGTATGAAGTCAACTTGTCCATGTGGATAATCTTTTGATGTGCTCTTGAATTTGGGTTCTAAGTATGAGAATTTTTGCATCTGAGTTCATCAGAGATATTAACCTATAATGTTCTTTTTGTTGTTCTTTGATTTTTGGTATTAGGGTAAAACTAGCTTTATGAAAGGAATTTGGAAATGTTCCTTCTTTTTATTTTGTAGAATAGTTTGAGGACAATGGGTGGCAGTTCTCAGGAGGTCTGGTAGAATTCTGGACTCTATAGCCTGGCCCTGGGATTGTTTTAATTGGGAGCTTTTAAATAACTGCTTCTATTTCATTGGGTGTTACAGATCTACTTAAATTATTTACTTCATTTTTATTCAACTTTGCCAGGTCTATATATAGGAATTTTAATCCATTTTCTTTGGAATTTATAGTTTGGTGAAATATAGTTTTTAAAGTATATCCTTATGAATCTCTGTATTTCCTCAGTATCTGTTGTATATCTCTAATTTGATCAATTTGAATTCTCTCACTCTCTTTTGTTGTTGCTGTTAATTTAGTTAAAGTTTTGTCAATCTAGTTAATCTTCCCAAAGAATCTATGCTTTGTTTCATTGATTCATTGTATTTTTTAAAAATTCTGTTTCATGGGGGCTGGAGGAATGGCTCGGAGGTTGAGAACACTGACTGCTCTTCCGAGGTCCTGAGTTCAGTTCCCAGCAACCACATGGTGGCTCACAACCCTCTATAATAAGATCTGATGCCCTCTTCTGGACTGCAGGCAATTATACAGCACTGAACAATGTAAATAATAAATAAATTTAAAAAAATTCTGTTTCATTAATTTCAGGCCCAGTGTTGATTGTCTCATTCCATCTACTTTTTGTAAAGTGTTGTTTTTTTCCTGAGACCTTTTAGTGTATTATAAATTATTCATTTGCCATCTCCCAGTTTTTCGATATATGTCCAGAGTACTTGTCCTGTTTTCTTCAACTTGACTCAAGCTAGAGTTATCTGAGAAGAAGAAACCACACTTGAGGAAATACCTCCATAAAGCTGTAAACAAGCCTGTGGATTCTTTTCTTGATTTGTGTTGATGTAGAGGGCCCATTCATAGTGGGCAGTGCCACCTCTGGGCAGATGGGGTTTATAGGAAATCTGGATGAACTAGCCGTGAAAAAGCAATCGAATAAGTAGCTCTCCTCTTTGTCCTCTGCCTCAGTTCCCACCTCCAGCTTCCTGCTGTGCCTGAGTTCCTGTCCTGACTCCTCAGTTACATATCTGGACTGGTATGAACTGTGATATTGAACTGTAAGTTGAAATAAATGCTGTCCTCTTCAAGTTGCTTTTGATCATGGTGTTTTATCATAACAATAAAATCCCTAGCTGGCACAATGATATCAAGTTTCCTCTTAGGTCTGCCTTCATTGTGTCCCATAGATCAAAATGTTGTATTTTGATTTTCATTCAATTTTAAAATTAAGAAAAACTTCTTTCTAGATTTCTTTCTTCAACCCAATTGCCATGCAGTAGTATATTTTTTTAGTTTTCAAGAGTTTGTGTGCTTTTTTTTTGTGGTTTAAACCCAGCTTTAATCTGTTTTAGCCAGAAAGAATGCAAAAGATGAGTACAATTTTCTATATTTTTTTATATTTGTGTCTTAATATGTGGTGAATTTTGAAAAAAATTCCATAAGATACTGAGAAATATGTGTATTCTGTAGTGTTTTGATGGGATGCTCTATAGATATCTGCTGATCCATTTGATTGATGCTGTCATTTAACTACCTAGTTAGTGGTTTTCAGATGATTTGTCTATTGGTCAGAGTAGTGTATTGAAATCACTCAGTATCCCTGTGTTGGAGTCAATTTGTGGTTCTAAATCTAGTAGTGTTTCTTTTATTATATTAAATACTTAATTATTCAGCACACAGTATCCCCTGAAAAACTGTTAAGTTGACAGGCCTGCCCGGTATATATGACTAGATCTTTCTGTCTTGTAGCTTCCAATACTGTTGTTGCATTTAGTGTCTTGACTAAATATGCTGTGGAGAACTTCATTTCTTGTCCTGTATATTTGGTGTTTTGTATTCCTCTTAGACATTACTAGCCATCTCATCCCTCAGATTAGGGAATTTTCTTCTGGTATTCTAGAGTTCCTACATATTCTGTTGGTAGGTTTAGATTTGATAATTTCTTTTGCGAGTGATCCACTTCCTCTACCCTTTTCCTCAAGATCTGATATTCTCTCCTTGACTTGGCACAGTCTACAC
>NC_022031.1:10974476-11021963 GCF_000317375.1 Microtus ochrogaster | reverse complement strand
GGAACAGGACACCAATAGCACAGACACTAAGACTGACAATTGGTAAATGGGATCTCATGGAATTCAAAAGCTTCTGTAAGGCAAAGGACACTGTCAATAGGACAAAAAGGCAGCCTACAGAATGGGAAGAGATCTTCATCATCCCCGTAACTGCCAGAGGGCTGATTTCCAAAACATAGGAAGAACTCAAGAAACTATACATCAAAATACAAAATAATCCAATTAAAAATTGGTGTACAGATTTAAACAGAGAATTCTCAACAGAAGACTCTCAAATGACTGAGAAACGCTTAAAGAAGTGTTTAACAGCCTTAGCCATCAGGGAAATGCAGCAAATAACTCTGAGATATCATCTTACACCTGTCAGAATGGTTAAGATCAAAATACAAATGACAGCTTATACTAGAGAGGCTGTGGAGCAAGGGAGAACACTCCTCCACTGCTGGTGGGAGTGAAAGCTTGTACAGCTGCTTTAAAAAAAATATGGCAGTTTCTCAAGAATTGGGAATTGATCTCCTTCAAGATCCAGTGGTATACCACCCTTGGGCATATACCCAAAGGACACTCAATCATACCACAAGGACACTTGCTCTACTGTGCTCATAGCAGCTTTATTTGTAATAACTAGATCCTGGAAACAACCTAGATGTCCCTTAACTGAAGAATGGATAAGGAAAATACGACACATCTACACAATGGAATATTACTCAGCTGTTTAAAACAATGACATCATAAAATTCAAAGGCAAATGGATGGAACTGCAAGTAACCATCCTGAGTGAGCTAACTTAGACCCAGAAAGACAAGCATGTATGCACTTACTCAAAATGGGTATTAGCTGTACAGTAAAGGACAGCCATGCTACAGCTCACAGACCCAGAGGTCCCCCAGATCTCCCTGGGAAGGGGAAATAGAAGAGATTTTGTGGGCATACTGGGGGTGAATGGAGATGGAAACATGAGGGATCAGGTGGGGGAGAGCACTGAAAGAACTGAGAGGAAATGAGGGCATTTTGGGGTCAGGTAGAAACCTGGTGCAAGGGAAATTCCCAGGAATCTACAAGGATGACCCCAGCTAAGACTCCTAGCAATAGGGGATAGGTAGCCTGAAGTGAGATCTACTGTGACCAGGCAAAATTTCCAGTGGAGACCAACCCAGCCTTGTAACCTTCAGACAGTCTTTCCTTCCTATGGAATGTGCTGGGGAAGGGTGGCACAGAGATTATGGAACTGTCCAACCAATGACTGGTCCAGCCTGAGACCCATGCCATGAGAGCGATTTCATCCCTGACACTACCTGGAGTGCCAGGCCCCAGAGGCTGAATGCCCCAGAGACCTAGCACAGAACTAAACATGACTGGAGAAAAAAAATGTCAATGTAATGATGCTTAACGATATTCTGCTATATTAGTAGATCTGTGTCTAGCCCAAAAGTCATCAGGGAGGCTTCACTCAGCAACCAATGAAAACAGTGCAGACATACAGCCAAACATTAGGCAGAGCTTGGGGAAACCTGCTGAAGAGATGGAGGAAGGTTTGTGGAAGCGAGAGGGGGTCAAGAAAACCACAAGAAAACCCTCAGAAACGACTAACCTGGGCTCACAGGGGCTCAAAGAGACTGAACCAACAACCAGGGAGCCTGTATGGGGCTGACCTAGGATCCCTGCTCATCTGTAACAGTTTTGAAGACTGATCTTCTTGTGGGACTCCTAACAATGGGAGCAGGGGTGTCTCTACTGCTTTGGCTGGCTTTTGGGAGCTTATTCCTCATACTCGGCAGCCATGCCCAGTCTTAATACAAGGCAAAGTGCTTAGTCTTACTACAACTTGATATGCCATCTTTTGTCAATGTCAATGGGAGGCTTGCCCTTCTCTGAATAGAAATAGAAGAGTGGATTGGGGGAAGAGGCAGAGGGAAGATGTGGGGAGGACTGGGAAGAAAGGAGGGAGGGGATACAGAGGTTGGAATAAAAAATTGATATTTCAAAAAATGTTTATTATGGGGCTTCGAAGAAGTGTCATTATGATGGCCTCACAGGAGTTCAGCTGTCACCAGTTTCTTCTGTCCTCCAGTGATGACATTGTCTGGAGAAAACTTCTAGAGAAACTCAGTGTAAGTGCACTGAGGAAAAACATAGCCATCTGTTTGGTTCCCAACCTGAGATGCTAAGAAAGTGTAGACTCCATGTGACTTGCTTAATCAAGTCTTGCCTCAGCCCATGATCATGGATGCTCTTGCTTGAGCAAGGTTGGTGTCTTGGTTGTTTCAGAGAGTAGAAGGAGGTAAGAGAGAGACTGTTCCTTTAGAAAATCACACGTACAAATCAGGCTTGATGGAGCAGGACTAAAATCCCTGCACTTGGGCTGCAGAGTCAGGAAGATCAGGAGTTCAAGGTCATCCTCAAGTACATAGTGACTTTGAGGTCAGTCTAGCCACATGAGATCCCATCTCAAAACAAATCTGGAATACAGATTTCTAAATGAAGGGTCACTGTATGACGTTTAGGCAAACGGGAAGGCGTCTGAGAGTGAAAGAGAACACTAGGATTAGTTACACCAGGCAGCTGTCTGGTTTACGACACTCTGGGGGAAATGGGACATACGATTATCTAGCTTCCCGAGATTCATTTAGTAAGGAAGAAGTTTCTATAAACCAGTGCCCCGTGCACTGTCAATGGATCCTCTCCCCACTTCGCTGAGAGTGATCTAGGATCAACTAGGTAGAGATATGACGTCTGAGGTGTCATTGTTCTGACATTCTCAGCAGGGTGTCCTGGCCTGGCCGGTCACCTCTTGAACATGTACTGCAGAGGAATAGTATTCACTCCGACTGTGTTGTTTAAGTGTGAGGCCCAGCAGGCACATGTCCCACCCCACCCCCGACTGGCTTTGCTGATCACCAATAATAGACTCAATCCTTTTTTTCATTCTCTTCCTGCTGTGCAAACCGGGAGAGCCAGCTTGGCTCTCCATTTTGTGGAATGGGTAGATGGGGCATTTCAGTCCAGACTTTGGGTTTCTTGTGAGAGTCAATAAGAAGAGCATAAGTACATGCTGGCTGTGACCTAAGCATGGCTTTCCTAGTTAACATCAGGGAGCAGTGGTTTTTTTTTTTTTTTGCATCCTATTTCTTTATCCATAGTAAGAGTGTGCTATATCTGTTTCTTCCAAGAGTTGATTAAATACTGAGAATGATTGGTGTGCACCAATTTGACTTGATTCTCTTTCAAACAGTGTTCCTGTAATGTTGCTACACTGAGTTCCAGTGGATTGTTTTTTCCCTTCCTGTTGATCTCCACTGTTTTTGGTTGAGACAGGGTTTCTCTATGTACACCTGGTATGCCTAGAACTTGTTATATAGGCAAACTCTTAGAGACCTGCCTGCTTCTGCCTCTCCAGTGCTGGGATTAAGGGTGTGTACCACCATGTCTGGCTCAACTCTTCTGTTTTAAATGTCTCACCCTGGACAGAAGAACGCAGGTAAGCTCCATGGACCACAGGCAGTAGTGAGGATGCTGACTGATGGAGAAGCTGGAAGGATTCAGGGGACAGGCTCAGGAGTGACAGACTGTGAGCCTGCCAAGAAACAGCACAGGGAGCTCCTTCCCTCACGCTGCTAAAAATACTGCTGGGAGAGTCATTTCTCTGCTCCTATTTTAGGAGCAGAGACAGAGCCACCATATTCATGTTTGGATCCTGGTCAGCCTTCTGGTTTGAGTTTTAAATTTCAAGAGATATTCTTGTGGTGGGGGCAGTTAAAATAGCCTGCTGAGTTTGAGAATTGAAATTTGAAAACAGATATATGTTGGGCATCATTTAGGCAATTACTATTATACTTAAAAGGTTTTATTAGAAATAGTCAAGGCACCCCAATGAGAAAATGTTTTATGCTATTGACATGCCCACAAGTCTATGAGTGTGTGAGTGTGTGTGTGTGTGTGTGTGTGTGTGTATGTGTGTGTGCACGTGTGTATGTCCACAACCTTTCACTGTGGACTTCTGTTCACTCTCTTCCCCAAGTATTTGTTGAGTCATTACTACTAAAAACACTGCATCCAGCCCTTGGACAGGAGTGGGGAAATATAAAGACAGGTAGCAAATGATTCCTGCTTTCAAGCACTTCTACAATGTTCTGGGAGACAAGAGGCTTCGAAACCAACACAAGGAAACAGGCTGGGATCAGGGTCTAGAGGCAGAGGTCGTGTGTAGAAACACCCTAACTACAGACTGGAGAGGTGACTCGGTGCGTAAGAACACTGGATGCTTTTCCATAGGACGTAGTCTCAGTCTCCAGCACCCACATGGCAACTCCAGTTCTGGGGAACCCATTGCCCTTGTCTCTTTGCTGTGCGCACCAGACACACAGGCAGTGCATTTACACACATACAGGGGACGCTCTCACACACAGCCTTCACTCCCTCTCCACGATGGACTTTAACCTGGAGCTGGAGGCAGAACAAGCCCTTTCTCCCCATGTTGCTCTTGGCTGGTTATTTTAACACAGCAGAAATGAGACTAGAACACGGGCCGAGAGAGAGGATGAGGGCCAACATAGAAATACCCTACTGTTTGCCTAGGGCAGAAAAGGTGATCAGATTAATTTGGAACTTGTAAAGAAAACGAAAATGGAATCCCATGAAGTTTACTGTTCTTTTCTGTGAGCTTCAAGTCCTGAAAAGGAGAGGAACGGAGAGTTTAGATTTGAGTGTCTTTTAGAGATGGAATGTTGGCAGTATGGACTTGTTGGGGTACAGTGCGTTGTTTTGCTCATCACTGCTTTTCTCTTGTAGCAAAATTATTTAAAAAAAACTTGGATATAGTGAAGATTTGATAGCTTCTTAGTTATTTCCAGCTACTCAAACTCAGGGCACACTAATCTCTTCATTTCTTTTCTGAACTCGGTATCTTGTAGTTGAATGGGGGAGCCACTGTTTTGTTTCCAGAACCTTTCTGTCTCTTCCAGACCATGGCTGCTCCCAAAGGTTGAGGAGCAGAAGTGCACCATTCTCCTTCTGCCCCAGGAAGCTTGTGTGAGGGGGAAGGCTGCCCCTGTTCTAGTACAGTGCCCATGCTCTGCCGTAGCTTTATAATCAGAGAGGTCTCTTATTAGTTTGCTGTTACCTAGCCTTCTGTGATGGTCAGAGCCTAGTTTTTCCCTCTTTGGCTCTTTCCCAGAATTGTGAGGTGAGCCTGGACCCAGGCAACCCCAACAGGCTAGACTGAGTCACTGATTCTCTAAAGACCTGAAGAGACAAAGTGTTAGTGACAAGCAGAGAAAGGGGGTGTACTCAATGTGGCCACTTTGGGGACAAGGAACAAATAGAGGTCCCGCAGCTCCTCCAAGCTCATCTTCAGGGTTCTGACATGAGGTTCCAATTTAAATAGAGGACAAGAAGCACGCTTAACCAAACAATTTGGGGGGCCATTGTTTCAAGTCCAACAGCCAAAGAGGGGGAAAGAAAAACCTCTTTAGAATATTTTCATTCCATGCTCCAAGTATATGGGCAGTACAAATTGGACTTGGTGTATTTGGGAGATCAGGGTGGAGGGTACATGGGTGGGAGGGTGGACTTGGGAGGAACGGGAACCAAGAGTGATCGGGGTGTGTTGTATAAAATCCCCAAACAATTGATAAAAATACTATGTTGGGGAAAAGGAAAACAGCAAGAAGAATATCTTCATTCTTTCTGTGACTGTTAGAACAGTGGTTGTAGAAGGATCTGTGGGCCCCTTCCCGCCATCTGGCTCCTGGCCACCGGCTAGCTTTACCCAAAATAATTACACGGAAACTATATTCTTTTAAACACTGCCTGGCCTGTTATCTGTAGCCTCTTATTGGCTAACTCTTACATCTTGCTTACCCCATTTCTAATAATCTGTGTAGCACCACGAGGTGGTGGCTTACCGGGAAGGATTCTAGCCGACATCTGTCTCGGGTTGGAGAATCATGGCGACTGCCTCACTGCCTTCTTCCTCCCAGCACTTTGTTCTGTCTTCCCCACCTATCTAAGCTGCTGTCCTATCAAAAAGTCAAGGCAGTTTCTTTATTAACCAATGGAATTAACATATAGACAGATGACCCTCCTACATCAGGTGGTCTCCATCTTAAGTATCTTTCTCTGTGGGCTTCATCTGTGCTGAACTGGAATGCTGATGTCCTTTTACTATTGAGGACTACAAAGGTCTGGGGCTGAATGGGGTTCACTCTATGCCCCCACTTCCTCCAGACTGAAGAAACTTGCCATCATTTCATTTGACCCCTCTCTTGGCGAAAGTCTTCCAAACAAACAGCTGCAGATAGAAAGCAGATTCTGGGCTCCAAGCCTGATTGTATTCCTAAATCCAAGGGCCACATGGGAAGCTCTTTCCTAGTTCACGATGCTGTTTTTCTCCAGTGGCAGTGTTAGGCTCTCCTGACTTCTCAGCTCAGCTGAGGCTCACCTGGAGAATAAACATACCACTCCATCTTTACAGGACGTTTCTCTTGACCTCTTTTCTTGCCCAGGGATGTACACATGAGGAGGCAGAGAGGATAACCATCGCTCTGGACTGAGAAGTCCCAGAGAAAGTCTGATGATGTGTGTTTGAGGAACTAAAGAACCAAGCTAAAGATAATTTGTCTAAAGTAGGGGAAGTTCAAATAGGCCCCAGGCTACTGGGCAGACATTAGTGTCTCAGGTACTGGAGGGAAAGGGAGATTTTGAGCAGATCAGCGACATCCCTTCACCCAAAGGGCTGTGTCTCAATTCCTGTGTGGGGGTGGGAAGACTGTATAACAAAAGAAAGAGCTGTTTTCCAGTCTGCCTTTGAAATAACAGGAGTACAAGGCATCATTGTTCTGAGAGACATGCCACAGAACAACACAAAATGGGGATAGCAGAACCCTGTGACCCTGGGGATATGCACAGTGACCTGTGTGACTGGGTTTGTAGAACTTCAGTGGCTCCTGCGTGTCAGTAATATCTTCAGCTTGGCTGGCTGCATAGCCAATTCCCTCTGCAATGGAAACTGTAGAAAGTAGATGAGGAGAGAAGATTGGATGAGAAGAGGCCTCATCAGCAGCAAGAGACAGGTGGAAGGCTTTAGATAGAATAGAATGGTGGCCTTGGCATGGAAGATATACCCACCCATTCCCCTTAGGGCAGCAGCTCCAGAGTCCATGCTGTTCTGACCTGCTATAAAGGCTTACCTGACATACCAGCAACATTGACAATAGGTCCACAGGTACCTACAACAGGAGCATGGTCCCCACAGAGGGACCTTCTCATGTCTGACCCACAATTCATAGCACATGGCAGATGGCACAGTGCCATGTGATAGGGAAGTAGAGAGGACTCTGGTCATTCTTGAGAACTTTAGACATGAAAATAATTGAGAAGGGAACTTTACTGGGAATCTAAGCACTTGGGTTCAGGGATCACATTTAGAGTAATAATGGCTTGGAGAAGAAGTCATGTTTGCATGTGAGGACAATAGATGTGTATTAGCATATGCATTTGCATATTAGTATCTCATATATTTGCATATTAGCATCTTATGTATTTGCATACTAGCATCTGTATGCATTTGTATATTAGCATCTGTATGTATTTGCATATTAACATCTGTATGCATTTGCACATTAGCATCTGTATGTATTTGCATATTAGCATCTGTATGTATTTACACACTAGCATCTGTATGTATTTGCATATTAGCATCTGTATGTATTTGCACATTAGCATCTATATGTATTTGCATATTAGCATCTTATGTATTTGCATATTAGCATCTGTATGTATTTTCTCATAATTCATTAAAAGAGGAGGAGACAGTGAGATAGACAAGGAAACTGTCAGTAAGGAGAAGTCCCAGAGATTTACCACAAATTAAAAAACCCAAGATGACACCATTGTCATGTTTTCCTTGAGACATTCCTTTCTTTCCTAACACAGTCTCATGCTTTGTAGGCTGACCTCACACTCACTGTATAGCCAAGGATGGCCTTGAACTTCTGCCAATACCTTCCCAGTGCTGGAATTACAGGCATGTGCCATACCAACCCTGAGACAACTTTCTTCAGGTGGGAAATTGTTTTTCTCTTTTCGTCTTTGGACATTTGACTTGGTGAACTTAAGCGACCAAAATGAGGCATCAAAAACCTGAAATTCGTATTTTGTGATCATGTTTTCTTAATCAATATAGGAAAATGTAGTTCTAGAAAGAAGTGAAACTGTAATGAAATCTAGAAGACAAGAGCTATTGGGCTATTAGATACACTCTGAGTTGTCTTATTTTGGGGAAAGTCAAGTGCTGACATCCACTTCTCCAGGTTTCTACAGAGATCCAGGAAACATACTGCTTCTGTCTAGAAAGGATCTGGCCAGAAAATCCCTGTAGGAATATTAATGAATGCTCCTACCAAGGGACACTTGTCTCCCAGGAAGAACATCCTTGGTGCACAGTTGAATACTGGAATTAGTAAGGTTCACTTACAATAACCAATATTGATGGAGTCATGATTTATTTCAAAGCTATCCTTCATGAATTTTACTCCACAAGGCAGAAAGAGGCAACCAGGCAGCCTGTGTTCTGAACTGCTAAGGGCAGGGGCTGGCAGAGGGACACTTGTAGGACACCCCTCAGCATCCCCACCACTTTCTGAAATGATTGAAGAACTAAGAAGAGGCAGGACACAAGAAAGGTTTAAATTGTTACCTTAATTTAGACATATGTCAAAGAGACCGTGAGTGTTTAATTACATGAAGGGATCAGAGACTTACTTCTTTTAGTGCCTGGGATCACACAGTAGATGGTTTAGCCTTGCTTTAACCATGTGAAAGGTCTAATCTGTTTTCCTCAGTGTACCTTCCCAAGCATCCGACTGTCTCCTGGAGATAGCTGCCTTGATATCTGTCTGTCTAGTTCATGTTCAAGCCTTGGGACTCAACACATGCACTATCTCCCACGTCTCCCTTTCTGGCTTGTGGTGAGAAAAGGGAACCCCCTGATTTCTTGCCTTTGTCTTATCCAGGCCACAGTGACTTCTGTCCCTGCTCTGTGGCCCTTCCTGAAATCAGGGAGCAATTCAGCTTCACCCATCTCTTGGGTATCCTCACCCTGAAAGAAGCACTACCCTGGACCCCTTTGTCGAAGTTCAGAAAATTCAATGTTTCAGAGAGCATTTTCAATGAAGATATGGAGGTTATTTTTTAAGTGGTTAGCTTTGTTGATTTAGATTTTTCAAGAGAATTAAATTATTTATTGGTTACATATGATAATGGGTGATATGCAACCTATTATTATTTTATCTATACCATTATTTAATTTTGATATTGCATAAGGTGTGCCAGCAGCCATATATATCCAGATTGTGACCTTGCTTGGATGACCTTTCAGTGGTAGCACTCATTGGTCACACTGGCTGCCAGTTCAACTGCACCATGCTTTCTGAAGACAATGGCGTCTCCAGCCAAACAATCATAAGTTAATTCCAAATGGAACCTGGCACCACCCTGAAGGGATTCTAATTTCACCCTGTTGGGGAAGTTGACCAAGATGGCTTCAGAACAGACAACTTTACATAGCACTTTAAGAAAAGGACACTTGCGTTGAGCATTATGACAATATTATTATATTTATTAATCAACAGCATCTGCGAAAAAAGGTCTAGAATAAACCCTTTGTTGCAATGCTTTATACTTTCCACAGAACAGGAACTAAAATGACCTATTATACAATTAGTCATGAATATGGTATTTGCCTGCACGCATGCGTATTGTCTAGAGCACATTTTCTTTGCGGCGGCTAGGCCCTGCCACAGCCCTACTCGGTTGAGTTCACAGATCTGTTGTAACCTGTAGCTTCCCTGTCGCTCCTCTGGTCCTATCCCACTGAGCTTCATCTCCTGGCCATAATTAGAACTTCCAGTCACTGCCAAAGCTGCATTTTATATCCTCCTTGGTTTTATAGTTTAGTAAAGTACAGGCCTCCACCTCCATAAGGTCTAGAACCTCTGCTTCCAAAGATTCTTTCCTTCATTGGCTCAAACTTTTAGGACTTATTATTATAATTATCAAAATCATTGTAGCGTCCACTACCTACAGAAGTTACTTGCATCACTACCACCACCATGGCTGCTACCAAAGCCACCATGGCCAGTGAAGTTTCTTCCTCAACCAAAGTTGTCATTGCCACCAAAACCACCTCCACAAACACCACCAACTTTTCCAGAATCACTTCTTTCATCGGCTTTTTTTTTTTAAACTTCATAGTTGTGGCCATTCACAGTATGTTATTTATGAATGACAATTTTATCCAGAGAGTCAAGGAAGCAAAACCCTTCTTTACCATTGCCTCCGTCAGTCATGATTTCAATCACTTCATTTTTCCCATATGGTTCAAAATAATCTCGCAGGTGATGTTTTTCAGTGTTTCACAGTTAAGTGGGCACCTGGTCTCTGAGAATCTTCCCTTGACACAACTCTCCTCAGTCCCACAACTGTCCACCCACCTCATGTGGTCTTGCATTCATAACCTCACCTACTTCCTCTGTGGTGGCGTTCTTGACAAACCCGAAGCCCCTAGACTGCTTGGTGTTTGAATCTCTCATGGCTACATAGATGAGCATTCTTCACACTCAAAGTGGCTCCACAGATTGGGTTGTTTCAAAGCTTGGCCTCCCATGAAGCGCTTCAGCTGCTGTCCTGGCTCCTTGGGGCCTCTGACTTAGACATGGTGGCTGGGAGACTAGCGCCTTCAGAAACGCTTCCTCAGCTGAATCGCCAGGCAGAAAGCATTGCTTTAGACTTTGATTCTGGCTCAGTCAAAGATTTGCTTGGTCAGTACAGTGGGAGGGCACGTTTTCCTAGAGCTTGTCTTGAGTACCTGGCTGTTTATTCCTTGTAGGTGCTGGGGGACCTGCTACTGATCTGGAGACAGTTAACTCTTCTGCTGAATAGCTGTTCAGATCAAGGAGAGTTAACTATTCTGTTGACTAGCTGTTCATCTTTAGCTTGTTGCTGTTTAGTTCCTCTGCTTGACTCTGTTGTCTATGGTTGAGGTGTCTATCTACTTCTTTTGAACAACAAAACAAAAACAAATTCTTTACTTTAAGCACATACTTTGCTGTATGGTATGGTACATAAAAAGAAATACAAGCAACTTGCTGGACTAGTTTATTGC
Organism: Microtus ochrogaster; assembly: GCF_000317375.1. Classification (NCBI taxonomy): domain Eukaryota; kingdom Metazoa; phylum Chordata; class Mammalia; order Rodentia; family Cricetidae; genus Microtus; species Microtus ochrogaster. The sequence continues at coordinate 11,010,802 of NC_022031.1, read as the reverse complement.
TTATTAAGCACGAGGAATAATATTTTAAAAATTGCAGTAGATTAGCACATAAACATTTGGTAAAGCCCCAGATAGGAGCACACATTTGTAATCTCATTGCTCAGGTATGCAGGAGGCTGAGTCAGGAGTTAGAGAATTCATGAGCCTGGGCTGTACAGCAAGACCCCGTTTCAAAGATCAAGCAAACAAAAACATTACCCCACATTGCAGACCATTTTATTCTTGAGAATTTGCCAGAGATTGCAAGCAAATGCTGGACAGGACTTTCCCTCATTTCATATAAACTCCAGGGACTCTTTGATATTCCCGGAATAACATACATGAGCATGCTCAGTCAATCTAATGCTCTGCTCTATAGTTCTGGTTCCAGACTGAAAGGAAGTATCTAGACAAAAGCTATCGAGCCATATTTTAAAGACGATGCCTTCCGTCCTGAGTCGAGAAAATGTATTCATTTTGTGAATGTGTGTGTGTATCTCTATGCATTTTATTTGAAATCAAGAACTTTGCTACAGGAGTTAGGAAGCAAGAGACAACAGATCCCTGTTGTGGGATGTTTGTACACTGTGTGAAGATGTGTCGTTGTGATTAGTTTAATAGCTGAACAGCCATAGCTAGGCAGGATAAGGTAGGTGGAACCTTCAACAGAGAGACTCAGGGGATGAATCTAGGCATGGGGAGAAGCTAGCGAGGCACAGACCAAGTTGGAGGCACAGTACTGAGCAGAGGTAAAGAGCCATGTGGAAAAATGTAGATAAATAGAAACAGGTTAAGGTCTAAGAGCTAGTTGTGAACAAGCCTAAGCTAAGGCCAAGCTTTTATAATTAATAAGTCTCTGTGTTGTTATTTGGCAATTGGTGGCTCACAAAGGAAGCCCAGCTATGAATCCCCAGGGAGATGGAGAAAAGCCACCACTGGGGGCAGAGCTATGAAAGCTCCCTTAGTGTTACCTAAGGCCTGTGACAATCCTTGACACAAAGTGGACAACTGCTCATGGCCACCTAAGAGGAAGTGCCCGCTGAGGTGTAGGGAGGAGAAAGACCTCTTCTTTGCTGTCTGAGGTGTTGCTGGAGTGCACAGGCAATGAACAGATTAAACAGGAGAAAAAAAATACATGCTCAGATGTGTGGTCACTCCCATATTGCTGGGATGAAGTCTGGACAAAGATCCTTTTCATGGGGTGGGGACAATGGGGAGAAGATGTGGCAATTTAGGAGCACTAACTGACTATGATAAATGGATGCACCTAGTGCTTAGAGAAAAGTTAGGGTGATTCTCTTTGGGAATCAGAAGGGCATGGACATGAACCATCATTTATGATTTATCATCATTTACCATCTGTGCAGGTATGGTAAATTTTTAATCATTCTTCCTGAAGATGGGAACTCAGTTGGTAGTAAATCAAAGAAGGGACCAAGGGTAAGCGTTTCTCTGGAGGTGTGGTCTGTGGGTAAAGCATGGAGAGTTATACTAAGCCATTTCTCCTATCTGCCACTCTCTAAGAATATTTGAAAATAATCAGAAAACCAGCATGCCACATTTTAGGGTGAGTGTCCCTACATTTCTTCAAAGGAAATGCAGTGTAAAGCATAAGAAATTCAAGGTTAGTGGGTGAGATAAAAAAGGAAACAATAGAAAACCTAAAAAGACAGGATGATAGGTGCAAATTCATACATCCTCAGCTCAGGGCAGAATTGCAGAAATCAGTTCACTTAGACCAGCACACTGTGGAAAGTAGACGAGGATATAAATTCTCATGGTTGCTTCCCAACCAAGGAGTGAGGGATCTAACTTTTGTTCAGACAATTTGTTGACAAAGACAAGTTTAACATATTTCCTGGTATCAGTCTACTTTTGGCAGTTGAGAAGACTAATTTTTAGTTTGATTAATCTGAAGAGAAAAAAGCTCGCTTTAACAGTAGCTCTCATCAAGTAAAACTGATGTGCTAAAATATTTTTAAGGAGGAAGAATTTAAAGAACTAGGAAGGTTTATCGGGTTTAAAGCTAATTGTGTTCTTTTCTCCATTCCAGGAGGGTAGAGAAGACTCTCCCTTTGAGAACTACATTGAGGAGGGGATCACAAAAAGGGTTTCACAGCCAGAAGGACTAATTCCCATTCTGTCATTGAAACTGGATCTTTGATTTCAATGTCAGGTCAAGATGAAGGGTTTGAAGAGGCTGCAGAGACCTTTAATCTCTGCACGCAACGTGTACATGCTTGAGCATGCTCTATACAAGGCAGCTGCTGTCCTGTATGATCCCCTTGCTGAGAAAAGGGAGCATCGCTGACATTTATATCCTCTCATTGTGTCTGGGTCTCCATCAGTGCCACCAAGCAGGTGCTCTCAGGAGGTTTATTTTATGGATGAGCAAATAAAGCTAGAGAGATTAAGAAATTGGTCCAACAAAGTGGATGGATTGGTGGAACTAGAGGACAGCGTGTTAAGTGACAAAACAAAACACATTCTGTATGCTCTCATCCATATGTGGATACTTTTTTCAAAGGACTGATATACGTGGAAGGCCTGTAGTTTTCTAAAGGGAAGGGAGAGGGGAACGGGGTAATTGGGGGGAGAGACTGGGAGGAGAGGAAGGAGAGAGTGGAATGTGATTGGGCCAGAAAGAACTAATTGACTGATTAATTAATAAAAATTAAAATAAAAAAGAGCTGATCGCAAAAAGAGAGAAAAATAAAATTGGAGGGTGGGAAACGGAGAAATGGACAGAGGCAGGATACATACTAGGCATCAAAATATAATCTGATAGAATAAAAAAGCCCTAGTATATTACCAGTATCACAGGGTGACTATAGTTTTCAACAATCCATTACTATAAAAAAGACAGAAGAGAGGCAGCTGAAGGCTTTCAATATAACATATACAAGGATATAGAAGTGTTAATTACCCCATTTGATTCCTACCCATACACATATGTATATGTATAGAATTGTATTTTATCTCATAAGTATATACAATTTTGTGCCAGTTAAATATAATAAATACATAAACATAATGAAGACCCCATTTCATTACAGAATTCAGTTTATTGCTTCAGGCATGATGGTATATGTGGGCCATCCCACTTCTTGGGAGGTGGAGCTAGGAGGATCAGGAATTCAAGATCAGCTGGGACTTCATAACAAGTTGGAGTTTAGCCTGGGCTACATTAATATGTTACCTCAAGAAAGAAAAAATAGCCGGGCGGTGGTGGCTTACCCAGCACTTGGGAGGCAGAGGCAGGCAGATCTCTGGGAGTTCGAGGCCAGCCTGGTCTACAAGAGCTAGGCTCCAAAGCTACAGAGAAACCCTTTCTCGAAAAACCAAAAAAAAAAAAAAAAAAAAAAAAAAAAAAAAAAAAAAAAAAAAAAAAAAAAAAAAAAAAAAAAAAAAAAAAAAAAAAGAAGAAGAAGAAAGAAAAAACAATGCCCCCCCAATAATTTATTTCATATTTAAAAGTTGTCCAAGATTTCACAGCTATTAAGTTGTGGACTGAAGAGGCTAACCTTGTGTGGTTTGGCTCTCGGGTCCAGGCTTTCTGTACAATGCCTGATGCTGGGGGTGACCTCTACCTAGAAGTGCATCTGCCATGAAGCTTAAGTTCCTTCCCAAGGCCCTGTACTTATACGATCATGTGTTTCAATAAAATTAATAAAAATACATTTAAACTGCAACTTTTTATGGCTGTTCTCTCTGTGTATTTTGATTTCCTGATAGAATTTTCCATGCTGCTTTGGAAAGAACTGTGGGCATCTGAGGACCTGGCAAAATAGAGAATAAGCTGGGAATGCACTTTGTTTTAGTGGCACATGCCTTTATGGCTCGTAGCAATGGCTAACCTACCAGTGTTGAAAATACTCACGTCAGAGTCGCAATTGGACATCATGCGCACAGGCTCTACTCACCGGTGACTGCTGTCATGCCAACCAAGGCAACATCTGGCTACAGAGGGAAGTGAGGCTTGAAGCTGAGCCAGAAGTTACTCTGCAGAAACTTCTTCCTACATCAGATGTTTGTAATTAGATGTAAAAGGTTCTGTTTTCACAGATATATAGTTAAAAAATCAAAGTTCTATTTGTCAAAGCATTCTTGATATTACAGTGTAATTGCTGCTGTAGGTTTTTTTTTCCTTCTGACAAGTGTATGTTTTCGAGAAGAGCAAACTATCGTTTACCAGAATCCCTGTTTCAAGGGCACAATTTGAGGTAATTATAGGTGATAAGACATATGCTCAAACAGAATTTTCTCCCAGAGACGAGTGAGTGGAGAGGATTTATTGATCATGTAGCCTGTAACTTTATTATTGCCACAGTTAAATATAAAGCAGATGTTTGAACAAATTCCTTTGGTGGCTACCCAGTTGAGCCAGAAGCAAGTCACACCTAGAGCTGCTGGCTCTTGAGGTACTCAAAGCGAGAGCAGAAAGACCAAGTGGATGCAGAGTGGGCATGAGAAGGTCCCTGCAGCATGGTCAGTGAGTGACATGGACTTAGGCATCACTTAGCTAGTCTATTCCTACATACACCCTGACATCTCATTGTTCAAATAGGAAAGGAGAAAGTTGCTTTGTATATTTTGAGTGCAATTCTCACACTATGCCCAGTCTGGCTTTCACCTAGAGATTTTATATGTACACCACCACATCTTACTAGAAAGAAAATTTGACAAAATTTTACTAAATACTGTGGTAATGACAAAGCTTAAGCTAGAAACCAAACAGACAAAACCCTCTTCCGAGTTACGTTTCAGCTCTCACATTGATTCTTTGCTACAGCAAAATACCTGTGAGGAACTCATGGAAAAAGGGGGTTATTTGGTTTACAAAGTTGGAAGCTGAATATTCAAGATCATACAATTCCATCTATTTAGCATCTAGCGAATTCCTGTGACAGATGGTAAGCCAAGGGTGAGACTGGAAGACAGATTTGGTAGAGCGGCGGTTTAAATGAGTATGGTCCCCATGGGCTCATATGTTTGAATACTTGATTCCCAGTTGGTGGAACTGTTTGGGAAGGATTAGGTACAGTCTTGTTGGAGTTGGTGTACCACTGGGGCCTGGCTTTGAGGTTTCAAAAGCCCATACCATTCCTAGTTTGCTTCTCTTTGCTTCTTGCTTGTGGATTAGGATGCAAACTCTCAGCTCCTCCTCCAGCACCATGTCTACCTGCCTGCTACCATGTTTCCACCATGATGACCATGGACTCTAACCCTTTGAAACTGTGAGTCCCAAATTAAGTGCATTCTTTTATTGCCTTGGTCATGGTGTTTTATGACAGCAGTTGAAAAGCATCTAAGATAGGGGCAAGACTGTCTTTCTATGGCCTGACTAAACCAAACAAAGAAAAAACAAATCCTCATTACTTGAACTTGAATTGAGGTAGCTCAACCTCAAATGAAAAGTTTCTGTTAGTGTTTTCACCACATACTCTCACAGCAACTTTTCCTCCCCTCCCTCCTTCCCCATCTATGATGTGTTCTTCCCCTTCCCTCCTAATTCCTCCTCCCTCCCTTTCCCCTCCTCCCCTTACCCCTTCTTTTTCCTTTTCTCCTCCTTTCTCTTCCTCTTCTTGCTCCTTCTCCATTTACCTCCTCCCTTCTCTTCTTCACTAAAGGATATAAACCAATTTTTCATTCCAAAAGAGTCTGTGGGATGAATTTGATCTATGAGATATAATTTGCAAACCTCCTATACAGATGACTCTGTCAGTCAGGGAAATGTGGTGTGTGCTACAATTACAAGTCTGTGAAGATAACCTTGCTCCAACACATTGACTATTTAATTTACTCTCACCAGCTTGGGTGACTTCCTTCCACTTTAAACTATTGGCTCATGTGAGCTATCTTCTGTGATTCCGATAGGACAAAGCAAATACCTTCGCCAGGCCCAGTGCTAATGGCGGCCCTCACTGTCAGGTTCATGCAAGTCTGCAGCTGAAGTGAAGGAAAGCACTGTGGGGGTCACGTGGGCTTGGAGAGAGCTGGGGGGGGTCATGTGGGCTTTTTTATATATACATATAAAGGTTTTACTTTTCAGAACAATCAAACACAGATCCATTCCACATCCGTGGCTTCATTATCAGATATCCCAAACTCCTAGCATCTCCAATTTCTTGGGGCCAACATTGCAACTGAGGCTCTATCTTCCCAACTTCTCACAGTGGCGTCTTAGGTCCTCCCTGTACGCACTCTTTTCTCTCCTCACATTGCCTGACCACAGCTGTGCTCCATGACTTCCTCAATCTTGCATCTTTCATGCCTTGGTTGATGCTCATGACATTGCCAAGTTCTATGACCAGCTCAAGATGTAGCCTATTTGCTCAGTTGCTGATTTTTCTGCATAATTTATGTTTATAGTGCCTATTTTATTTTTATTCTCATTATTCAATTATATTATTTTTACTTAAATCATTCGTTTAGATAATTATTTTTCAAGTAATTACTGTGTATCTGTGACAATCCTGAGCACTAAGGTTACACTGATGACCAGAGATAAACATTCTCACACAGAGCTCACAATTCATGGATGGCGGAGTGGGCACAACATGTTCCATGTTGTCTTAGTCCGTTTTCTTTTGTGATAACTGAATACCTGAGATTACCCACATGGCTATAAAGAAAGGATTTTATTCTGTACAGCTCTTGAGTCTGAGAAGCCCATGATTACAAGGCAGAGACTGAAGAGGAGGGTCTTCCTATCAGAACTCTTCAGAGTCCCAAGGTGGTGTAAAGCCTCCCATGCTGAATGGTCCAAGAGACAGTCAAACTTATATTTTAGAACAGTGTTCAAAACTGCGTTTTAAATTTACTGATGTTTAGCCATGGATGGATTAACCAACCAATGCAGGAAGAGCTGCAGTTACTCAGGTCACATTTACATGTGATATGAGACTTTGAGGGATAAACATTCCCACCACAGCAACTGTGGTGACTATTAAAGAGAAGAGAGTAGAGGGTACAGTTAAGCAGGGAGCATATCTGGTAGGTAGGAGTGGGAGGTTAGCAAGTACAGCTTGGCTTGTTTGAGGACCTTACAAACTGAACAGCAATTTGTTTACAAACCGTAGATTCGTGAATAATGATAGAAATGCATACATATTTACATCAAAAGTTTCCCCAAAGAAAACAATACAAAGAATCAATGAGACAAAGAGTTGGTTCTCAAGTAAATCAACAAAATAGACAAATCCTTTATCCAAACTAGCCAAAAGGCAGAGAGAGAGAGAGAGAGAGAGAGAGAGAGAGAGAGAGAGAGAGAGAGAATGAATATCCAAATTAAAAAATCAGAAATGAAAAGTGGGACATAACAACAGACATGGAGGAAATACAGAGAATCATCAGGTCATATTTTGAAAACCTGTACTCCACAAAATTGGAAAACTTAAATAAAATGGACAATTTTCTAGATAAACATCACTTAATAAAATTAAGCCAAGACCAGATAAGAAAATTTAAAAGACCTATAACTACTAAAGAAATAAAAACAGCCATCAAAAGTCTTCCAGCCAATAAAGCCCAGGACCAGATGGTTTGAGCACAAAATTCTACAAGATTTTCAAAGAAGAACTAATACCAATACTCCTCATATTGTTCCACACAATAGAAACAGAAGGAACATTGCCAAACTCCTTTTATGAGGCTACAACTACCTTCATCCCCAAATCGCACAAAGACATTAATAAGAAAGAGAACTACAGACCAATCTTACTCATGAACATTGATGCAAAAATACTCAGTAAATTACTGGTAAACTGAATCCAAGAACACATTAAAAAAATCATCCACCATGACCAAGTAGGCTTCATCCCAGAGATACAGGGATGGATCAACATACAAAAATCTGCCAATGTAGCCCACCATATAAACAAACTGAAACAACAACAACAACAACAACAACAACAACACATGATCATCTCATTAGATGCTGAAAAGGCCTTCAACAAAAAATCATGGAGAGAGCATGGATACAAGGGATATATCGAAGCATAATAAAAGCAACGTACAGCAAGCCAACTGGCAACATCAAACTAAATGAAGAGAAACTCAAAGCAATCCTACTAAAATCAGGAATAAGACATACCTCCATATCTGTTCAATATAGTACTTGAAGTTCTAACTAGAGCAATAAGACAACAAAAGGAGATCAAGGGGATGCAAATTGGAAAAGAAGAAGTCAAATTCTAACTATTTGCTGATGATATGATAGTTTACATAAAATTCTACCAAGGAACTCCTATAACTCATGAAGACCTTCAGTAATGTAGCAGGATACAAGATTAATTTAAAAAAATCAGTAACCCTCCTTTATAGAGATGATAAATGGGCAGAGAAAGAAATTAGAGAACCATCACCCTTCACAATAGCCACAAATAGCATAAAATATCTTGGAGAAGTTCTAACCAAACAAGTGGAAGACCTTTATGACAAGAACTTTAAATCTTTGAAGAAAGAAATTGAAGAAGACATCAGAAAATGGATAGACCTCCCATGCTCTTGGGTAGGTAGAATTAACATAATAAAAATGGCAATCTTACTGAAAGCAATCTACAGATCAATGCAATGCCCATCAAAATCCCAGTAAAATTCTTCACAGACCTTGAAAGAATACTCAAATTCATATGGAAAAACAAAAAACCCAGGATAGCCAAAACAATCAGATACAATAAAGGAACTTCTGGAGACTTCACAATCCCTGACTTCAAACTCTACTACAGAGCTACAGTACTGAAAACAGCCTCGTATTTGCATAAGAACAGACAGGAGGACCAACGGAATCAAATCAAAGCCCTGGATAGCAATACAATACCTCATTTTTGACAAAGAAGCAAAAAACATAAAATGGAAAAAAAGAAAGCATCTTCAACAAATGGTGGTGGCATAACTGAATATCAACATATAGAAGAATGAAAATAGATCCATATCAATTGCCATGCACAAAACTCAAGTCCAAATGGATCAAATACCTCAACATAAAACCAGCCACACTGAACCTCGTAGAAGAGAAAGTGGGAAGTACACTTGAATGCATTGGCCTAGGAGACCATTTCCTAAATATAACCTCAATAGCACAGACACCGAGAGAAACAATTAACAAATGGGACCTCCTGAAACTGAGAAACTTTTGCAAAGCAATGGAAACAATCAACAAGACAAAATGGTAGCCTACAGAATGGGAAAAGATCTTCACCAACCCCACATCAGACAGAGGTCTGATCTCCAAAATATACAAAGAGCTCAAGAAATTGGTCACCAAAAGAACAAATAATCCAATTTAAAAAAATGGGGTACAGACCTAAACAGAAAACTCTCAACAGAGGAATCTAAAATGGCTGAAAGACACTTAAGGATATGCTCAACATCCTTAGCCATTAGAGAAATGAAAATCAAAACAACTCTGAAATTTTATCTTACACCTGTCAGAAAGGGCAAGATCAGAAACACTGATGACAACTTATGCTGGAGAGGATGTGGGGTAAAGGGAACTCCCCCATTGCTAGTGGAAGTGAAAACTGGTACAGTCACTTTGAAATCAGTAGGGCAATGTCTCAGAAAATTAGGAAACAACCTACCTTAATACCCAGCAATACCACTTTTGGGTATGTGCCCAAAGGATGCTCAATTGTACCATAAGGACATGTGCTCAACTATCTTCAGAGCACCATTGTTTGTCATAGCCAGAACCTGGAAACAACCTAAATGCCCCTTGACCAAAGAATGGATAAAGAAGATGTAGTACATTTACACAATGAAGTACTACACAGTGGAAAAAAATAATGATATCTTAAAATTTGTAGGCAAATAGATGGATCTAGAAAACATCATATTAGTGAGATAACCCAAACCCTGAAAGAAGATTATCATATGTATTCACTCATAAGTGGTTTTAGACATAAAGCAAAGAAAAACCAGCCTACAATTCATAATCCCAGAGAACCTTAAGAACAAAGACGACCCTAAGAGAGACATAGATGGATCTAATCTACATGGGATGTTGAAAAAGACAAAATCTCCTGAGTAAATTGGGAGTGTGGGGTTCATGGGAGAAGGCAAAAGGGTGAGGGAAAGAAGGGAAGAGAGCAGAGAAAAATATATAACTCAGTACAAGTAATACAAATGTTAATAAATCAAAATTAGAAACAAGTTTTCCATCTCAATTTCAAAATCAAGTGTCATATTTAGGTTTGGCAAATGTTGGCATCCTTTATTTTTCCACATGGGGTTTTGAAGTCATAGAGATACCATTGTGCTGTTGCAATCACACGTAACATTGTATGCATTGCTGAGAGCTTATTTTATAGGCTGGGAAAGACTCTGCATTTGGTCTGCTGCACTGCCAGGCAGCATCTGAAAGAAAATCTACCTTATATATTGTGATTAATATATATGTGTGGATATGAAAAATAATAGTATTATTACAAAAACAGTTGGACTTCCTGGGCTCCCTCGGGGATTCCAGGCATCTGCATAGATCTGCAGGATGTGTTGAGAACATGTTTCTTATTACTCCCCAGCCGTATCATCTAAGAAGAGTGCTCTTGTACCGAACCTGGATTCCTTTATCTTGAAGAAGAGAAGAACACTGGCTGTTGTGAAGATCAGACCTCTACTCACAGGAGCCAGGCCTGGTGTGGAGAAAACTCCAGTTATTTTGTGGTTCATAAGTAAACACCCCTATTAAAGAACAATCCTTTCTAATCTGTGACAGAGTGTCACTCGTGGACGACTTAAATTTCTTGGTTCAATTTCCTTGCTTAGAAATGTGTCTCCCACTTACAATCTGGATCCAGAAAAATGAAAGACAGTAGCAAAAAGTAATAAAAAAAATCAACTACTCTTTTCTCTTGAATAAGAATTCTTTCACCATATTTTAAGCTCAGTTGAAAATGCCATAATAATATTTTTTTGTGATTATAACTGGGGAAAGCATGTTCCCAAACCCTGAGAAAATAGTTCTCTAAACATAGATGTCACCTGTCATTTAATAGCACATCAATCTGCGTTTTAGAGAAGCCCACGACTGCCCACAAAGCCCACCGCTGGAGAACTTCCTTAGAATCATTGTCTGTTCAAGTTTCTTCCACCTACAGCCATTTTTGAATATTTGATTTAGGTGTCATAAATATATTATGTGCTAAAATCATCAATCAAGCACATGAAAATGGAATGCCTATTTTTGCTACATGTTCAAATTGGAAAGACAAGGATTCGCTTTTAACTCAGGTGTACGGTTTCCGCATCCCAGGGTTAAGTTTTACCACGTGAGTTAAAATGGCAGCTCTTCAAGTCACTTAAGAGGCAGATGGGCTGGCTATGCAAAGTTCTGCAGTCCTGAGATAACTGTCTTAAATATAAAAGAACTTCAAATGATAATAACACGAGATTAGTCCAAGAAGCATTAACAGTCTCCTCTCCGTCCACTCTGCAAAGGGAAGCATTTATGTAACTGATTAGTTTACCATAGTAAATAATCCACTGACATTTATAAGAAACATCCCAATTGAAGCCTGAAGTAAATATTATGTTACACATTAAACTATAAATAGTGGTTCCAAGCTCAATTTAAAAATGCTATGGAAAATAAGCGAGCTGTCTGGGTAAAATGGGTGTTGCATGTCCTCTGCATAGAAGCCCTCAGCTGCCGGGCTCAGGTTTCCCCGGAGCTGCTGCTGCAGAAACTTGATGATTCATCTCAGTTTCCAGCAAGACTCTGCTTGAAAAAAGTCAGGAACTCTTCTCTTGGGGCAACAAGAAAACAAAATTTGCAACTGACTGAGATGTGGGGGTTCCTTTAAGCTTTAGGTGAATGGAGAGCCCTGTGTTTTCTGGAGAATGGAATCTGAAGTTTCTGCTTAGATGATCTGAAGATTTGAGACAACAAAAGCTTTTGTGGTTCTATATGGGTGATCTCAACCTTCTCAACCTCCAAAGGCTACAAGTTTAGCAACTTTCTTCAAGACTGCAGTACTCAGTGACTCGTTAGTGAGTTTTCTCTAAATAGCCAGAGGACAGGATTGTGAATATTTATGATAAATTATTCATGGTTGAGGTCATCAATAATCTGAATCTTCAGGTTTGATCACTGCACATTATATGTCTGTGTGTGGTGTATGTGCATGTATGGAAGCATCACACTCTACTGTCTAAATGTTCAAAATAATGACGGATCAGTTAAGAACTGCTTATCCACTAAAGAAGAAGCCCGGGGGTGGGGGTGGGGGTTAAACAATAAAGGGGAATCTCTACACGGAGAAAATTTCTTATACCCAAAGATTTGTGTCAAGCATGACCCAATTAAAGTCTAATTGGAGCAAGGTGAGGGTTATCCAGACACTCAAGGAAGCAGCTGCTTTCCAGGGATATAACATGGCCTCACAGAACCTTATTTGGTCCATTCCTCAAATTCCCACCAAGAGCCACATTTAGTTAGATTCCTTCCAGTGCATGATGCTATTTCAGTGTGCGACTGGCTACTTGTCTACCATTCGTTCATCGATTACATATTGATATGACCTATAGTTTGGTTTGTCACCATGTAAAATTTTGATATTCCCTGCCTAAACAAGTTGATCATCCATCAATGAACGGAAGAAAATAAACACAGACTTTTGGTGTGGCAGGTACTCTGATGGAGGAGTTACCAGTAAGTGTGGGAGCCCAAGGGATGGGTTCGAACCCAGGGAGGAGTATGGCTGGAGTAGACTCAGGGAATCTGAGGCAGGGTGGAGCGTACGGGTGGGTAGGGAAGACTGATTCTAGAACATGGGTGACTGGCTTCACCCAGACACCTGTTTTCTAGGGTCTATAGAAAGCTGGTTTACTCCAGCACCGAGGATAATGTCGATCAGTGTGGGTGTCCCGCTGGTCCATATGCATCCACAAGGTCTAGATCACCTGCTGCATGATGGTGCTGGAGTCATGACAGTGAATGAGGCACAGTCTGCATCCTGTCCTCAGAGAGCTGACATTTGTTTAGAGAACGAAGGACAGCGAGCTACTAGAATGAGTTCAGTTTCTTCTAGGTGTGTTTTACTAACGCTACATCAAGCAAAAATTGGACGCAATTAAAACAATTAAAAAATAACCATGATTCTCTCTAGAAACCTTAAGACATATTATATTTATGTATTTATACACGCTTTGACCTTGCACATGTTATTATCTTTGTATAATTATAGAAGATATGAAGAATAAATATGCATAATTTGTGCATCAAATGGCATCACAATGATTTCTGCAGAGATAGAAACTATCAACTTTGTTTTCTGGGGTAGTGTGAGTTTTTCATCTCATCACTGACTTCTGATGTTTGGGTCAAAATTCTTTCCTGGATAGTTTTCAAGCAGAAAATGTCTTTGGGCTTTTTTTGCCTTTGATTCCATTCATAGAATAGTTAGTAGATATGTCTGAGCTAACCATTGAACTGTTGAAAAAAACTTTTCTGAAACAAGACTTTTCTAGTTGAGAGGATGTGCAAAACCATGTTTGCTAAAGTCATGGCTTCTTCAGTGTAAGTGCCTATTTGTTCCTCCATCTCTCCATCCATTCGCTCACTGATGTGTGCTATCTGCTTTATGGTATCTAAACAGAGATAAGGTCAAGCCAATGTAGGACCAGGTCGTCAGTGCTATGCTAGAGGAATATAGGGTGCCATAGGAGCATATTATATAAGCCATTGTCTAAATGGAAGTCAATCAAATCTATCAAAATAGAGTGAGTGGAACTTAAAAACATTTATCATATACAGCAGGTTAAAATTTAAAATTTCAATTTATAATTGAAATCATTTTCTGATGTGCTGGGACACAGATCTTGTTGTCTATGTGGACAAATGGTTTGAGAATATTCCTTAGAATTACATGCTGGATGAGACAAAAGCAGAATGTTGTATACTATTTCACAAAGAAATAAAGTGAAATAGCCCCTTCTGACTTCAGTGAAGCCCTTGAATTTGAGTAGGAAATAAAATCAGGAACCCAATCCAAGATAGTTCAAGGAGCAAAAATGTCCCAATGCTGTTGGTTGACCACATCACATTAGTCCCGAGGGCCCCCATACTTCTGGGGGTGGTAGGTTCCCAGTATGTGCAAAGACCCCCTGCTAGGTGACAGTCCCTGTGAAAATCCCCAGGGAGAAGCTTCCTTTCCAATTGGGTCTTCCTTATCCCTGAAGCAATGGAAGGGAGGCCATAGCAGCTCCTGTGACCCCAGTTGACATTTCCACACTGCCAATAGTCTTAGAAGAAAGATGATTGAGGGTGACAGCAAAATCATGATAAATGACCCTTTACTGGAAGATTGGCTTCCCAGCGTTTGGGAGAGCTTACATACCCAGTTGGCTGAGGCTACCTTGTAGCCTGTTGCTTCCGTCACCTGGACTCTTCCTGGGATGAGGAAGAGGTTAGTTGTGGTCAGCTGCAGAGCTCCCACAGGATGCTCTTGGGAATCCCTTCATGGTGCAGTCAACGTCTATTTTTAACTACCTCCATTAGGCGGGCCTCAGGATGGACAGGATTGGTGCTCACACCCACGGAACCTTTGCCTCTGACCACAGGCCCAGGCTTGAAGTCCCTGAGGCCACATTGGGACATAGCATGCCTCTGAGGCTATTCAAGGTTGTGGGTACTCGAGAGTTCCATTCCTTTTTTGGTTCCTGTTGTCCAAGTACATCTATCTGTGCAGAGAGGTTGGGCCAAGGTTCAGACTTCCAAGCAGGAATGCTGAGGGTGATTTTACACGTAGTTCTGAACTCCACACCCTACCAAGAGAAGGGAAGTGATGACTTAAAGCGTGGCAGGTGAGGCCACTGAGAAGCCTGCTGTGGGTCTGACCTGACCCGCCAGTGTTCTGCTAATCTGTTATGCTACGTCACTAGGCTCTCTCCAGCCTATGAAGGAAGACTAGGGGCACTGTTTTTTGGGGACCAAACCCTGTCACCTCACTGTTTAAGATGACAGAAGGATAACACTTTTGGTCTCCCAAGTCTTCCCATCTCTTGGAATAAAAATCAGATTTCTTGCCATGGTCTTGTTTGATGTAGTCTCTGGTCTTTCTCCTATCATGCTGGCCTCTTAACTGTTCCTGATATACTAGTGGGATCCTGCATTTTGGGCTTGCTACTCCTTCCCACTGAGGCTGTTTTCACACCTTTCTCACTCAAGGGCTTTGTGTGTTTGCTCAAAGTTTGTCTTCTCAGAGAGCATCTGCCTAAAAGACTATCTGCTTTCCACCCTGTACGTCTCCCTCTCTGCCCTCCCTTGGCTGTTATTGCTTACATAGCAAATGCTTCCCAAATCCCCATATTTAAGGCCTAGTCTCCAGCTACCGGTATGCAGGGAAATGGTGGAGCCTGTAAGAGGTGAGACCTAACAGAGAGACGTTTGCTCACCGGGGTACGTGATTAATGGGTATGTGCAGCTCCTAGCCATTTCCTCCCATGCACCATGAGGGGAGCAGCTTTGCCCCACTCTCTGTTCCCCACCATGATGCCCTGTCTTGCCAAAGCTCCAAACAAGTCCAAGCACACATGGACCAAATCCCCTGGGACCATGAGCATGAATATTTTCTTCTTTTAGGGATACATTTTCAGGTGTTCTTTCAGGTAACAATGGAAACCTGGCTTGCTGTGCAGCAGGAAGATGGCCTTGAACTCTTGATTCTCCTTCCTGCATCCTGAGAGTGCTGAGGTTTCAGATGTGTGCCGCCGTCTCAGCTCAGGGCTTCCTGTGTGCTAGGAAAGTACTTTGCCAACAGAGTTACATTTTTTCTTTCCTTCTGACGATATGTGGTGTGTCTCTCATCATCCTTATTTGATCTCCTAAGAGCAGCAACTTGATATTCTAAGCGGTTTGTTGTGCCTCATGGATATGATCCCCAAGACCAGAGATGTTTCTTGTTGGTAAAGGTAATTTTCTCAAAAGCAACAACAATAACAAAAGTCACTGTATTTTCTCTGCTTCTGTTTGCTTACCTGCTATTCGTTTTGTGATTCATGGCAATGGTACTCTGCCTTTGGCTGGGCTACAGCTTCTCAAACTCATTCAGTTCTTTTCGGTTTCCATTTGACTTGACTTTTCTATGTAATTTATGCTATGGAAAGGTATGGTTCATGGAGCCTGAGAGGTCTGTCTTCGAATCCCATTTCACCACTTAGTAGCTGTGCAATCGTGCATAAGCTAGTTCACCTTTACTGACCACTGATAATTCTGAAATCCACTGCCTTACTCATGGGAATTCTCCAGGAATATTACCTAAGAAAACATATTTAAAATTCTCTGTACAGGGCTGAGCTGAGGATAGCACCAAAATTCAACAAATGTTGAGTTTGTTCTTCTGTCCACGCTGTTTTTTTCTCCTTTATTCTCTTATCTTCTTCCTCCTCCCTTTTCCTCCTGTATCTAGTCACTTCTTGTTTAATCTCTGGGTATGTATGTGTGCGTATGCACATGATGGATATGTATTGTGTGTGCACATGATATGTATGCATATATGTATGTTTGAATGCATATAGAGATCAGAGGGCCCCCTTGGGAGTCAGTCTTCACCTTTTATATTGTTTTGAGACAAGATCTCTTCTTTGCATCCATGGTCAGCTGGCCTGAGAGCTTCTGGCTTTTCATATCTCTTCCCTGATGTTCCCACAAGAATGCTGGGATTACAAGTTTGTACTATGGCTTCTGGCTTTACATGACTTCTGGGGAACCCTAATTTTGAGTCTCACGGCCCTGAGCTATGTTGCAGCTGATCCTTCTCTATCTGTCTGTCAAGTCCTTGCACTGTTCTTATCTGTCAAATCTGTTCTCAACTTTGATCTCTTTTCTGTTTACGTGTACTTCTGGGGTTAACTCATTCACACTCGGTGAAAGTCACCAACTTCCAACCATCTGACACTCCAATCTCATGCCAGCTCTTTCTCCGGGGTCTCCAACTCATTCTCCACCACCTACTGGCATCTCCATGCTCATGTCCCGTTGACTTTCCAACTCTGCATCCCAACTCAGCTTGGTACTTCCTATGCAGCCCCTATCTCCTTGCGATTTTCCCTCGTCACTGGATCTGACGGGTTTTTGTTGTTTCCTCATTTATACTCCAAATAATTCAGTCTAAAATTGCTAATTGCTGAATATACTTCAAGCATGTCACTCAATTCCATGAATTCAGTCTATAATACATCTCACTCATGTGACTGCATTGCTGTACACTAGTCTCAGTGTTCTAAATAGTCTTCTGGAGTGAACTGCAACATGGAAATATGACCCCATCACTCCTATTTAAAAATAAAATTACTTAATAGTTACCTGTCATCTTCAGGATCAGAGTTAAACATTTTGGCATGACAGGCTTGATTTTTTGTGACTTGGTCCCATTCCCAGCTACAAGTGAGGTTCTCCTGCTATGTTGTGCAATTGCAAGACCCTGCCTTTGACTAAGCTGTTCCCATTGCTTGGATCTCTTCTCTCTCCATCTCATCACTTGGCAACCTCCACATAAGCCTGGCATCACTCAGCTTCAATATCACTTTCCCTTTGAAGCTTTGTTGACCTGTTCAAGCTGGGGCAAGCACCTTCCTTGGGAGTTCCTTGACTCACTAATGCACTCTCCTACTAAGACTTACCACAAACTGTGGTAAACTACTGATTTTCCTGTGTCTCGTGCAGTCCCATGGGCTGGCAAGTCACGGATGCTTTCTCCTCTGGTTCCCTAGGATTTTGTGTGGTCTGGCCCTCAGTGAATAGTAGCTGGCAGACTGAATAGCAGGATTAGTGTTTGTTTGAGAAGAGAAAATTGGCAGAGGGCTAGCTCATCTTTTGAAGCATGGGTACTGTGGAAAAATTCCTCTCTGAGATTCCACCTTTCCATTGCATATCACACATGAGCTGGTTGGGGCCGTGTAAACTTCATTCACTTGTTTGTCTGGTACTGTTGTTTCTTCTTAGAAGTAGCTCAGAGCCCTGCCACAGAGCAGCCGTAGCCTCTTGAACAAATCACTTAGCCTCTTGGATCTTCAGTTTTTACTTTTGTAAAATGGAGGAAACAGTCTTCTAAATATTCTTGGATAATCAGAAGCATACAAAATCAATAGACAGAAAGCAGTATCTTGGGATGCTACAGCACACATCTCTACATCCTATGCCATCACTTTTTAAAATTTAAAATATTTTTTATACAATATACTCTGATTCTGATTTCTCTCTCCCAAGTCCTCCCAGATTCTCCCTACCTCCCCATCTACCCAAATCCACATCCTTTCTTGTTCTGTCTTGTTAGAAAACAGACATCTAAAATACTAAGAAGAAGAATAAAATGAAATAAATATAATAAAAACAAGCAAGCCTGAAAAAGACAAAACAAACAAATGAACAGGATAAGTAAAATCCAGGGAAAAAGCACAAAAAACACATATAGATGCAGAGATACACACATTCACATACACAGAAAGCCATAAAAACATAAAACTAGAAATCATAATGTATAAGCAGCTGATGTGGGAGAGTCTTCTGTTTTGTGTTGATTTCATTGGTTAATAAAGAAACTGCCTTGGCCCTTTGATAGGACAGAAAATTAGGTAGGCGGAGTAAACAGAACAGAATGCTGGGAGAAAGAAGCCGAGTCAGGCAGTCGCCATGATTCTCCCACCAGACAGAGATGCAGGTTAAGGTCTTTCCTGGTAAGCCACACCTCGTGGTACTACACAGATTATTAAATATGAGTTAAAGCAGTGTGAGAATTAGCCCATAAGAGGCTGAAACTAATGGACCAGGCAGTGTTTAAAATAATACAATTTGTGTGTAGTTATTTCTGGTAAAGCTAGCAGGGAGCCGAGGTGGTGGGAAGAGGCACACCGTTCCTTCTACAAGCAACAATCTATAAGAAAAAAACCCAGAACAAACAAAAAACAAATCTCCAAAAGTAAGAGTTTCTTTTGTGTTGGCTATTTACTTCTGGGCAGGAGGCCTACCCTTAAGTGTGTATACCTAGGGAGACTCCCTGAAGAAAATTAATTTTCCTTTGCTAGCAGTTATCAAGTGGAGCCAGTTTCTGGGCTGGAGATGGGGGCTTGCATCCACGTGGGCAGGCTCCAAGCATACTGCCGCAGTCTCTGGGAGTCCGACTGTATGTGTAGAAGGCCTTGTTTTCTTGGTGTCCTCCATCCTGTGGGGAAAATTGTGAAGAGCAGGAGAGCATTTGCCTGGTTGGATCTGGGAGTCTATGCTGAGTCAGTTGACAGTGCCCTGGAGATCTGCCTGCTGCTGTTCTCTTCTGAGACCACTGACCGTCACGAATGACAAAGTCACCGCTGGGACTTAGAACTCCGAGAATCCCCTGAAGAATGTTCCAAACCCAGAACCCCAGAAAGTGTCTGGCTTAAAGACTCTGAAAGGAAACTGGCCAAGAGCACGGGGCCGGAAGGCCTGTCCGAAGACAGTTAAGAAGACCTAGGAAGCTGCTGGCATACACCAGGTTTACTGTCGATTTATAGGAACACAAAGATACAAACACTAAAATAGGGTGGCTAGAGTTGGGGAGATTTACAGGTTTTGCTTCTGCTACAGGGAACATAGCCTTTCTTTCGAAGACTGAATGACAGTGTTCTTTTGCTGGGAAGAGAAGCCATGACCACAGCAGCTATTATAAAAAGAAGCATTTAATTGGAGTGTGCTGATAGTGACAGAGGCTTAGTCCATTCTTAGCATGGCAGGAAGCATGGTGGCATACAGGCAGGCAGTGTTGGAGAAGTAACTGCTTTTTACATCCAGATTGGCAGGCAGCAGGAAGAGATTCAGTCCCTGGGCTTGACTTGAGTTTCTGAAACCCCAAAGCTCAGCTCCAGGGACACACTTCCTCCAATAAGGTCACACCACCTAGCCTTTCTAATTCTCAAGTAGTACCACTCCTTGATGTCTGAGCATTAAAATATCTGAGCCTATGGGGGGCTATTGTCATTCAAACCACCATAACCACTGAGCACAGAGACCAACTAAAGAAGACTGGCCTGGCCCCCTTCCGTGTAGCCTTTTCTCTGTTACTATATGGCTTGATAAGAGGACTGTTCTGTCTCTGCATCGTGGTGGCCTGAGACCTCACAGAGGTTTAGAAGAAGTATCACTGGTGTTCTTGGCGTGTAAGTTAGGTCTCATGCCTTGATTCTATTTAATAGGCATTTAAGGACTCTAATTAGAAATAACTTCCAAGACACCGTATTTCCTGGCACACTGGCAGAGGGTGACCATTTGATTTTTGAGTGGTACTTGAGAATGCTAGGTCCTATCACTGGGCTCCAGCCCTTGCTCACAAATGATCATTTGAAAAATGAATACCGTGGTTAACTTTTCTTGGTTGTCAACTTGACTACACCTGGAATAAACTAAAATTCAAAAATGGAGGGCACAGCCGTGAGTGCCTTTTGTTGAATGTTGAAGTAAGACGATCCACTTCCAATCGGGATCTTTGAGGTGGGAAAGAGCACCTCTAATCTAGACCACACCTTCTGCTGGAAGCCTACATAAAGACATGGAGGAAGGAAGCTTTTGCTTTTTGCCTGCCTGCTTTCACATTTCTAGCATGTCCATTCCTGCGCTGGTACTAACATCAACTTCTCTGGGATTCCAGTGTCTATTGAAGACCAGCTGAGGCATCTAGGCACTCAAGGACTGAGAAACTGCTGGACTTGGACTTTCTGTTCACAGTCAGCCACCACTGGATTAGCTGGACCACAGCCCAAGTCATATATGTATATATGCATATACATGTACACATATGTGTATATACATGTACACACACACACATATATATTATATATTCTGTTACTCTAGAAAACCCTGACTAATACAAACACTGATAACAGCACCAATAACGTTCAATACCTACTGACATCTACTTTAAGTGTTCTGCAGCTCAGTCATTTAGTTCCCCCAGGAGCCTAATGAAGATATTATCATCATTCATGTTTTACCCATAGGAAATAGACATCTAGGAGGGCACCCCAAATATGTCACACCCTATGGAGTAACAGAGGTTAAGACTTCAATCCAGGCAGAGTTGCTTCACTTTCAAGAATTTTGCTATTCTAGAAAGAGCAGCATTGGGATCTTCCTTTTTGAGATGGGGTCTTGCTGTGTAGCCCAGGCTGCCCTTGAATTCAAGGTTTTCTTGCCTCTATCTCTCTGAGTTTCAGAATTACATAGGTCTGTAAATTGAAACTGGGCCTGTGTCTGAACCCATCTTGTCTTCTTATATCACACCAGCCTCCTTCATTCTTTCCAGTTTATGCGCACAAACTTGTTTTTGGGTGACCCAAGAAGCCATGTGCCCTTCTGCCACAGGGCCGTTGCTCATGACAGTTCTGTCTGAAAGCCTGTCTCTCTGTCTTCTGAACAACTTTCTCGATTTTGCCTCAGACACTTTCTTAGCAGAGCCTTGTTCGAATCTCCCAATTATGTCTTTTCAGAATCTTTTTTTTTTTTTTTTTTTTTTTGGTTTTTCGAGACAGGTTTTCTCTGTGGTTTTGGAGCCTGTCCTGGAACTAGCTCTGTAGACCAGGCTGGTCTCGAGCTCACAGAGATCCGCCTGCCTCTGCCTCCCGAGTGCTGGGATTAAAGGCGTGCGCCAACACCGCCCGGCCAGAATCTTATTGCCTTTCGTGACATTATCTAAAACAGAGTCTGAGGTGGAGAGAGAGTGTGTTTACTTACTGACAAGAGCCTAGTCACTAAGGTGAGGGGAGTGAAGAGCCACAGCAGCGTGTGGTTTCAGGTGGGCCTGGCTTCTATTTGATTTGGAAGACTCCCTTATGGAGGGGAAACTGAATTTCAAAGTCTATGCCTTGAGGCAAAGGTTGGGACTCTTACTCTGAATCCCATCTGAGATCAGCTGTGGGTTGCAACATTTTGCTAAATCCCAAGTATTCTTTTTTTAAATTTTTTTTTTATTTTTGTAGCAGATGCCAGTAGGCAGTCTTTTGGAAAAGTCACAGACATGACTGATTAGCTTAAGACCAAAGTGTTGGGGAGAGAGGCTCACCCACGAAGTGCCCACATCTCAGAGGATGAACACATCCATGAAACATGGGCATTCCTGAGGCTGGAGCGAGTCACCAACAGCGTGTGCTCTGTTCACAGGCTCTCTTTCATTGAGTTTGCCCAAGTGAGCCATTGCATTTACACCAATGACTGTTTTACTGGTTACTGGAGGATGATCGCTCTGCAGGCAGGACCTGCACCTTGTACATGGCTCCCCTGGTGAAAGCACAGGGCTTTTAGCTGGCTGTATTTTTAAGGATTAGTTGATGAGTAAGTGGATCAAATGGAGCCTGCTTCTGCTTTAGATCATCACAGTCTCGCTACTTCCATGACTTTAAGCTTTTGGGTACATAATTCCCATCTGGTTTATAGAAGCTTTCCTTTCCAGCATTTGCCTCCACTCTAAGAATCCCATATCTGATCACTCAGGTTCCTCAAGTGCGTGTTCTCAGAATGGGGAGCAGCTTGCTGAGAGCCTTGCAGCAGAGTTCGATTCTGCTGCTGCTTGGCAAAGCCAGTGACCAAACCAGTCTGATGGGGAAAGAAAGAGCTTGAACTGAGTGGACAAAGGAGATCTGGGACCTCTGCTCCCAACGCAGTCTGCTCCTCCGCGTGCTATAGCCGTAGAAAGCTAGCAGCAAGTGAGGAAATGAAAATGGCGATAGGTCTGCATGTCTTCTGGGAAACGGCAGAGGTCTTCCACAGACCCCGACAGCACCTCTTCTCCATCTTCTGCGGTCCGCTTTGCCAGTCATGGCTCTAGCTAGATATCTGTAGCCCCAGGTTAAGACTGCAAAGAAAATACACACAATATGACAACAGAATTTAAACCTTTTCGTCTGGCCCGGTTGGAGACCTGCAGTACTCAGGGAGGAGTCAATATATTTCAGCCCCTGGGGACTTCAAGTCCCTGAAAATAACCTAGGCAACCGCTGTCATCATAGCCCACACAGCAAAGGCACAGTCTCAGCCTGGGCAGAGATGAAAACTGCACTGTCCATCTAGGTGACCTCCAAAATTAGCGAATGTTTTTAAAAAGGCAACTAGGAGTAAATGAAACCAGAGGGTTTCCTCAGGTTTTTACTCAGCAACACTCTCAATATTCCTCTCTGCATATGAGGAGAAATGTGGCAAACTACAGTTACATGCTCTGGAAATTTCCATGGCTAATTTCCAGTATATATACATATATCTTCCTGACTTTATCATTTAGAAAACTGAAATTTTAATTTTTAAATATTTATTTAGTGTGTGTGTGCACATGCATGCATATATATATGTAAGAGTGTGTGCACCAATGTCAGGGCCTGTGTGTAACAGGTCAGAGGACAGCTTATACCAGTTGATTTTCTTGTTTAACCATATGGGTTTGGAGGTTGAACTCAGGTCATTAGGTTTGGTAGTAGGCACCTAACCTATTTCCTGCCTGCCAAAGAATTTTATTCTTTCTGGTCTGTCCATTGTCCATTAGCCAGATTACACCTATTGCTGGATAGATTGTTGGGAAACCAGTATCAACGGGACAAGGGAAGTGTAAGATTTATGGTCGAGAAATTTGGGGAAGCCTAAACACTTTTTAGTAAGTTGATAGGATTGGGCAGATGGATAGTATTCTAGCAAATGGCAGAAGGTTCTGAAGCACAAGTAGTTGACAACTCTAGGACCAGCTCTCTGTACTGGGTTAGGCAATAGAATTCCAAGTTATGCCGCTTTGCAGAAGGGTGTGTGTGTGTGTGTGTGTGTGTGTGTGTGTGTGTGTGTGCACATGTGTGGTGTGCATACATTCACGTACCCCAAATATCCTTGAGCGTTTCACTACGCAAACCTGCTCCTCAGACACACATTCTCCTCTGGATTTCCATAACTCTTCCTTTTTATAGGTCGCAGCAGCATCCAGCAGCATCTTTGGTTCTGTACTGTCTAGCTGGGGCATCTTGAAACTGTGCCTGCCTGAGCCCAATTCATTATTTATGAAACAAGAGGGCTGGGGTAAATGTTTGTAGCTATAGACTTATCTCTAAACTTTATTGTGAGTCTACCATACACTGGGTACCTTCGTGGTGCCTCCCTAGCAGTCACTTTCATAGTGAGTCTCTCTGGATACACAAAGTGAAACTGTAGATAAATTTCCCTGATGAACATAGTTGCAAAAATTACTTGTAAATGTAATTTAAGACAATGTCCCACAGAAAGATCATTTTCATCCCGAGATACAAGGATGGTTCAACAGACACAAATCAATATATATAGTATAGCACATAAATAGGCCCAAGAAAAGAAATCACATGGTCATTTCAATGGGTACAGAAAGGCCTTTGACAAGGTCCAACATCCCTTTATGATGAAGTCCTGAATAGACTAGGAATAAAAGGGCCAGGCCTCAGCACAACAAAAGCTGTAGATAACAAATCTAGAGACAATAATACAAAAAAAAATCAGAAAGAAGACTAAGGTGTCCACTCTCTTAATTTTTATTCAATATAGTAATTAGAATCTTATCTGGAACAATAAAGTAAGAAGAAGTAAAAGAGAAGAGTAGAAAAGGAAGAAGCAAAATTATCCCCATTTGACCTTTTACTTAAAATAGTCTAAAGATTTGACCAGAAAACGCATAGATCTGATAAATTTTTAGTAAAGCAGTGTGATTCACAATAAACATAAAAGTTAGTAACTCTTGAATATACTTGTAACACTTGGTGTGAAGGAAACTAGGAAAACATTTTACTTAGGATAGCTTCAAAACTGTCCAGGAATGAACCTAATCCAGAAGGCAAAGGACCTTTGCTACTCTAAGACCCTGAGAAATAGACATTGAAGGAGACACTAGAAGATGTGAGGCCTTCCATGCTCATGGATTGACTGAATTAGTATTGTGAAATGGGTAAGTGATCTAACTTTCAAAGTAGTGTCCCTCACTATTTCAAGGACATCTCACAGAACTAGAAACAACAATCCTATACTTCATAAGAGCACAAAAGATCCCAGGTAGCCAAAGCAACCCTAATCTGAAAAAAATAATGATATTAGGATCAGAATAGAATGCCTGATTACATATTACACAGCAAAGCCATATATGATTATATGCATATGCACTATGATGCAGGCACATAGATGAACATACAGAACAATGGAATGGACCTAGAAATAAGCCCATACAGTAAAAACCACATAAGTTTTTTTTAAAACAAAAATATAGCCTCTTTAACAAATGGTCCTGGCTAAACAAACTTGATACTCACACGTAGAAGAATAAAATTAGATCTACACAAAATCAATTCAAAGTAGAGCAAAGACCTTAATTTTAGACCTCAAACTGAAGCTGCTAAGGGGAACATGCTTTAAGACATAGGCATAGTCAAGGTCTTTTTGAAAAGGGTTCTGATAGTTCAGGAGAAATTGCAAGAATTAACAAGTGAGGTTGCATGAAACTAAAAACAAATTTCTGCACAGTCAGGGAAAAGGCAGAGGGAAGAGACAGTGGACAGAAGGAAAGTGGGTATTAACACTGGACAGGGTTAACGTACAGAGCTCACAAAGACCTAAGAACATTGTCAAACCTGCAAATCATCCAAATAATAAGTGGGCAAGTGAATTCAAGAGATCCTTCTCCAAAGAGGAATCATACAGTAAGTAAATAGATCAGTAAATCTATGAAAAAGTTCAGTTTTCTTAGAGATCAGTGGATGGAAATCAAGGCTAGTTTGCTAGTGAGAATGATTAACATACAGCTCAATAAAAGATGAAAACAGAACGAAGAGAATGCTGACAAGGCTCTATGTGGGGTGCAGGTGAAGGCACCCTTGACTCTATATTTCTGATGGCAGTGTTAACTACCATAGCTGTTAGCATAGGAAAACCATGTCGGGGCTGTACTACCCCGACACCTGAAGGGATCTAAGCCAGCACATCACAGAGACAAGTGCAGGTTGCAATAAACAAGACGTCCAACTGCACATCCCCGCATGTGGCACATCATGATGCAGAGCCATGATGGAAAATAATTTTATATGCAAGAAAATGGATGGTCTTGGAGACAACATGAAACAACAACAAAAAGTCAGACAAATATCATGTGCTTTCTCTCTCAAGCAGCATCTAGATTAAAACTATATATGCACGTGAGGGCTATATGGGAGAAGAGAGGGAGTCTACATGGAGGTGGAGGGGAGGAAGAAACGATGATAGGAGGGAAAAGGACATACTATATGTTGTCTCTCCTACGAGAACCTAGGTTTAAATGTGAGTATAACACATACATAAAAATATATGGAAGCAGGGGCGAATTTATAGAAAGAGCAAGAACAGGAGCGCGTGGAGGGACGATAGGTTGAAGGGAAATGAACAAGGCACAGTAATATGAAAGGAAGAAATTTGCAGGAAGAAGCACTTGGTTTGGGGTAGAGAGGGCTCATTGGAAAACGTGCTTCTTGCAGAAGGGCAAGTTCTGATTTTAGCACTCACACAGAAGGCAGCAGGCACGTGGGTACCTGTAATCCTGTGCTCTGCACAAAGACACAGAGCTCCTGTGGCAAGCAGACTAGGTGAACGAGTCAGAATTGGCAATCTCTGTGTTCAGTGAGAGACCCTGTCTCAATAAAGTGGAGAGCCACCGAAAAAGACTCCACGCCTCAGCTCTGCTCCACCTGCTGCCTATAGTTTCATCATCTATAAAGTGTGGTGACAGTGACAATTATTTCATCAGCTTTAGTAAAGGTTGGACGGCATATATGGAAATGCAGGGGCTGTGCAGAGTGCCGAGCGACATTTGTTTGCGTTTTGTTCTATGTCCTGGGCTGTCCTTGTGGTTGGGATTAAAAATTAAAAAGGGCACAATCCTGAATACTAAAATGCCATTTCCTGGTGCCCTTGTAGGCAGAGCTGCCTCTGACTTGTGTGCAGGCTACACCATTTTCTACTTCTCAATGTTCTGTTCCTCGTGATTAATATTATACATTGAGCAAACAGTTTGTGAATGGGATAACTCATTTCTTCTCATGCAAATCCAAAACCTCTGCAGATTCTCTCATTAGACTGCATTTTTGATACCTACATTCTTTTGTCAGTGACAAAGCACAGCCCGGACCTGACTCAGGGGAGTCTGACCAATTGTGGATTTACCTAGGGATGAGAACATAGCAGACTGTCTGCTTGTAATAACTTCCTTTTTTTAAGACAGAGTCCCTGCTTTTAACTGGGCACACAGGTGATAAGTTCTATTATGCCTATGTGAGTTGTGAGACTGAATTGTGTGATGTGAAATGTATAACTTCCAGACTATTCCTTTGGGTCAGAACGTTGGTATAATGGGAGGAGCTACGGTAGCCCTCAGGGACTACAGACTAGAGGCTGCGTGCTCACCATGGCAGAGCATCATTGAAGGAGTCTGTGTTCCTAGCCCCATGCAAACATCTTACAGGAGAACTCACTTCCAATGTCCCATAATACAGTCAGCAACAATAATTACACATATATTTTTTTCTTAGTTATGAATGCCTGGCCTTAGTTTGGCTTGTTTCTTGTCAGCATTTTTTTTATTTTGTTGAAAAAATTTCTGCCTCCTCCCTGCCTCCCATTTCCCTCCTGCTCCTCCCACTCCTCTCGCCCTCCCCGCACTCCTCTCCCCCTCCCCCACTCCTCTCCCCCCTTTTTAAAAATTGAGCTATATATTTTTCTCTGCTCCCCTCCCCTCCTCCCCCTTCCCTTTACCCTCTCCTATGATCTTCACACTCCTTGTCTTTTCCTACTTCCCATGTAGATTAGATCCATGTATGTCTCTCTTAGGGTCATCTTTGTTGTCTAGGTTCTCTGCGGTTGTGAATTATAGGCTGGGTTTTCTTTGCTTTATGTTTAAAAGTCTTGTTTTAATTGCCTTTCTGGGTCTGGGTTACCTCACTCAATAGGATGTTTTCTAGATCTATTCATTTGCCTGAATAATTATATATTTCAATGTAGTTAAAAAGGAGAATGTTCATGCACCCAAAGGAGCGGAGTGATAAATACTTGAAGTGATAATATGCTAATTGCTCCGATTTTATCATTACATATAATATATACATATCAATACATCACACTATGCCACATAAATAAGTGCGGTTATGGTGTGTTGGTTAAAACATAGACTGGTTACACATAGAAAGTTATCTAAGGGAGAAGTAGACCTTATTTTGTTCTAGCTTCTGTTTTCTTTCACAGTGCTTGCATCCTGATAAGTTCTCAGCAAGGATGGATGCCTACCTCCATGCATAGGGAGAACCATGAGACGGGGTTGTAAGTTAGTGGGAGACGCTCAGTTGCTGATATTGAAAGACTAGCTTGGTATTGCTACATTATAGTTGCCAGGCAAGGTGCCGACACCTCTGATTCTGCTCTCATACTTGTAAAATAGTAAGAATATCAAATACAATGGAGTCAAAGTCTGACATTTTATGAGCAACTAGTTTGTACTGGCACCACATAAAGCTTAAATTAGATGAAATAAGAGCATTCTGGGTCACCTATAATACTATGTAAATTATTATTTAATATCACTATGCATTGGTAAGTACAGTTATTTGATTTTCCCATATTGATTTATTATTTACACAAATGCTTTAGGGAGCTGACAATTCCTGAGATTTTTGCATCTATGCATAGGTCTTGAGAAACCTAGTACAAAATTTAACTCAAGAAAGATACTGAATAAATATATGTTAAAGACATAGTCTATTTTTTTTCTTTCAGGTGGTACGCATGAATGTTTGCATATGTGTGTAGGTATGTGAAGGCTTAAGAATGTTGGGAATTTCCTTCCATTGCTTTGAGGCAGGATGTCTTTTTCATTTTTATTAAATTTTTGAGTATTTCATGCAATATGTTTTATCATATACTTTTCCACATAGTCTCCGAAGATGAGCACATTTAGTAGTCTTAAATTATTTTATCTATTAATAACTGGACAGTATGTCTAAATGTATGCTACTCTTGTGTCTAACCTGTTACAGGCCTGAATTTGTAGACCAATGTTCCATCTAAGACTTGCATGTTTGTAGCGGGTTGTAAGTGCCAGTATTGCTTCTGTACTATGGTGGGTGATCCAGCCATGATTCTTGCTCTCAGAGCTTACATACTAACAGGGAGATTACACAGTGAATATAACATTATGTAGGGAAACTCTACTGCAAAATAATAACTATGCCACACAGATACAGTATGTAATTGAGTAGTTACTTAATCAACACTATTTACAGTTACTTTAGCTATTTATTTAAAAATGAAGAAGTACTTTTATCAAGGTTTACATATACTTGTTAGGAATTTCAATTCTTTCACCATTTTTCTCTTATAAGCTTTTTCTTTTACTGAAATCGATTTTTTATATAATATATCCTGACTATAGTTTCCCCACCCTCTATGCCTCCCAGTTTCTCCTTACTTCCCCTCTCTCTCTGGATCCTCTCCCTTTCTGTCTTTCATTAGAAAAGAACAGGCTTCTAAGAGATAACAACCAACCATGACAAAAGAAAATATAAAAATATTAAGTAAAAACTATCACATTGAAACTGCACATGGAAACCCAACTGGAAGAGAAGAATCCCAAGAACAGGCACATTCGAGACCCACTTGCTCTCACAGTCAACAGTCCAATAAAAATACTAAGATAATAGCTATAATACATATGTTGAGGAGCTGGTGCAGACTCATGTAGACCCTGGGCTTGCTACTTCAGTCTCTGGGAACTCATATTGGAGCTTAGTTGATTCAGAGGGCCGTGTTCCTCCTGGTGTCCTCCATCACCTCTGGTTCTTACAATCTTTCCACCTCCTCTTCCAAGGGATTTATTCAGCTTTGAGGGGAGGGATTTGATAGAGATCCCCCATTTATATTCTCTCTTCATTTAACATCTGATTGTGCGTCTCTGCATCTGTTCCCGTCTCCTACTGGAGGAAGCCTCTCTGATGACGACTGGATAAGACACTGATCTATGAATAGCAGAAAACATTTATTGACTTTTTTTTAGACCTGTAGTATTTAGTTTCACCCTAGGTCTCTGGACTATCTAGTCTCTGGTTCTTGGTTATCAAGCAGTGCCAAGCATGGGTTCCTTCTTGTGGAGTGGGCTTTAAATCAAATCAGATATTAGTGTCCATATTTATTTTCCTTTTGGTAGCCTACAATGTACCTTCACTGCACCAAAGAGACTAGTATGTAGGGATGAGGGCTCCACGTAGGGATCAGCTCCACTTCACCAGGTTCAGCAGCTTGTGTGGGTGTTGTCCTCTGCAACGAGGGACACCGTCAGTTTGTGGAAAGCAACCATTTGTCTTAGCAACAGCATAGGTTGTTTGGGAATTTCCATAGGACCCCCATGGCCAACAACTTAAATGCAATCAGTCCCGCCACTGGAAGCCTCCAATGATGGCTAGAGATGGCCAGTTGAGGCCCTGTATTTTTTATTATTAGGAGTTATCATTAGGATCACCTTCAAATATTCCAGGAAGTTTCCACTGCACTAGGTTTCCACACTATCTCCAAGTGCCCCTCCCAATTCCAGCCATCTCTCCCCACATTCCCTCCCTCCACCCCATCTTATTGCTAACCTGATTTCCTCACTCCTGTCTCCACCCATCCCCGGTCTGCCCATAACATTTATTCTATTAACCTGTCCCAGGGAGATCCATACATCCCCCTAGACTTCCCCTCTTTCCCTAACCTCTCTGGTTCTACAGATTGTAACTTGGTTATCAACTAGTTAATGGCTAATATCCATTTATAAGCAAATACACAGCATATTTATTTTTCTGGGTCTGGGTTCCTTCACTTAGGATGCCTTTTTTCCCCCTGGATCTATTCTATTCACTGAGGCAAGGTCTCTTAAGCAAACCTAGGCTTACCAATACAGCTAGTCTAGCCAGCCAGCTTCTTCCAGGGATACCCTACCTCTCCCTTCAGAGACTGGAATTACAAGTGATTTGTCACACCCATCCAGTATATATGTAGGTTGTGAAGATCCTCTGGTCCTCTCGCTTGCAGGGCAAGTCTTAACCACTGAGCCATCTCCCTGACCCCAACACAGATCACTTTAAAGCAGATTATCTCTGTTCAAATAATGCTTTCTGTAAACCATTATTAAAAGATTCATGTTAAATACATAACAAAATTTACTGCTAATATTTTAAAGTATAATTCAGCAGCACTATGTACAATCATCCCGTTATGTAGCCTTCACTATTATTTGTTTCCAAAATTTGCTCATCATTCCAAACAAAAACTTTAGATTCACTGCAGTAAACTCATTCACTTCTTGGGCTACAGCAGGGACTAACACTGAGAGAAAGGATTATTGACCAATCACGACCCACTTGGTAAACTCTATTCTACTCTCTGCATCCACACATCTCTCTATTCTCAGAACCCCATTGAGGTAAACTCACTTAACATTGGTCCTTTTCTGCTTGGCTTATTTCACTTAGCTGAATGTCTTAGAAGCTTTACTTAGTTTGTAGCACATGCCAGAATTTAAATCCTCTTCTAATTCGAATTATGTTTATTTATGTAGCACATTTATTGTATTCATTCACTGGTGGCCATTTGGGTGTTTCCATTTCTGGCTGTTTCACATAGTAATTCTGCTATGAACATGGGCTACAAGTTCTTGACTTGTCAAGGAAGCAGTCTGACCTCCTGGCTCCAGCAGGCACCTGTCACCACACAGGGATTGGCCTGCAGTGTTTCTGTTGGAGCCATGCTTGGAATTTTGGATGGCTCATGATTGCCTAGACTCAACAGCTGGTCCCTGGCACAGTGGCGAGAATGTGGACAGGGTGCTTCCATGTCCTCTCTGTGCAAGGAAGGACTCTAAGGGACAGAGAGAACAAGACAACAATAAAATTGTGCTATGGGTATAACATACGTTTTAGCAGTGAATTTCTCTCTGTGTCTTGATACAAATTCCTGTTGATATTCCTGGCATGAATAGAGAGGTGCTTTGGTTTTTTAAATAGAGAATCAGAGATGGGAACCTTGGAGCTAGAGGTCATGGCCTGCCATGCCCCAGCCTTGCAAAGGCTGTGCATGTGTTTGGTTGATAATCCTTTCTCTCAGTGTTGGCTCTCTGCTTTAGACAAGAAGTGAATAACTTTGAAGTTTGTTAAGCAGAAGTGTGTGGCTATTCCTTTAACTTCTGAGAAATGCCACCATGAGGATTCTCACTTGGGTCATCTAGGCCAGACCTGGTTCTCTACGCCTGCAATTTTTATCGTAGCTGCCAATAAATTTCAGAGTTGGTGTCAAGGTAAAAACCACTGCATGGCTTTGGAGTCTCTTAGCTTGAGCCTGCAGTCTGAGAGATCAGATTCCAGGGTGATAGGATTCTGACTGTCTCTAAATTCCAGACCAAGTCAGATGAGGACAGCCTAGGCAGTCATTCTCCTGCTCTTTGGATTTGGGGCTCTGTCCTTTTAAGTTTCAGTCATTAAGAATTCAAATCTTTTATATATTGTGCTTTAATCTTTGTGTTTTTGTCTCTTGCTAGATTCATAAGGAAAATAAAGGTATTGGATTGTGTTAGAGAGGAAATGGAGTTGTACTTGAAGTTTTGGTTAATCGAAGAAATAAAAAAGTTATAGACTAGGATAGTTCCAAGTTCATTTGCATAGGTCCAATTATTGCCTTTTTTTCTATTCAACTGACTTCTAAAAAAAATTAGCTGATACTCTTTTTTTGTTTTTTTTGATTTTTGAGACAGGGTTTCTCTGTAGCTTTTGGTTCCTGTCCTGGAACTAGCTCTTGTAGACCAGGCTGGCCTCAAACTCACAGAGATCCGCCTGCCTCTGCCTCCTGAGTGCTGGGATTAAAGGCGTGCACCACCACCACCTGGATAGCTGATACTCTTTTTAACTGGAAAAAATCCTCAAACTTATTGTCTTAGCCTAGGAAACAAGATCTGGAGAAAAGCTTAAACACTGCTGTGCAATCAGACTCAAAGTGCGTCGGGCAGGGAGCACCTGCAGGTAGGGAAGGGTTGGACGCAAACACAAGGTGGATGGCGCTCCAGGTGTGCCAATAGACTGCCTGATACCTCACAGATTGTTCTAGGCGCAGTACAGCTAGGGGAGGGTGTTCCCCACAGCAGTCCATGAGGGAGGTCTTGGGGTGTTCCCCGCAGCAGTCCTTCAGGGAGGTCTTGGGGTGTTCTCTGCTGCAGTCCATCAGGGAGGTGAGGAAACAAAGCCCTTGGCTCTTTCCTATCTCTTACCTATCTCCTAACTCTTGTCTCTTTCCCGCCTTACTGCTAAGCTTTACCCCATCCCATGGGGTGTAATTGCTCCCGCCCAACCTGTCAAGTCACTTTAGTCCTCAGCAGCTGCTGATGTGGTTAGTCTTGCAGAATGGTTCTTTATCTGAGGCTGTGTTCATCTTACCTTCTGTCTGGGTCTTGCTCTTGTTGTAATAAGGGCGGTGGGCCGCTTCCTTCCGTCAACACGCTCTCTTCTCCAGCTTAAGCAAGTTCATATCGGTATATTCCTCTCCATCTTCTTTAGTCACTGAATGAAATATACACATCATGGTACTGGCCATTTAAAGCATTTGTGGGAGTTCAGTTCAGTGTCATAAAATAGATGTGGTGTTCTCTACCCATCCGAATGATTTATCTACCCAAACTGAAACAGCACCGATAGAACACTGACTCACCCCACTTCCTCCAGCTCCTGGCAGTCGCCATCTTGCTTTCTGAACCTATGAGTTTGATTACTCTTGATCCCCACTCATATACATGCAATCAATCATACAATGCTTGTCCGGTGTTTGGCTTATTCTATCCATCTGGTATATTAGTATTTTATTCAACTTTATAGCTCAGTCATATTCCATGTTATGGATTTCCTACTCACCTATCATTCTGTTGATGGACTTGTGTGTTTCAACCTTTGGGGTAATGTGGCAAATGTTTTTATAAACATTGGTGGAAAGTTCTCTGCTTTCAATTTGTGTCTCTCTCTGTGTGTGTGTGTGTGTGTGTGTGTGTGTGTGTGTGTCTGTGCAGGAACAGAATTAAGTCATAGGGATTTTGTTTCTACCTTTTTAGGAACCACCATATTGTTCCCCAAAGTGGCTGCTATTATCAGCAAAGCATCAGGGTTCCAATTTCTCCAAATTCCCATCAACATCTGTTATTTTCTGATTGTATGAGAACAGCCATACTAACGTGTGTGAAGAAGCATCTTAGTTTGCATTCAACTCTTGTTCCTCCAATGACAAGTCATACTGAAGATCTTTAAGTGTTTAATGATCATTGAAATATCAATCATTTTTTGGAGAAAACATCTATCCAAGTCCTTTGCACGTTTCTTGAATTGAATTATTTGTGTTTGTTATTGAATCAAAATAAACATTGAAGAATATATAATCACTCAAATTGTTGAATGTCTTCTGCTGTTTACCGAAGTTACTAGGTTCCTCTTCTTATTGTCTCTTGTTTCTAGTCTTTTCAGAGGCTATCATAAGACACCAGAGAAAAGAGTAATTTATGAGCAACAGAAATATGTTCATAGTTCCTGGGGTGGGAAGTCCAAGTTGAAGTCAGGGCAGATATGGAGTCTGGTGAAAGCTTGTTTTCTGCTTAAAATGACCCTTTATTGTACTGTAGTCATTGGAGAACCACTGTTGCCCTTTCATCTGAGGCCATTAATACTCTCCAGGTGGGCACCACTCAGAACTTACATATCCTCAATGCTATCAAATAGGTGACTGAGGACACGAACCTCAGGGGCCACACTCAGAACTTGCATGGATGTTCTCCCTCTATTCATCCCCCCCCCCTATTCTTGAAGGAAGATGTCTTGCTTGGACTCATACAGTGCTCTCCATTGCCTTTTCTACCCTCTGATAACTCTAGGTGACTCTTCTAATTCAAATATTTCATTTTTTTTCAGAATTAGGGTTTATTTCTTATGTAACAATAATTTTGAATCAATATTGACCTTTGAAGTTAAATTTTACTCAACTTTACACATCTAGAAAAGTCTTTATCTTTGGTTGTGGTGTATGTGTGTGTGTGTGTGTGTGTGTGTGTGTGCAAGCATGTAAATGCACACACACAGGTATGTGTGCCTCTGTACAAAGATTCCTGAGGGTATCCAATGTCCTGCTCTATCCCTCTACAGCTTCTTCCTGGAGACAAGGTTACTCCCTGAACCTAGAGCTCACTGTTAAGGTTTTCTCCCCAACTGGAATGCCTGGCCAGCAAACCTAAGCAGTCTTCCTGTTATATCTCTGATAGTGCTGTGGTCACATGTGTGTGTGTGGCCCAGCTTTATGTCATGTGTGTGATGTGGACTTAGATCCTAGTTCTTGTTTAGCAAATGCTCTAGCACAGTGAGTCATTTCCTCAGCACACATTCATGCATCTAGAATTCACTTATGTGATCATCATATTCTTTTCTTCAACACCTAAGTCAGTTCCATGTACTAGCTAAAAGAAATAAACCCATTACTATTGAAGAAAACAATGTTTTTTGTTTGCTTTTGATATCATTATTTATAAATGTGCATACTGTTAGCATCCAGATGAACCTGGCCCCACCCCTTAAGGACCTGACCGTGTGTGTCAGCCTGCAGTACCCTGCAGTACCTTTAACAAGGCAAAACTCAGTCTACTTTCATCTTCTTTCTGTTTCTCTCTCTGCATCTCCCCTTCTCTCTGTCTTTCTGTTACTTCCTTTCTCTCTGTCTGCCTCTCTCTTCTACTGCTCTTGTCCCCAGAGACAGGTCACTGTTCTCCCTTTCCATCTTCTCTCAATAAACTCTCCATTTAATCACTTGCAAGGTAGAGACAGGCGGATCTCTGTGAGTTCGAGGACAGCCTGGTCTACAGAGTAAGTTCCAGGCTACACAGAGAAACCCTGTCTCAAAAAACAAAAACCAAAAGAACAAAAAATCTGTCTGTATGGCATATTTGTCTGTCTTTCACCCCCACCTGGGCTGTCACCAGCTGTGGTTTGAACTCACCTGCTGCTAAAGTCCCTCTTACACAGAATTATATCACATTCTCTCTCTCTCTCTCTCTCTCTCTCTCTCTCTCTCTCTCTCTCTCTCTCTCTCTCTCTCTCTATTTGTTTGAGACAGTCTTACTATCTAGCCCAGGCTCGCCTTAAATGCCCAAGATCCGCCTGCCATACTGGGATCACCAGCATTCACTCTCATGCCTGGCCCATGAAATTGTATTTCAGTAAGATTTTCTTTGCACTTCCCCAACAATAAATTAGGTTGGGCATAGTTTCATGTACTTATTTGTGTAGTTTTCTTTAATGAAATGTATATTCAAATATGTTGCCCCCCC
>NC_022031.1:10951407-10973891 GCF_000317375.1 Microtus ochrogaster | reverse complement strand
AGTATATTCTATCAGTGAGTTAAGAGAATAAGGAGTATATTCTATCTGAGAGAGTTAAGACTGAGGAAGGGACGAAGAAGCTCACAGTTACTTCATGTGGTGCTGAGATTTTGGGAAGGTTATGGGACCTTTAGGAGGTGGAGTCTTATTGGGAGCAATAGCTGCTAGGGCTTTGAGGGTTTATAGTGTTGCCTACTTCTCTGTTCTGTCTCTCTCTCTCTTCTCTCTCTCCCTCTCCCTCTGCTTCCTGTACATCCTTTTGCCAACCGAAAGCTAAAATGCCTAAATATACCCTTTCTTCCCTGTAGCACTTGGTCATGCTATTTTAATCACAACAGAAAAGTGACTAAGGTGGGCACTTCATTCAGGTTGAGGCGGCTAAGGGAACAATGATAAAAATTGATTATTCTTTCAGTAGCTTATGCCACTCAATGAGTAATGGACAATGATAATAACTGATTGAAGGTGAAGCTTATTGGGTAGGCAAGAGTGGTGATGAAGAGAAAGGTGGGTGGCAGACCATGGAAGTCCTGTAGCCCACAGCAAGCACAGCATACTTGAGTGTGTGAAATGCAGTAGCTAAGCTTAGAAACACCAGCCGAGAAAAATGTTATAGCTACATGGCAGCAATGAGTGAAACTGAGTAGCCCTTGCTCAGACTGGCTTTGCAGATGAATGTCAGCATCAATCCAGCCTCAGCTCATGGGAACTAAATGAGGAGGTTCAATGGGACAACAGTTGGGACATAAAGTCCTGGGTGCACTCTAACAATGGCAAACAAAGAATGTTTGGGAACGTAGAATTTAAAGGAAAGGAGATTTACTACATTTGGACAGTGAAAAGGAAATGTCTCAAATACTAGATTTGGGAAGCTGGAGTCTAGGGGTATGGTTTGTGTGGTACATGAAGGTGACACTTTCAGTTAGGGACTTAAATGTGGTTTGCAAACCTTTACCTGTTTCCAGTTACCTTTGACCACGCTCAGAGTTCTGAAAGGCTTTGTGATGGTTTGAGTAAGAATGGCCCCCACAGGCTCATATATTTGAATGCTTGGTCAGCAGGGAGTGGCACTACTTGAGAGGGATTAGGAGGTGTGGCCTTGCTGGAGAAGGTGTGGTCTTGTTGGAGGAAGTACGTCACTGGGGGTGGGTTTGAGAGTTTCAATAGCCTAAACCAGTCACAGTGTTTCTCTTCCTGCTGCCTACTGCTCTGATGTAGAACTCTCAGCTCCTTCTCCCATCACTATGTCTTCCTGCATGCCTGCCGCCATGTTCCCTATCATGTTGATAATGGACTAAAACTCTGAAACTACACACAGGCCCCAATTAAATGCTTTCCTTTATAAGAGTTGCTGTGATCATGGTGTCTCTTCATAGCAATAGAACAGTGAGACAGACTTCACAGAGGGCTGAATATTCTTTTTCAAAGTCCAATTCAAGTTTCCCCCCTTTTTTAAAAACTCTAGATTGAAGCCAGGGCCCTGTGCATGTGAGGTAAAAGCACTCTGTAGCTGTGCTCCAATCTTTAAATCTTTAAGTGCTTAACTACATAAATACTTAAATTATTTCTTGCAGTATTCATGGATATAGCAATCTTTAAATCCTTAAGTGCTTAACTACGTAAATACTTAAATTATTTCTTCCAGTATTCATGGATATAACATATCCATGAATCAGAAGCCTCCCTCCCTTTTGTTTGTCTTTTTCTGTCCATCTTTTCTTTATAACATGCTTAGAAACTTGTATGAAACCAGCCTATTGATGGCCAGAGAAGGAACACAGGAATCTTGACTTCCTGCCCAGCTTGTTCCCATTGCCTGCTTGAGTGTGGGTTCCTGCCTGGGCTGAAATACGATGGATGCAAAAGAATTTGCTTTCCTGATGGTTTCCCTAGAGAAACTATTACAAGGGAATGTCTCAGAGGAGGAAACACTGCTTGTTAGGAAATGCAGATCACTGGCATGCTTCCTTTTGCTTGCCAGCACTGGCCTGAAACCAAGACACCGATGAGTGTGGTGGCTTGTGGCACTAAGGATCCGTTCTCTGGGAATGAGGAACAGTGATCTGAGTTTGAATTGCTTGTGCCTATGGACAGTGTAATTGCATGCGTCATCTAGGTGGCCCTCACTAGCACACTGTTTGATCATTGGTATTGTTCAGGTGATGGGCCAGCAAACATTAATTGTTGCTTTTTAACATTTGTTGTGCACATGAGCCTCATCCTGTGGCAGGAGGCAGTTATTTTGCTGAGCTATATCAGCAATGTTTGTCTTCTTCAGTAGGTGGAGGAGGGCCCGCTTCTTTACCCTGGCCACCCGCCTAGCTTAGCCCTGAAATAACCACACAGAAACTGTATTAATTAAAACACCGCTTGGCCCATTAGCTCTAGCTTCTTATTGGCTAACTCCTACATCTTTATTTAACCCATTTCTATTAATCTCTGTATCACCATGAGGTCATGGCCTACCAGAAGTTTTAGCACGTCTACCTCCAGCCACAGATCCATGGCATCCCCCTGACTCTGCTTTCTTCCTCCCAGCATTCAGTTCTGTCTTCCTCACCTACCTAAGTTCTACCCTATCAACAGGCCAGGACAGTTTCTTTATTCATTAACTAATGAAAGCTGCACATGGACAGAAGGACCTTCCACACCAAGTAGGGTCTTAGCTATCTAATGAGAGGGGAGTTGCTCTTGTGTTTCCCATAGCACCTAGCATAGTCTTCTTCCAGGAGACTAGCTAGCTCAAATCCACTCTCTTACCAAAGCAGCCTTGTTCTGAGAAGTTAGCATGTTAACTACCTCCTTGCTCATTCTCTGGGGAGAAACTGGAGCTTTGGGAGGGCATCTCAGCTATGACCTTCAGGATCTTAAGGAGAGCAAACATCAGATCTCCCTAGTTTCTGGCAGGAAGAGGCTATTGAGGGACCAGAAGAAAAAAAAAGAGAGCATGTCTTTCCTTGAGGCCCAGGCAGATGCTGAGCTTTCCCAGTGCCCCAAGGAGGCTGAGGCTGGAGAACTGTAGCGGGCACTAGTTTCATCTGGCAAGGCCCAGGACCCTTCCAGACATGCTGTGATTTCAGGACCCTGCTGGGAGAGCTGCTTCTGTGAGCCTCAGCCCAATGACTGGCCTGACACTCTCATATGTGACTAGCATGGACACAAAATCATGAAAAATCAAACCCAAACAGGATGTCTGACCCAGGCGGCTCTTTCAAACAAAGCTCCCTCTCTCAAAAAGGGGCTTTAGCAAAACAATCCCGAGGACTCCTAAGGAGATAAAATCAGAGCTTTGAAAGGGCTTTCTGAGGAAGCTAGAGATCTATTTTTTCAAAGAAATTCCATTCATCAGGTGCATTTACATACTTACCTTCATATAAAAATATCCCTAATGCCGAGTACTGTGAGGGGGGTGAGGGGGATGACGGGCCAGACCACCCCTTTTCTCAGGAAGTTTACAATACTGAGGAAGAGAGACATGAATAAGAAGACAGGGTACAAAGGAGGGCAGGCCAGGATCTTAGAGGAAGCATAAGCACGAAGCCTTTGTGCAGAGGAGGCGGCAGTCAGGGGAGCATGCATGACCAAGGGGCTCCTCTTTCAGCTGACCCCGAGAGATGAGGATGCTCTCACGAGGGCACTGAGGTTCTGACATGTTATGGAGGTGCTGATGAAAAGTGGTTTTGTTCCTCAGGTGGAGAAGCATCAATTCCCAGACTTTGGCATCAGGTGTAGTCAGGTCTTGGGGCCTGTTGTATTGTCCTCAGCTATGCGACCATCTGTAATGGCAATGTAGATTTAATCGGTACTGAGGATTAGGGATAATGTAGTTAGAGCTATTGGACATTGTGACATCTTGGTGTAGGTACACTGGCTGTCTGAACAAGCAAACTAGAGAGGCATGGATAGACTGTCTTCATTTATCAGATGAGGTATTTGGAGCCAAAAGTGTGTCCAAGCTGTCCCAGAAAGTAAGGCTACTCGTGGGATTTAAGTTCAAAGCTCACCCTCTTCCTTTCCCACCATACCGCTGCTTGGAGACAAGGTAGGGGTGAAGGCAGTGTCATTAGTGGTATTAGTTCTGCTTCCCGAGAGTGTGCAGTTGGATTTGGCTAAAGTATCAGAAACTAGACCTCAGAGCAGAAGGGCCACAGAGTTCAGATGTAAGACAGGCCCTAGGGAGCTATAGTTCTGTGCATGGAAGTGGTGTGGGGCTGCCCAGAAAGAGTGGGTTTAGCTAAGAAGAGCAATCAGAGAGGGAAATGTAGATGCCCAATGCAGGACTTATCTCCCGGCTGTGGAGTATGCTACCAGATCCCCGGAAAGGACCACAGCTGAGAGACTAGTCTCACCCAAGGCGGCACCTCCTTCTGCCCCCAGTGACTGACAACACCCAGGACTACTCACAAACCTGGTGTCTCTCCTAGCTGGAGCTCACCCCGAAGGCTCTCTAGGAGCTCTGGTTTCCCATGGGGTCTACTGAATCATGGGCCACCCTGTCCTACTTCTGCCCGTCCCCTCTTTTGCTCAGGTGCTGGCCCAGGATCTCTCCATAGTAGATGTCTTAGGTGCATACATCTCAGTAAGCAGAATACAGAACCCAAATGGTGATAACTGAATATTGGTTTCTATCCCTGGACTGAAGCTGAGTCTGTGTAGCTCAGCCAACCCCAGGTGCTCCATGGTAATGAATGAATATAGATGGCTGTGTTCTCAAAGAAACCAAGGCTTGTGTTTCTTACCTTCCATCTAGCCTTTAACATTCTTATTTGGAAGGAGCATACTCCATTATGGTAGGTGGGCAAGAGCTGAGAGTTTGGAGTGTGTGTGTGTGTACGCGCGTACACACACACACACACACACACACACACGCACACACACACACACACAGAATGTTGGTTTGTAATGCAGTAGGCCTCTATGTTCTAAATGCCTTTATGGCAGTCCACTGGATGAGGAGGACAGAGTATGGGGAAAGAGAGTCAGGAGGACTGAGAGGAGCCATGTTGAGAGGAAGGAGAATAGATGCATGTCTACTTTCTTCCTTCTTCATCCTCAGTGCCTGTGATGGAATCCAGGGCCTTTCACCTTGCCCACTTTTGATATATATGAAAATATCATTTTAAAATATGACATTTTTTCATGCATGTGATTATTTTCTATATTGTCTTTTTAAAATTTTTATTTATGGTACATTACATGATTATGTTATGAAATCTTTCTGTATGGGGAAATGGTTATTATGGTGAAACAAATTCATATATGCATTAAATCAAAACCCAGTGAAACAGGTTTAAGTAGGGTATCACAAAGTGTTGGGGGGGAAATGGAGGAGGTACAGAACCAGAAGGCCAGTTTCCGAGAGTGGTCACTCCCTTGGGATCTCTTTTCTGTAGTTGTAATTATGTGAGAACAGCTAATCTTCAGTTTGACTTCAGAGTATGCAATGACTCTGCAAACTTGAGTGTCGCCATTGCAAGCACTATCCTTGGAGGAAGCACAGCATCCTGGCCGTGTTTACACAAAGCCGGAATAGGGAGGTATTCGGGTCTGAGGTGTCTCTTACGAGCTGAGCAGCCCCTTGAACTCAGGGACCCCAGAGAGTAGTCTTGTCTCTGAGTGACAGGATGCAGGAGGACAATTCCTGAGGGCTGCCTGGCCTGCGGTTGGCTGAGCGACTGCTCTCAAGTTTCCTGTCAGCTTTCAGACTGGTCAAGGTCTCCCTGGAGTTGCTGTGGCAGAGTCCCCAGGGCCAGTGCGGGCCAGTTGAAGAGGCAAGACTCAGCAGGGGGCCGACACCCATGGCAGGTGACCATTCTTTAGGTACCAAACACCTTGTAAGAAAAAGTCAGATGTGGGGCTCAGTTTCCAGTTTCTTTTAACTGCATGGGCAGCAAAGAAGCTAGTGCACATCTTTGAGTAAGTGCTGGGCAGGGTTCAATTAAAGACTTAACATGGGGCTCTGGAAAATTATGGTACTTGCATGATTGTACTTCTGTTCAGAAGGAAGTACAAAGACATCCGTTTGGGTGTGTCAGAGATCCCTTAGCTAAAAAGCTAAGCTAGGGTAGGAGCGTTGGAAATTGAAAGAGGGGCCTGTGGGAGACGCCAGAGGCGGAATGTGCGGAGGGAACAATGGCTCTGCCTGGAGGTTTAGTGCTGGTAATGCTGTTAAACCGAGAAGCCAGTTCTTATAAACCCTATGAGATAGGCTTCAAAAATAG
Source organism: Microtus ochrogaster (assembly GCF_000317375.1). Lineage (NCBI taxonomy): Eukaryota > Metazoa > Chordata > Mammalia > Rodentia > Cricetidae > Microtus > Microtus ochrogaster. Next base: position 10,967,670 of record NC_022031.1, on the reverse strand, counting down.
AATCTGGTTTCAGGTTCCAGCTGTGTTACTACAGCCTGTGTAGGTGCCTCTGGGGATGTAAGCCACCCTGCGCTATTTGACTGGTTTTTTTAATTAGTAAAAACTGAAACGGTGATGGTTATTTCATAAGTTACTTATTGCGGTGATAACTTAAATGATCAACTATCACGAATCATTTATATATGATCTACCAGCCTAAAATCAGTACTTGGGGAATGGTACTATCTTCACAGGTTGTGGTTACTACCATTTCCAGGGTTGTAGCAGTAGCTGGGCCTGCATTTCTAGTTATGCTGTTGGAGAAGGGCTCAGGGAGGAGGCTGATTTGGGTCTTCTGTTTTAGAATAGTCCTTTGTAGCACAGACAGGACCTAGGCCATAAACAGTTTCAAACTAGTTTTCAGTTAGGTGCAAATGAGAAGCATAAATATGACTGATAATCCTTGTTTTTCCTTTCTATTTTAATAATAGCTAATACTTTGAAAAAGGGGATTAGATAGACCTCAGTGACACGAAAAGTTCCACACCAGAATTAAAAGACCCAGGTTTTTTCCAGCTTTCTGCTTCCCCAGTCTCTTAGGTTTGGTTCTACAATTGCTGCCTCGGTTGCAAGATTAACTGTCATGGCAAAAGGCACATCTCCATTCAAGATAGGAGAGGGCAAAGGAAAGGAAGGAGGAGAGGGAGACAGAGAGCTAATATGGGATGGTTTAGCACTACTGGGTCCTCTGATGGTCATCTTTCTCTCAACAGAGAAACAAAATGTTTTCCAGAAGACGCAACTGAGTTTGGCCAGAATTAGACGGCATGGTCATGACCCTTGGATTCAAAGTCTGCAAAATCAAGTTACCTGCTAAGGAGGAGCAGGATTGCCCAGAGATGGTTCTCTACCATAGGGAGGTAATTTGAGCAGTTGAGATTCTAGCAGCTTCCCAGTGGTATCCTCTATAGATGGTGGACTTCTTCAAGCACATGAAGAACGTGGCTCTTCTCTAGGGGTGAGAACTAAAAGGCCATTTGAGAAGAGGAAGTTTTGATATTTTTGTTTTCCCATAGCCTGAAGGAGACCGAATTCTCTTTTCCCACCTCCTTCCTCTATCTTTCCCCCTTTTATGTGGCTAAGTTAGAGGCCCTGAATAGATGGCAATTGAAAAGTACTGATGGACTTCAAGATTAAACTGCTGCTGCCTTCAGCAGTAGGCTCAGCTGCATGGGAAGCTGAAAGCACAGGATGGAGACTGTCCCCAGTCCACTTGGAGCAGGACGGAGCCTGGGCATGGAGATTAGCAGGTGCTCCTTTGAGGCCCGTGTTCCTCCTTAGCAAGAAACCTTTCTTGACCCTTCTCAGGTCAGTGGGAGCCAGACATCCACAGCCCTCCACACTGGCTTCATTTTCAAATTCCTTATTACAAAATGAATTAGAAAAGTTGTGCAGTTGTGATTAGTGACAACAGTTTCAGTGATAAAAAATAGGTTATTATAATAATTTCAAACATTTCTATAGTAATAAAAGTCTATAGTAAGTACTATAGATCTTCCTTTTTTTAAGAAAAGCAATAAAGCTGGGCATGGTGGCATACGCCTCAGAGACCTCAGAGACAGGCAGGTAGTGCAGATCTTTCTGAGTTTCAGCCCAGCTTGGTCCACACCATGAGTTCTAGGACAAAAAGAGCTACAAAGTGAGACCCCGTTTCAAACGAACAAACAAATAAACAAAACAAAATGCAAAAAGTCAATGAAAACAAACTCAAGAAATCCACTGAGGATGGATGGCGGTGACAGCTAGGAATAACATGAAAATACTCAGAACTGCAACTTGAAAAGAGTTCAAAGTGACGTTACGTCTGTGCCACCATAAAAATGTAGGCAAGCCTCAGGAAGGGACCTGCTTAAATGAGTGAGAAGAAGGATGTGCAACAAGAACAAATAGTAGCCCTTAAATACATGCTTTTGTGCTACGTCATCATGCTACAATATATGTCTGAATCACAGAGTCCCCTTCAACAGTGGACTTGTATAGCCAAAGGCATTCCATCTGGCTGACGTGTCTCTCAGACACCTCAGGTCCATGTCTAAAGCTGACTTCAGTGTCTTCGGTTCACTGGAGGACACCTGCTCCTCCCCTCCTGCTCCCCGTAGTTAAGGGCACCAGCAGGTTCCGCTGCTCAAGCCAGAAACCCAGATGCCCTTCTTGGGGATCTTTCTTTCCCCTTACTCTCCACGCCAGATCACTCATCACTCTGATTGAGTTCTCCCCCACGTCACTTTAGTCTGCCTATTTCTCTCCAGCCCACAGTTGCCACTTTGAAGTAAATAAGGACTTGGGATCTCTCACCTCTGAAATAAATTCCCAGCATTGATTTCACCATCTAACCGTTTTAATGTAATGTCTTTTCAGGGTGCGAGCAATCATTGTTGCAGCCACAGAGGGTGGTCTGCTAGTCCTCCTAGATACAGGAACAACTTGCACTTGCTGACCAAACTAATTATACAAACTAATTATAATTCAAGCCACACGGTTTGAAAAGTCTTAACAGGACTTTTGTAAATGCTCAAGATGTTTTTCTTCTCCTCAGGTCAACACTCCCCTCTCGATGTAGCACAGGGCACTGACAATGAAAGACAGAACTACCGAGTGAGGTCCTCAGAGCATGTTACGGAAAATGGCTACTTTGCAGTAGCCCGAATGTCCAAGGGCAGACTGTTTTATTAATGCATGCATCAGTTAGTTAATGCTGTATGTGTGTGGCACTGTTGGAAACAATGGGACACATAGAACAGACTCTGCCTGTTAGATAGAAAATCAGATGATTGCTTCACAGAGTTGGGGCCAACAGGGTACAGTAGTAGCCAGGGGTCTCAACCTGCAGTGACCAAAGACAGCTTCCTGGCCCTCTTCTTCCATATCTAGCTCTCTTCAGAGCCCTTTCTTTCACAGCTAAGAATACAATCAATTTTTAACCATATCATTTATATTTCAGAATGAGCATCTTTTCCCGGTTATGGATCCCACACATTTTCTTTTCTGTATGTGGTCTGTTATCATTGGACTGTGGAATAAAAATCTCAGGACTGAGAGCTAATACACTGACGCAGATAGGGAGCTTGTGTTTGCTCTCCAAAGGATTGACTTCCTAAGTCTTACACACATCTGTGGACAAAAATAAGGGTCAGGATGTTTTCTCAAAAGCAGACTCGCTTCCTGTCAGTGTCTGCCTTTCTCTGGCAATGTTGTTTCCTTTATAGGCTGGTTGTCACTGAGGGAGGTCAGCAGGATGTGATGGAATTCGCACACGCGGACACCAGAGTCGTCATTAATGTTTTGTTTCTTTTTTTAAAAAAACAGTCAAAAGCAAGGGAGAAAATCTCACAGATGGACAGAGGGAGTTGTATGTAGGCTGGGGAATGTGAGAACTGTCTGATAAAAGCAAAAGATCTGAGCGTACAAATCTTAAGAGGATGAGGGCCAACATCCTATCTGGTTTGAGAAAAATGTCTATAGAAAAACTACTACATGTGTTTGAGAATGACTTCTTCATGTGCAAACAGAAGACACACCACTGTCAACCTCAGATAACAATGTCATGTTGCATCAACACCAAGGGCTTTCCTGCTGACTCTGTCTGATAGCTGTCAAAAGGGCTCCATGCCTCACATTTTAACCATTTGGTGACCAGAGAACCGAATCCGCACCGCCTGAGACAGAGAGTAAGGTACACCCAGGATGTGAAATTTGGGTCTGTAACTTATCAGCTGCATTCTATAAAGCAGTCCCGTCTTCTGGGCATTGGTGTCCTCATTGGCAAGCAGGAGAAAGTTATTGGCTCCTGAAGCTACTCTAAGCACGAAGTAATATGTTACTATATACGTCTTCTTTTCAGTCTTTCCTCTTGCGTCATTTATGTAGCCAAGCACGGTCCGTGAACACAGGTGCTCACTGACACTTGCGCATAGGAGCCCTGTGGAGAACAGCCTCATAGACCACTGTAATGGGATGTGCCAGAGCAGTTCTCAACCTCGGGATCACGACCCCTTTGCCAAACCTCTATCCCCCCAAATATTTACATCACGATTCATAACATTAGCAAAATTCCAATTATGAAGTAGCAACAAAATAATTTTAAGGTTGAGGGTCATCACAATATGAGGAACTGTATTAAAGGGTCACAGCATGAGGAAGGCTGAGAGCCACTGAGGCAGAGCAGCCACATCACCCAGGGCACTGTTAGAAATGCAGATCTTCTAAGCCAGGCTTGCTTGTTGGCTAAAGGCAACCTGAAGGCTGAGGTAGGAGGACCACAAAAATCAAGCCTGCTCTGGCTGCAGTCCAGGGCCAGTTGGACAACAGAATGAGGTTCTGGAAGACAGCTCATAGCAGCACACTTGCCCAGTATATGTGAGACTCCTGGGTTCGATCCCTAGTGCCTACCACCACAAAACAAAGCAAACACAACAATAACCAAAACAAAAAGGAAAGGTATGAAGGCCCTCAGACTTGCTCTTTAGGAACTACGCAACTTCTCTTGCTGAATCCAGAACTCTGCATTTTGGCTAGATTGGTTGGCCCGTGAGCCTCTGGGACCTGCCTAGCTGTCCCCATTTCTGGCTGGGTTACAGACATTTCTCCAGTCCTAACTTCTGTGCAGGTCCTGGGGATCTGAACGCAGGTCCTCATGCTTTTGTGGCAAACACTTTACCCAATGAGTAGTCTCCCCGACCCAACTTCTTACACTTCTTCACTCAAAGTGATGTCCTCCTTATCTGACCTGTTTGTCAAACTACATTGGTGAGTTGTATGTGGAAGCATGTAACCAGCTTGGGAGACACATAAGGCACTATGGTTAGGGACAATGCAGAGTCAGGTTCTGCAGGTTTGTATTGAACACACAGCAGGGTTAAAATTCCTGAAAAGTTGGGAGGGCTAGCAAGAAGGTTGGAGTGCTTCCTTGGTAACAAGTATTCTTTAGACTGTCAACACAAAAAGGAGTGGATTGTTAATAGTTTGGACAAACCAATAGAAATTCCAATGCATGCTATAAGAAAACAATAGACAGGATTATCAGAAAACAGGGGAGGATATTTTATTTTACAAACATTTTAATAGAAAAAAATCAAACCACAAGTAAGGAAATAGTGAGGAAAGCACAGTGTGCACTAAGGAATGATGAGACATTAAAATAAATACTTCACACCATATGCATCCTGACAAGTCAGATTCTCTTAGTTCTTTTCTATTACTGCAGTAAGACACCATGACCAAGACAATTTATAGAAGAAAATTTATTTTGTGTTTACAGTTTCAGAGGTTTAGAGTCCATGACCATAATGAGGAGCAAGACATTCACGGCACTGAGGCAGTAGCTGAGAGCACACATCTTGATCCACAAATGTGATGCAGAGAAGGGGAACAGGAGGTCGTAGGCTTCTGAAACCCCAAAGCCCACCCCTAGTGACATACCTTCCTCTCTAACAAGGTCACACTTCCTAATCCTTCCCAAATAGTTCCACCAACTGGTGACTGAGTATTCAAATATATGAGTCTATGGTGGGCATTCTCATCCAACCCACCACATTCTTCTCCTTGGCCCCCAGAGGCTTGTGGCCATATCATAATGCAAAAATGTGATTAGTGTGACTTAAGTGATATGTGTATACTTTTATATGACTGAGAGACTTGAATGTTTCTAACTCCTAGTCACTTTTTATGTGATCCAAGCATTTGATATCAAGCTGCATTTACATATTTAAAAGAATATTTTGAAATATGATTTTGCTATGTAGCTCAGGTTGGCTCTGGATTCTCTATCATCATACTTTAGTCTCCTGAGTGTTGGGATTATAGGAGCTAAAGCTGCTTTTAAAATGTCATTGGTAGTTCATTAGTCCTGGCTTTTTACTAATGTTAGGGGAAGCCATGTACCAATTAGGTACTTGATATACTAGTGAGATGTAGTTATCCAAATACCCATGGAAAATGAGAACATTAGATGACCTTTGGCCTCTTCTATTGTGTTTGCCTTCACTGCACAGGATGGTAAATCTTGTATTTATTTTCTTTCTACTGTGTGTCATATATGACAAGGATGTAACATACACAGTCCTGAAATAGGACTTCATTGCTTTTCCTGGAGACAACATGAATTTTACTGAATGCTCAATATTCTTGACATTCTGCAGAGTTTGCCTGAGACAGCCACTCTGGAAATAAGTGTGGCAGTTCCTCAGGAAGATAGGAATCGATCTTCCTTGGGATCTCTCTATGCCACTCTTGGGGATGTGCCCAAAAGTTGCTTCATCCTACCACAGGGACACTTTCTCTGCCATGGTCATTGCTACTCTATTCATGATGGCCCAAGATTACAAACAGTCCTGATGTCCCCCAACAGAAGAAATGGATATAGTAAATGTGATACATTTACAAAATGGAGCATTACTCAGTCATTAAAAAAATGATACTATGAAACTTGCAGCCAAATAGATGGTATGTATTCACTGTTATGTGGGTACTAGCTGTCTAAGTCAATGATAACAAAAGCAACAATTTATAGAACCCCAGAATGTAGTTATAGATTAAAGGGCTAGAGGATATAGGTAGATCTTGTTAGAAAAGGGAAATAGAAAATATAATATACAATTATAATTATGGATGGTGGGGGTGGAACAGAGCAATCAAGGAGGGAGAAAATACAAGTAGGAATAACTAAAATTTAAGGGTGCTCTAGGGGTAATATGGAAAACGAATACAGTAATAACTTCCTAAAATATACATGTAAGAAGGTGATCTAAATGAAACTGACAAATATGGGGGAGATGGAATTACATCTTTTGTCATCAAATAAAGTTTCCACCACTGGGATTGGGTTACATCCAATTGAGTTGTAGGCCAAAGGAGTACCATGGGAACTCCTAAAAGACCCAGAATGTTGCCAAGATGTTTTTTTCCACAAACTGACAGCAAGACCCCATTGCTGAAGACAATACCTGTACAACTCATTGAACATGATGTAAGGCTGGTGCCTACATGGAGCTTTTACTCCTGGTACAGGAACATACTTCCAAAAATAAGATAAGCCAGCCACACACCTTTTGATCTACCATGGTATCCTGTCTGCAAGATCTGCTAGTACAATGGTGGCATAAAGTCTGTGGGAGTAACCAACTGATAACTGATTTGGCTCCAGGCCCACTCCATTAGCTGGAACCCATACCTGATACTTGGATGATCAAGAATCAGACTAGCCCAGGGACCTAGGGTAAATACTAATGGTCAAAAAAATAAAAAACAAACAACAACAACAAAACCCTTAAGTAATACAATGACTTCTATTGATATTCTGCTACATTCACAGATCAGTTTCTTGTTCAATTGTCATCACAGATGCTTCCTCCTGCAGCAGATGGGAACAAAGAGAGACCCACAGCCAGACACTATGCAGAGTGAGACACTTTAGAACACACAGCTCTAAATGGGATGTCTCTATCAAATCCCTCCCCTCAAAGCTCAGAGAAGCCTGCAGAGGAGGAAGCAGAAAGAGCATGAGGGTATGGAGGACACCAAGGAAACAAAGCCTTCTAACTCGATGTGCAAAACTCATAGGAACTCACAGAGACTGAGGCAACACGCACAGGGCCTGCATGGGTCTGCACCAGCTCCTGGGTATATATTATTGTTTCCAGTTTAGTGCTTTTATGGAATTCCTGAGTGTGCGAACAAGTAGGTGTCTAATTTTTGTCCCTTTTCTTGGGATCTTTTCCTTCAGTTGGTCTGTCCTATCCAACTTCGATGTGATAGCTTTTGTTTTATATCATCTCCCAGAAGTCTGTTCTGTTCTAATGAGAGACAGAAAGGGGGTGGATCTGGATGAGAGGGGAGAAAAGGGGAGGAGAGAGAAGGGGAGGAAATGGGGGAGTAGAGGGAAGGGAAACCATAATCGGGATATATTATGTGAGAAAAAATATATTTTCAATAAAAGGAAAAGAAGAATTAAAGTGTGGAGCGGTGTGCTTACTTACCTTCTGCCCACTGCTGGGTCGGACATTTGGGGCCCCTTCTATTGTTAATTAAAGTGTGGAGCGGTGTGCTTACTTACCTTCTGCCCACTGCTGGGTCGGACATTTGGGGCCCCTTCTATTGTTAATTAAAGTGTGGAGCGGTGTGCTTACTTACCTTCTGCCCACTGCTGGGTCGGACATTTGGGGCCCCTTCTATTGTTAATTTTTCAGCACATATATTTGGCAAATTTTCATGAGATTTCTTTATTTGGCATATGTGTGGAGATAGAGGATAACTGTCAGGAAGTCTGTTCTCTTCTTCAACCTCGTCGGCCTGGGATTGAACTCGGATCATTAGGCTTGGTAGGAAGAGCCACCACCTGCTAAGCCACCTCTCCAACTGAGTTCTCTCTTTAATACCGGCACCACTAACAATCCACATGCTTTAGACAATAATTTACTCACAAATGAAAGACGCAATCAACTTTATTAATAACCAACATTTTTATTAGAGCAGTTACAGTTGTGGAAACTGTACATTATACATTTTGGTTTCAAGGATTATAAATTAAGGAACTCACTGGTAGGGAGTTCTTTTTCACAGCAAGAAACTTTAAATAAACAAAGTCATGTTTTATTAAGTACATTGGCAGACTTCATGTGCTGTCCAAAATGTAGAGTACAGTATAACAACCTATTAGAAAGATCCTTCATGGAAAATACAGCTGTGCACATTTTAGAAAAATACCCACAATTTGAGCTTTGTTTTAAAAAAGCTTATAAATCATATATATATTTATAAATGGAGCCAACATGCTCACTTATAAACATCCTTTAGTTCTCTGTTGCCCATTATTTTCAAAGCATTACACATTTAAATAAACAGTTAATAAGATTAAATATTCTATTTTCTTAAAAAAAAAACCAGCCTTCCCAGCATAAAGAGCTACAGGGGTAAGGAAGGAGCAGGGGGAGTGTGGAAACCCACACAGGGACTTAGTTTGTTCTTGAGTAAAAACGGACTTTCTAAATTTAAAAGTCAAAGCAAAATGTAAAAAATAAATATACAAGTTGTAATATCATTTTCATTTGCTCTCTTTCTGCCTTATTTAATCCATATTGGTCACACCCAGGAGTCTTAATATATTGCACTTCTGCAGACAAAGAAAACCACTGCTGGGTTACTGCTCTGCAGGTGACGAAGCATGCAGCCCACACCTGTGCTGACACGGGGTCGCACCGTCTCTTCTGCAATGAGAAGGCAGCTAAGGGGGAGACTTGGCTGACATCATGACATCATGGCTAACATCTAGGAAGAGTCCCCCCTTACGTAACACCTTCAAGACACTCAGGCATCCCCTTCCTCCCCTGATTTCTTTTTAAATAATTATTTTTATAAAGATCACATGATTTCTCTAGGTAAGCATGCTTTTGATTAAATTATATAATAGAAAAAAAATCAACATCAGAACAAAACAGGACAGCAAGAGACAAATATTTAAAACAAAACCGTCTACATCTTTAATATCTAAAATAAAACTAAAACAGGTTTGAAAAGTATTGAAGGCAGAGAATCGAGGAGCAGCGACTTAACAGGGCTTCACCATCTACCTGAACGCATTCACCCAAAATTTGAGGCGGGGAGGGTGGAGAAAGAGAAGAGGAGCTATTAATAGCATCTTGCTTAACTTTCATGGGAATCAACATAGCCACTGACAAGATTTTATTTGGTTGTAACATACGTCAGCAATGAAACCGAACCCTCAACCGCTGATTACTGCAATCCATGCAACTACACTTCTTAGTATGCTGCTGTCTTTCAGCTTTTAAAATGAAGCCCCTCCTGAGGGTGTCAACCATTCACCTCAGCAATGCTGAAAATACTTAAAATAAATTATTTCTTTGGAAGATATAATACCTTCAGACCACTACATTTTAAAGATAAAGAGCCTTGTACTGGTTTAGAAAGAATAAACAACATGAAAATGATGTATTGCTATTAAAATAAACACTATTTTTTTTCTCTTTCTTTAACTAGTCTTTCGTTGTTGCTTTTCCTTGAGATGCAACCTGTGTGTTTTCGTCCAGCCAGGTCTGCGGGTGGAAGATGACTATACAACGTATTTAAAAAAATACAGCAAAAAATGAGCAGGGTCGTGCACAAGCAAATGAAACGTTCCCTCCCAGGACATTCCAGGCGACGCTCAAGCAGCAGGTCACTGCAGAAGACTGCCGGGTGATGGGTGACACTGCTACCTACTTCTTCTAATGAGATAGGAGTGAACGTTGGAACCACGCCCACCGCAACACAATCCTCAGACCGCATTCCTTGGGCCGTCTTCTCTCCCCAGCTCCCTACTAAAAACGTCAGATGGTAAAATAGTAAGGCAGCTGTTGACTTCCATCAAAAAAAAAATTGCAGGTCCATACATTTCCAGTTTAGTCACACTCTGCTAGGACAGATGGAGTAGCCAATGCCAAGGACTCCGCCGGATGGGGCTGCTTCAGCAGATTTTAAAAAAGAATCGGTATCAAGCTTGGCTCTCCAACACGGCTGCGTGCTTCAGCTCTCAGAGGACCCCCAAAGACACAAAGCATTCCCGGGGGAACTGAACAGGTCCTCTGGCTGAATTTTCCAAGTGTCATCTCTCTGGTGAGCCCATCCCAAGCCTCCTTGCCTGAGTGTGACTGGGGTGTGCCGTTTAAAGGGCTGAGAACACCATGGCAGAACTGTGGGCTAACTCCACTAGTTGTCATGACTTCACTGAAGGGTCAAAACAGTTACAGCATTAAATAACCACAGAGTCACATTCAGGCACAGTAACATTAACGTGAAAGACAACTGCTAAAAATTGTAAATTGGAATCGGAGAAAACAACGCTACTGTAATTTTGTATAGAAATTAAGGCTCGTGCTTACCTCTCCTAATTCCAATCAAGTCAGAAAGTGAACGAAAAGAATGGCCAGCCCGATATTCAACAGCATGACCAGGACAATCATGATGGAATTAGGGCCCTGAAGGAGAAAACAGAACAGGACAAGCCCAGTGTTTCCACATCAGTATGGCTGTTTTACCCAAACCCACTACCAGAACCAAGAACCAGAAATATAAGCATATGAGCATGGATGAAGAAACTAAGGCATGAAAGACAATCTGCCTTTCAAAAAGGTGTGAGCTAAAAGCAGTAATGCTACCCTTAGGTGGCCTCGCTGTATAGCTTCCCCTTAAAATTAATCTAGAGTAGAACTAGGTTAAAAAAGTGTTTTCAAGCTGGGTGTGGTAGCACTGGGGGCAGAGGCAGGGAGAGGTCTGTGATTCGAAGTCAGTCTAGTCTACAGAGTGAGCTCTAGAATACACAAAGAGACCTCATCTCAAATTTTCTTTTTCTGCAGGAACTCACTCTACTTATCTCCCACGATTGTGGCCTCATTGGGAAAGGCCGCCGGAGAGCTGGGAGCTCGTGGGACACAGATGCACAGCTGTCCTGTGGGTACGGCGGATTCAGAAAAGGGCAGTCCCTTATCAAGGCAGTTAGAAAATAATAAAACCTGAAGAATTTATTCCTCCAAGGAAAAATTCAGGACAACACTCAAGAGAGGTGTATTTGTTTTTTAGAGGATTTGTGTATCCTAGCCTGGTCTTGAACTCACGATGTAGCTGAAGATGACATGATGATCCTCCTGTCTATACATCCCGCTGCTGTGCTGGGATCAGGTGTGTCTCACCATGCCTGGTTTATGTGGTGCTGGGGACTGAACCCAGAACTTTGCCATGCTAGGAAAATTAAATAACTAAAGGAGTTACAGGCTCAGCCCGCAGTGAAGTTTTCTTAGCTCTTGATTTTTTTTTCCAGAACCTCCTCCAGGTCCTGCTCCCTCCTTTAAAACCACAAGTGAGAAGTTGAACACTTCAACCTCCAGAAGCTATTTTTTCAAGTCTAACTCTTTGTTTCTTGACTCATAACCAAATTACTGTAGAACTAAGTATACTTAACCCAACAGTAGAGTCCTATCTCAATAAATATTACTAGAATCAGTACCAGTCTGGTTCCACAGGATTCAGCAGCCGGTGGTAGTTCAAACGTTGAGAGTCTGACCTTGAGTAGTTTATTTTAGGAATAATTAAGAACAGTACAATTTGGAAAAGAGTTTCCTGATGATAATGAACTCAATCTTGTATGCACAACAAAGCTTAAGACTTAACCACATTGAAAAACTCTTTCTGCAACCATAAACGATGGTTTCAGTAGATGAACTGAGAAGAAAGGCTTAGGGTAAGTGTCTGGGGGGAGGATCCAGTGTGGCTGCAGCCACTCAAGATAGTGCAAATGGTACCAGTCACATCCATTCTCAGCCCCCGGGCAGAAAACCGTGTATACACCTCTCCACTAAAGAGACAACTCCGTGTGTTTCACACTCCTGAGTTCCCAAGGACCTCCGTGCCACCTCCTCTGCCCATGTGTGTGCTCAGCCTGTAGATACCATAAGGGAGCATTGGATCTACTGGTGTTACAAGTGGTTATGTGCTGCCGTGTGGGTGCTAGTAACTGAACCCCTGTCTTCTGCAAGAACTGCTGAGCCATCTCTCTAAGTCAAAATGAATGGTTCTAATTAAGTTTACACAAAAGGAAGCAGTTACACTCTGTGCAACAAATCCGTTTCTATTGAGACAAGGTTACAGGGGCGTCAAATGTGCCTTCTCTGACGACAGGATTGAACAGTTAGTTAGGAAGTTTGGGCAAATGTTCATCTTCCAGGCCAGAGCTTAGCTTAGGTCACCCATCACTGACTGAAGGACATCCCTACGCTGTGCTCATGGCCACGGCTCTCTGGGGGAGGTCAGGGTGCCCGGTGTCACATTCTGCTGCCATCTGTTGTGGCACTGTTACCGTCCCACCTAGACTCAACACCACAGTATCAAGGGCTTTGACTTGGTCCTCACTGTGTTCTAGTGCCTGGCTCTTGGGGTGTCCTCTTCACCCATGCAGCCAGTGCTTAAGGAGAACCCACAATCTCCCTGCACCTCTCTAGGTGCTGGTGGTCTGGATGTGGAACAAAACAGGTGACCTCCCTGCATTAAAAAACAAATGAATTGCTAGTAAAGTATGTGGGGACTGAAAACAGGGCCTTGTGAGAGAGGGACTGTGAGGAAGAAGTCATTCCCCCATCTTAAGACCCAAGTAGATGGAAGAAAAACAGGGTTAAATGCCAAGCAGCAGACTAAGCATCTCTAAGTAGACTATCACTTAGTTCTTATTTATTCTTCACATGAGATTATTAGTTCCATTCTAGAGGGCTTCAGGAGGATAAGTGTATTAGAATATTTACAGACTATTTATGAACCAAGGATTCTTTAGAGCCAGAATTAAATGTCAGCTGTTCACTTGGGGGATTTAGGCTGTTTTTCTCTAACCCTGCTAAAGCTCAGGCCTTTAGTTTAAAAAACAACTTCTAATGAAGTTCTTCTGTGCAACATTTCCCTCTATACCCCACAGCTCTCAGAGGAAGAAAATCTTCCTAACTTCCAGCTATTCAATCAACAGGTGAGCCAGGCATGATGGTTTGTGCTTGAAATCTTAGCACTCAGAAGGCTGACGCAGGAGAAATGCATCAGCTCAAAGCTAGGCTGGGCTACGGAGTGAGGCTGGCTGCAGTAAAAGAGTTCTATTCTATGCAACTTCTCAACCAGGACAAGCTTAAGAGACAGACGCTCTTAAGAGCTCAAAATACTGGAGGCAATCTTCCAGTATCCCATTTGAGCACAAACAATACAGAAATGTTATGGCTACTATATGCTTTGATTAGACTGTGTTCTTAAGTGTGCAGACAACTTGTGATTGCTTCAATTTTGGGCGAGTACATTTAATTCCTCTCACAGATAGTGGGTGCATGAAGGATGGAGAAGTCTATTGGGTTAGAACAAAACGGTATGGAGTTCGGGATCTAAAGAGGATCCAGTACAAACAGAATCAGAATGCCTTTGAAACCAGCATCAAAAGCTGAAGACAGGGCTGGGTGTGTAATGCAGGGCAGAATTCCTACCTAGCCTGTATGTCCAAGGAAGGCCTTGGGCTCGATGCTCGGTCCCAGTAATAGGAAAAACAAAACAAACCGAAGCTGTGCACGTATCTTTAACTCCCAGTTCACAAATCCTGGTAAGGGGCTGTGAGTTTCCATGAACTCTTCTGAATTGATTAGTTTTCGGCATTTGTAGACAGACTGTCTTTGGTGGAATTTAGCAACTTATTTACTATTTTTCTTCAAAGTTTGGCCCACATCGCATTGTACTTGTAATTTGGCATCAAAGAATAAGAATGAATGCTTTATCTAGAATGAAAAATACATTTGTATTTCCTACTGATCACATACATTTTTTTCCTGTGTATGCACTAATACTCAGGCATAGTTAGCCTACCAATAGAGCTCCACTTAGGAAGCAATTTTAAAAACTGACTCAGCGAAGATGAGTGTAGACCAGCAATGGAGACTCTTGCAGCAGCAGCCAGGTGAAAATGAAAACCTAGCATGCTATGTTTAAGTAGCAGCTACCAAGCCACGACCTTGGTTTTCTCCAGACACCTTAGGCAGGACACTGGGTGAAAAGCTTTACAGTGAAGTCCCATCAATACGGCTGTGGTGGCCAGTGGTGGCTTAAAATAGCAGAATGAAGAGAAGCTCAGTCCTGTTTGCCCAGACTGACTGCGACAGGTGCAGCAGCAGCAGCACAGACGCTAAGCACAGATCAGACGAAACCTTCAGGCAGTTAGGAAAATAAAACAGCCGATGTAAAATATGAGACGATACCTGGCTCAATGCAGGGGCCACAAGTTTCTCCCGGAGGGCTGCAACGCCTGCAGGAGACTACCTCCTACTTTCTATGTTTGTTAAGTCATTAATTCCTTCTAAGCGTTAGTCTATGTTCCAGAAGATTTTCTACATTTTCTAGATCCACATCCAGGGTGAACATGGAGAAATGGAATGTACTGAACCATTTATTAACTATTTATATTTCAGCCAGTATGTTGTTGATAACGATAATAATAATGGCCCTTGAACATTCACTCTGCCCAATACTGCATTAAGAACATAGCAATTTCCCCAGCTGCTCACCAAGAGTACTGGCTGCTTTAATATGGGCGTGCACTGCATGCCTGCTTTTGTGTGGGTATTTCTGTGAATTTCAAACTGCTCAGTATAAACTTTGAACTTGTACAGTGCTCTTGGTTTCTCAGAAGAGTAGGCAGCACTCCATTGGTTCAATGGTCATTCACTGACGACTCTAATAGTGATGCGTCACTTCCTAACTCCACTGGCTGGCACTAGAGATGAAGGACAGCTTCCGGATGCTATTCGGAAGGAAGGCAGCATTTTCACACTGAGGGCCAAGCCCATCCTGCCTTCCAGATCTGATGGTTATTCACAGGGAGCCTACAGTTTAAGGGAGACGCAGGGCTGCTAAGGCCATATCATATGTATGTAGCTTGGGTTTTGATCAGTGAGCCTGAGTTGGACGTTGTATGGCTTACTTCATGAACCAGTAGATTCAACACATTAGTAAAACCTATGCTCTTTCTAAATACAGTGGTAGCGCATTTACAAACACACAGCACTGCTATAGAGAAAGGTTTATAGGTAGTAGCAATATTTTTTCCCCATCACAGATTGATGAGGGGGATGTTGGGCACATGCTTCCACTGTGGCATTTGAGAAATTAAATGCCCTACTGGACAGGCAAAGATGTAACGTTAATGAAATGACACTGTTCCGATTTGCCCCTTGCTAATCAGGCAAATGGTATATCTATCCATGAAGCCTAATTCATAAATATTCATATTGCATGTCGAGAAGTCATTGTTTCATGCAATGAATCAGCAGTGGTAGAATTATACAATCAGATAATGAGGTGTATCACTGTTCGAACATTTTTAAAAAACAAATGCTTGCTAAATACTCAAATGTCTTACATTGGTCTGTCTTAAAAGCCATTTATTTCCACAGAACTTGACTCTTAGGAAGTTATTAGTCTAGCTTGATCTGATTATATTTAACTAATGAAAAAGTGAAGAATGAAAAAAATCAATATTATATATACATATATTAGCAAAAATTAACATAAGTTAATTTGAAAGGCGAATTTTAATTTTTTAACCCTATGAACAAATGAAACACAACTGAGGAACTGATGGCTAGTCTATAATCTATCTACTTGAGAAACTGATGGCTAGTCTATAATCTATCTACTTGAGAAACTGAGAAACTGATGGCTAGTCTA
>NC_022031.1:10948063-10950812 GCF_000317375.1 Microtus ochrogaster | reverse complement strand
TGAGGAACTGATGGCTAGTCTATAATCTATCTACTTGAGGAACTGATGGCTAGTCTATAATCTATCATCTACTTGGCCAGGATTCTAGCTCAAACTGTTGTATACGTGTTTTTGAAACTGCTAGTACCCATCAAGAGGCCGTGTCTTACTTCCTGTGTATTTCACAGTGAACCTGACCACCCAGAGGCATATAGGAATAAGCTAATACATCAATTTATTTAAATCAGTCACTTTAAAAAGGATTCTAAAATAATTCAGATCCCATAAATTCTACAGAATGTGATAAAAATCTCAGCTCCATATAGTTCTCACCAAATCAAAAACATGTAGTAGTCATTTATCAATAACACAAATCTTACTGGTCAAAAAAAAAAAAAGAATCTTATCTGGCCAAGACACATCAACAAAGACTAGTATCTATCAGACAGCTAAGTCTGGGAATACTACACCCGGAGATAAGTTATAAAGTAATTACGCTGTTATAAAAAAAATTCTTATTTGGGAAGAAAAGTGTTCTTATTACAGCGCCAGGCTAATTAAGCAAAATACAGGCTGCACATTTATAAGAATTTCCAATGGTTGCGAGTGATGCTCCTGTGTAAGGGGCCAAAGGAAGACTCAGAGCTTCTAGCTGCTATGTAGAGAGGCACTGGCTGTGGGCAGTGGCCATGTTTCTCTTCTAGGGGCCACTGAGTAGGTGATTATGAACTTTGCCAAGACACGCTCATAAATGCTTGCTAACCCTGAGACCATCCTGGGGCGGCCCAATCTGAATTCTCTACAGTGGGTGGCTGAGTAGGCTCAGGATTCCTGCCCAGAGAACACTGCTATCATGAGCTATAAACATCTTCTACTCTGCTCTAACAATCCAGTGGACCTTTGTCACCTCGGCTGTTGTTAAGATGTAAAACCACCCACCCCACACTGCTCCCTCAACCACCCGAGGGAAGGGCTCTGGCGAGACTTACTGAATTGACTTCTTTTTCTGAAGAAGGGCAGGAATCACTGCTTGCTGGGTTCTTTGGTATAGCAAGTTCAGACTTCTTGGCTTTTGGCTCAGCTTTGCTTTCTTTGGCAACTGATTTTGTCACAGATTTAGGGGGACTCCATTTGTTAGCCGACGGCCTGTGTACCAATGCTGAGGAAGACTGGCTGGCTCCACCGTCATTTTCCCCATCTTCTGGAGGATGCTGAGGTGTGTTCAGTTTCACATAGTAGCCGTGATACTGAGAGTGCAGCTCCCCGTTGCTGGGGTTGGGGACATGATGGCGGCCAGAGAACTTGGTTGCTCCGAGTTCCTTTGAAGGAGCCTTTGACGTCAAGGGCTTATTGACAGCGGCTGTCACCTGCTCCTCCGTCATGCTCCTTTTCTCTTGACTGAGTCTTGCCCCTGAGCTGGGGTTTTGTTTCTTCATGGGTTTTGGGGAGGAAGGCTGGGGGGAGTGGCTCTGTTTGGGACTTGCTTCAGGGGACCTGGGGGGTGTGGTGCCCTTGCGATAAAAATGCGGGGATTCCTTTGGGGATGGCGGCTTTTCTGGTACCTTTTCTTCTGGGTTTTCTTTAACATCTACCCCCTCCTGAAATCTTTGTTTGATATAATCAGGGCCTGGAAACGAGAAGAGAAAGGAAAGGAAGGCGATAAAAAAAAGTAAGTTGTAAAGGTCTACAATCTGGATAGTTATTGTTTTGCTAATAGAGATCAAGACCCCTCCTTTTAAAGGTATTAGGAAGATGTGAGCACTTTTCAGTGTCTAAGGAAAAGATTATTGCTGAAAAGCACTTTCAAGATAAAACTTGTCACTATTTTAGAGTTTACTGACATCCATAGGAGGTAAAACATCTTAGACTTTTCTAATACTGCCATCATTTCTTACTGGAAGAGCATGGGTGCTTGGTGTACAGCAGAACTCATGTTGGTAGGACTTCCAACCAACAGTTTCTTTACCCAGTTAGGTGGTATAATGAAAATACAGATAGCATGAACTCGAATAAAGAAATAAGCTTCCTTTCGTGTGATCGGAAGTCTAAAGGGATCTGCACTGTGCCTGGAGAGCCTGCTGAGAGGATTTTTTAATCATGCCTGCAACCTTCTGGTCAAGAACAAGCTCGGCCTTTATTCTTTAGAATAACTTCCGTGTAGTCCATTCACAGCAGGGACATGTTACCAGCAGTGTCCATGACAAGACGGTCATCTCTGGCTCTACAGGTTCAGTTTTGTGTAAAATTTTGTAAAATATACTTCAGGAACATTTATAATACTTTTTTTTCTTTAAAAAATCAATTCAAAATTATTTATTTTTGGAAGTAGAGACTAGAGAAATGCCTCAACAGATAAAGCGTTTGCTACAAAAACATGAAGACCTAGGTTCAGCCATCAGAACTAACATCACAAAAGCTGGGTGTGGTTGTGTGAACCTATAGTCCCAGCACCAGAGAGTTATGATAGACAGACTGGCTCCTGAGGCTTGGCTTCGCCTAACTGGTGAGCCCCAGGTACTAGGAAGACCTTGTCCCAAAAGGAGGTGCATGGTACCTGAGGGATGATATGATACTGGTCTACATACACACACACAACACACACACACACACACAAACTTTATAAAAACCCAGCCCCACTATTGCTTGCTTGCTTGCTTTCTTCCTTTCTTCCCTCCTTACTTTCTTCCCTCCTTCCTTCCTTCCTTCCTTCCTTCCTTCCTTCCTTCCTTCCTTCCTTCCTTCCTTCCTTCTCTCTCTCTTTCTCTTTCTC
>NC_022031.1:10943744-10947963 GCF_000317375.1 Microtus ochrogaster | reverse complement strand
TCTCTCTCTCTTTCTCTTTCTCTCTCCCCTTTATTTTCTTTCTTTTGGTATTTGAGACAGGGTTTCTCTGTGTAGCCTTGGCTACCCTCACTCTGTAGACCAGTCTGGCCTCTAACTCAGAGTGCCGCCTGCCTCTCCCTCCTGAGTGCTGGGATTAAAGGTCTGCACCACCACCGCCCGGCTCCACTTTTTCTTTATATTGAAAACTCCATGAAATAATTGTGTGTGCGGCATAATGGCACAGGCTGTAAGAGCTTACTGATGCCGAAGGTGTAGAGAGGGGGCAGCTAGGGAGTCCAGACAGCTCTCAACTGTGCTGCCTTCCTTCTGAGCGTGTCAGTTCTTGGCCCTTCACATAACCAAGACGTGCTACCACCCTAAATCTCATGAAGTGAAGGCAAAGGCACACTCAGCGGACCTGCCATCTTCTTGTAAATGGGCGGGAGGTGGCACACGTTCACACATTAGTAGGAGAGAAACCAGAGCCCCTGGTTTGCCCAGCGAGTCAACCAGCTCTTGTCAACACTTCACTTTCATTCCCTCCCTGTGTCTAACCCCATCTCATTCCCAACCAACCAAAGACACACAAAGGGGCCGAAGACCAATTATCCTTATCATTAAAATACACTCACACATTTACACTTTGACGTGTTCTTCCCTGAGTTAGCAAATCATAGTGATATGGTTGCTATTTATTTTATAAAGTTTTTTTTGTTTATTTTGTTTTGGATGTAAAGCCTCATCCAAGTCATAGGAAGTAACTATTATCCCCGTTCTCCTGATGTGGAAACAGCTCGGACCACTGAGAAACCAGGTCACACAGCTCCTGGGATCCTTTACGATAAAGCGCAATGCTGCATGTAAAACAATATTTTTTCTTTTTATTTTTTTGAGATTATAATGATAACATTTCTGCTTTCCTTTTCCTCCCTCTGAACCCTTCCATATACCTGTCTCTAGTCTCCTTCAAACTCGTGGCCTCTTTTTTCCACAAATTGTTATTTCATACACATATGTATATATCCCTAAATATGGTTAGATTGAGACCTGTTAAGTCTGTATAATGTTCCTCGTGTTTATGTTTCAGGGCTGACTGTGGCACTGAACAACCAATCGCAGTGCTCTTCCCTGGGGAGGACCTGCTTCCAGCCTTCTTCAGTTACCTGTGGTTCTCTGTGTAGGGGTGAGGCCTCCTGGGCTTTCTTCATCCAGTTTGGCATGTCTACTGGTGTCCCCCTTGTTCAGGACACTTTTGGGCTCACATTGGTGAGACTTTCTGAGAATTTACCCTTGCGGATGGATTCAGTCGTCAGAACAATTCAACTCCCACTCTCCAGAAGATAAACCCACCCCTCAGCCTTCAATTATCCCTAAACTTGCCAACGATTGCGATTTCTTTTTTGAATTTGGTAAGTACCTTCTTTTCTTTTCTGTTGGAGACACAGTCTCACTATGAAGCCCTGGTGGCCTGGAGGTCATTATGCAGACCTGCCTGCCCCCTCTTTCTGAGTGTTGGAATCAAAGGTGTGCACCACTGTGCCTGGCAGTTCTAATTCTCCTATTTAAGTGGGAGGGGGAACAAGTTCCTGGTCTAGAAAAGCATTTCACTGAATGAGGAAACGGGTGACTAACCATGCAAAAGGCCACATCTTTGTTTCTGAATTCATCCTTGGTGTCCCTGTTGCTCTACAGGGAGCACAAGCAGCAGGGGCACAAACAATACCATTCTCCATCAACAGACTCACCCCGCTTCCTGATTTGTTTATTTTAGTTGCTGAGTACTGAGCCCAGGGCCTCATGCTGTATGCAGAACTATACCCACAATGCTGGCCCTCTTCTGAAAGCCCTACAAGTTCACCTGTACTTGTCCTGCACGGAGAAACCTTTTATAATTCTACTGCATCTGTAGTTTTACAGGCCCTCCTCCTCTGTGATCTCTGCTCTGAGCCAGCCTGACTGTTGCATCCTACCTACTTTCCCATTGCCAATCCCACATCCTTCTATTCAGTGTCACTAAACTTGTTTTTACTTGGGCTTCACTGCGATTCGATTTTATAGCATTCCTGAACATACCATTATAGGCACCGTAGTGAATGCATCGTGCAAAGATAATTACAATAGTCAAGATTCTTGGAGCCAACAGTTCTAATTTAATCTACACAACACGGAACGGATTATACAAATGACTAAGTACTTAGGACTTCAACCCAACGGATAAGCACAAACTTATACTTACAAAAAAAATTGCTAATATCTTGATATAAAAATTAAGGCCTATTTTAATAATAAGGCCTATTAGCATTTAACTTACATATACATACAAGAAAGAGTGGAAGATACAAGAGACACTGGCAAGCATCAGTTACACATTCTAAAAGATGGAAGGAAAACACCAAGAGTCACTCGACTTTGAGAAGTAAAGGTGCCAAGAAGTACACGCTTCGTTTGGAAGGCGTGAGGCTGTGGCCCTTAAGGACTGGATTTCTCCCAGGGACCACTGATACACTTTCATGTGTCACAGGCAGCTGATCTGATCAGAAGTAGACAAGGGAGTTCCCTGATACATCCTAGCAAAATGACTCCCCGTGGAGGATGGGGTGGTGCCAACATCCACAGCTGCAACAGACTGTTTATTGGGGGAGAAACTTGGCCCATTTAGCAATACTGGTCCAAGACCACACTTAAAGTTATATACTTTAGTTTGAGTGTGTATAATATATGGAGACATATATATATACATATATCCACATATATATACATATATATGTACATATAAAACATTTGAATATGAACATATTTTCAAATGCTTTTTATAAACACTTAAAAAATAAAAACAAAAAATGCAACATTCTTTACATTTATACTGAATTGGTACCTATGAATCTTATTAGGAGGTTAGGTTGAGGAAGTTGCAATAGCCGTGAAATTCAAAATGTGGACTACACTGAGTGTACTTCCTGAATTAACTCCCGGAAACCAAACAAGTCCCATCTGTCTCCTATAGAAGCCTGCCTACTGTTTCTTCAGACCGCTGTCTCTGGAGTACTAGGAAAGGTGTGTCTAGAATGGCCCCTTGAGACTACTCTAAAACTTTTTGGAGATGTTGAGCTGTGTCTATCACCTGGCCTGCTGGTGTTGCTGAAAACCTGCTGCATTCAACGAATTAGCAGAATGGTAGAAGCACATTGGGCACCAATGCTCAGAATAAAACTGCCTAGCTCTGTGCATTGGAAAAGGACTGCTCAAGGAACACATCGCTGCAGTCCCGCAGTGGTCTATCAGACAACCCAGAGGTCTCAGTGTAACGGAAAGCAGAAATCTGAGCACAGACATTTGGATTTGCATGCTCCAGGTAGAAGTGACTGAAAGCATGCAAAAATTATGGGTATTGAACAGACCTCTACATCATGCCCGCCTTACACGGCTACATCTACATGGGAAACGGTTCCAACACGGCCCCGTCATGTGAGAACTTGCCAAATATGAGGATACACAACTAGATCTTTCCAGAGCAAGAGTCAATTCATTTTAAACAAGACAGTAAATGTAATACAGTGGACAGAGGTGTCTCCTGGACTCTTTTCTCTTGGAAAGTACATGCTGTGCCTGCTGCCCGCTCTGTGTGATGTGTGTTACAGAGTAATGCCAGCTACACAAAGCTGGTGAGTGGCGGCGGCTTACTACCAGGGCCAGCCATTATTGCCAGGGAGGGAAACTGTAATAAATATTGAGAGTTTGGCAGTGGGAATTGGCAGACAGTCATGTTTTTATAGGCAGAATCTATGAGTCCTGAGCGATTTTCACCCCCTTGAGGATTCAAGGGAAAAGTCACCTAGTCCACAGCATTCCTCACGTGAGCCTGCCATGCCCATCGTGGAAAGGTGAGTCCTCACAGGTGGCACACTGGCAGATGGTGGCCGCAGGGAATCCAGTTTGAACTTTAGAAGTGAGCCTCGCTGGGCTGCCTGTGAGCAGAAGGAGCACCACCAAGAGCAGCCCCAAACAAATGTCTACAAGGGCAAGGCCCCTGCCAAACGCTTAGCTGCCGCAACAGGAATCATTCAAGAGAAACCAATCATTTTCCCAAGGCTGCCAATCAGGAAAACATGACCGTACTGGAAGATTCCAAAGAGTTGACATTACCGGTGGGAAGAACACTGTTTTCCCTAAAGGACCTTGCAGCCCCCTCGACAACAGTACCGCACTGTCTGTGACCACA
>NC_022031.1:10930980-10943368 GCF_000317375.1 Microtus ochrogaster | reverse complement strand
GAGTGGTCAGGATAACACGAAGGCTTGGCGATCACCACTTGCACATCCACTAGCGGGCTGCTCAGTTTCCCGTCTTCATGGGAAAACAAAAAAGTACTTAGGATTTAAGATTTGGAAGGTGAGCTGCTCAGACGCCACCTATTCCTGGGTGCCTCTCTTTACTTAACCAAAACAGTGACATGTGAGTGACTGGTGCGGGCCTTTCATAACGAAGAATACGTTGACTTCTAAGTCATGAGAAATGCAAGCACAGTTAACACGCGGTCATGTACACACAGGCTTCTCTTTCACTGTAAATAATCAGGGGTGCTGTGTGTGAACACACACTCAACACAAGGAGACAAAGCTTGTTGAGGATGTTACCTAGGAAAGCAGGCTGACGTTCTCCCAAGAGTCCATACAGTGTTTCAATTTATTTAACTCCTTCTCAGGCTTGCTGATGAAGGCAAAAAAATTTATGCTTTACTTAATATGACTTGGAATTAAAAATGAGATGAGGGTATTTATGGAAGCAGCTGTGGCGATGACTCAAGATGACATGAGTTCAAGAACCTGAATTCGGATCTCTAACATCCATATAAAAAACTGGGTGTGGTGCATTAGGCCTGTGAGCCTAGCACTGGGAAGGAAGAGACAGGTGGATCCTCGGAGCTTACTGGTCAGCTAGTCTTGCCAAGCTTATGAGTCCTGGGTTCAGTGAGAGCCTGTGTCTCAAAAAAGAAGGTGGCGAGTGATGGAGCTATCCATTATCAGTCTCTAGCCAATGCTGACAAACACATGCACACATTACGCCCCCCCTCCATTCATGACCTAAAGCAATTCAGATAGTGGGAACGGAGAGCCACGTATACAGCTTCTCAGTTGTCCCCAGTCTCTGGTCTCTTCTGCTTCTTCCTGATCACCCTCAAGAGTCATAGCACAACCCTCCTGATTTAGGAACTTGAATTCTAAGCACACTGAATCCTTGGAGCAGATTGACTCCCTTTATGATATGCCACACTGTAAGGCCAACTCGTTCATTTACAGTGGGGAGTATGAAGGCCACATAAGCTATGCGACTATTGATACCAACAGTATATGTCATTCCTGAGGCAGAGCTTCATTACTTCCTAGTCATTGTGAAATCAGGATGAGCAATAGGTGATGACAGAATCTTATCGACACAAAATATGAGAATTGACTGTAATGGTATCAGGTGAGCTAGCCTGATGCATCTATTCCCTCAATGAGAACAATGAAGCCAGTGGAGCAGATACCTGCCTCTTGGCTATGGTTCCCTGCCTTCTGCCCCATAATCAAAACATCCTTGTCAAAGCAGCTGCACTAGTTCAAGCTCTGGCCCAGGCTCTAGACAGGGTCTAGATGGACAATCCAGTGTTTGCCTCTGTGACTCAATCTGCTTCTATACTGCCTATGCTGACTGATTCTTTAGATGTTTTCATACACCCAGCCATGCTACAGGGAGCTCCTTAAAATTGTACTATCACTGAGGCCTCCTGACTGTTTTCAGCAATATTATGGCTCATTTGCAAGTTAAGCCTTTAGAGGGCCAAGTTCTACCCAAATTCTTCTTGGGTTAATCACTATTCTTTCACACTGATTCTAATTTAGGTTTCTCCATGTGAATGCAGCACACATCTAATAGGGTGATTTGGGGGTTAGAACTTAGCCCTTTGAGAATTTAATATCCCTATACAAGTCCGTTTTTATCTTGCAGTTTAATTGAGGTACATAATACTAGATTTCTGAACTAAAGCTGTGAGATTTAACAATGATGAAAATACTGCCAGCTCCTCAAAGTAAGTAATTTGCCATGAAAACATTCAAAATGTAAGCTACCAGACACCGTTCTTCCAAGGGCTGCAGCATACACCTCCCAAACAATGGTGATATGTGTATCTGAGATGGGCAAATTAAGTGGGCAGGCTTAGAAGAGGCATTAAAAGTCTTTTTGCAAATGCCTATCTGATTTGATCACCCTGTAAATGCAGATTGGAAAGCCTGAGTTATGTTCCCTTGAGAAGATCCATAACACCCAGCACAGAACAGGCCTTCTATACAGCTGCTGAAGGAAGTGTTGGCTGTGGGTCAAAGGGTACTGCAGTTTCCCCTTAGCTCTGCTCTCAAAGAGGCTCACTGTTATCTCAGGCTACTAGGATGCTCTCATTATTGATGAACAACTTGCCTATATGAATCTGCTTGAACTAAAGAAGGGTGGAATTACATTTTCCCACAATATTTCTTTTCCCTCAATGCGTTTTCACCGTACAAAGGCTTTGTAAAGCATTCAGTCTGGGAAACCGAGACGGCCTTCAGTATCATTTACCACTTGGTAACACCTAAGAGAAGCCTAGAGGGACCCCGCTCCGCAGCGGAATTAACAGCAGGCCCAAGAATCAGCGTCTGCAGACAACAATGGGGAGTTTATTTGCTTGCAAAGCAGTCCAAGCCCATGGTCTCCTGAGTGTCTAGCTTCTCCAGATGGTGGCATGGCTTGCTGAATTCTTCCTGTGGGTTTCACACCCTGGAACAGCTAATTCACCAAAGTCCTTAGAAACCAGGATAGAGGGAATTTATTCATCAGCAGTCACTTCAAAATATGCAAAAAGTCCCTTTCTTAGTAAAATATACATACGTATTAACTGTTTTAAAACAAACGCACATAAAAGAAAACACCCATTATCACTCTTGAAGAAGTCACTCTGCAGAGACACTTACATCTCAGCAAACCTGTGGGATACCTCTCCAGAACGGTATTCTAAACCTGGCACTTTACTGGGTTTCTTCTTCTCTCCACCCTGCTTGCCGTTCCTTTCCTCTCTGTGGACACCGGGTGTGTGTGCACACACATTTGTGCTCATGTGTGTTGAGACTAGAGACTGATATCCTGGCGTCTTCCTCAACTCATCTTCACTCCTTAGTTTTGGAGAAGGAGTCTCTCACGGAACCTGCAAAGCGTTAATTCAGCCTCAGGTAACCTCCTGTTTTCTCCCACTTATTCTTTAGTATTGCTGAGATTAAAACAAACAAACAACAACAACAACAAAACCCCACTGATCTTTAAAGGAAAAGATCCTGCGCCGATTCCTCCCAGGGGCCCTGTGCATGCTGCACGTGGCACAGGCCTGATCACACTAGTGGGCCTCTCCTTGCTCCTTCCTCTTCCATTCTAGTTGCTCTGGCAGGGCAGCATCTTCCTTTTTTTAGGATTCATCCATCCCGGTCCTGACTGCTCCCAGGGGCCCTGTGTTCACACATTCTGTGCTAAACACTGTATGACATCTGGAGGTGGACTATCTGTACTTCCCTTCCCTCCTCTTCCCCTTCAGTTGTCCCAACCTCCTGGCCTTGCTCAGGCTGGTGAGTTCTCGGAACTCTAGCCTGCCCACAACCTCTCCAATACCCATTCTGGTCACTCCCTCCTGTGATGTGGGATTCCCCTTTGTATGCTGTGATTACCAATAATGAATAAAGAAACTGCTTTGGCCCTATAGCAGGGCAGAACTTAGCTAGGTGGAGAAAACTAAACTGAATGCTGGGAGGAAGAAGACAGAGTCAGGAAGAAGCCATGGAGAAAGATGTGCTGAAACTTTGCTGGTAGGCCACGACCTCATGGTGATGCACAGATTAATGGTGATGGGTTAAATTAAGATGTAAGAGTTAGCCAATAAGAAGCTAAAGCTAATTAGCCAAGCAGTAATTTAAATAATATAGTTTCTGTACGATTATTTCAGGGCTGAGCTGCAGGGTGGCTGGGAAACAAACAAGCAGCCTCCTTACAACACACCTGTGCTGTCTCCACCCCAGGCTCGGCCCAGTCACACATCCTGATCAGTCTGCTGAGTCCCCCAGACACTAGTATGCCTGCACTATATCCAGCCCAGGCCTGGGTCACACATCTATTCAAGGGTCAAGCATGTTAAGTCTCTGTAACATGACCAGCCTGCACCATTCCCAAACCACAGGCCTTGCTTTAGCTGCATGGTCTGAGAAGCCTAGCATGATGCATCACCAGATTCACAGCCAACAAAAGAAACCCACACACCCAGGTCATATGGTGAAAACACAAACAACCTGGAAGAGCAACACTGGGTATGTGTCCCCAAGCCTACCACTAGGCTGGATCTCCAGTGGGAATCACTCAGATGATACCCAAGACACAGAACTTAAAAGAACAATCTTAAACTTCATCAAATCATTCAAGGAGTTTAAGATGCAAACAAATGGCTCAACAAAGTTAGTGAGAATACCAATAACTGCCTGAGTGAGGTCCAAAAACAC
The DNA here is from genome assembly GCF_000317375.1 of Microtus ochrogaster. Taxonomy (NCBI): domain Eukaryota; kingdom Metazoa; phylum Chordata; class Mammalia; order Rodentia; family Cricetidae; genus Microtus; species Microtus ochrogaster. Next base: position 10,939,087 of record NC_022031.1, on the reverse strand, counting down.
AACATATGGCCAAATGAGATGACAAAGACAACCTAGGATTTAAAAATTGAATTCGATAAAGAGATAGAAATGTTGATGAGAACACAAGCTGAAATGACGGTGGGATTGAAACACTCAATAGTCCAATTAGAAAACTCAGAGGCAAAGACTCCCAAGAAGAAGAGCTCAATAGAAAAAATATTGGGATGGGAGGATGAAGTAGAGAATTTAGAATGTACAGGCAATAAATATGAAAAATTAAAAAAAACAATTAAACATGCAGAAACTGTGGGATACCATGAAAAAGCCAAACTTTCTAATTATAGGCAGAGTTGAAGAAGAATCCCAGGTCAGTGGCACAGATCAGATTTTCAACAAAATCACAGACAAGAGTATCTCCCAATCAAGGAATCAAGGAAAGACAATCCAGCTAGACATAAGAGAGTCTGGTCAGCTGAGCACGGCCCTGGCAGGCCTTGCTCTTTCTCCCTTACTCCCTCTACCTTGCTAAAACCCATTAGATGACATTCCTAAAGCTAGCCACCAAAGTCTAGTCCCTTATTTGGTCACTTCCTCCTTCTGAGGCTGACTACCAAGGTCCTGCTATCAAAGTATTAAAATTCAGCAATCAGGAGTCCCCTTTGGCTCATTTAATTAACATGTCCAATTAAAATTAAACACCTTATCCTAACATGAGATTTCCCATTTTGCCTTTATAAACTGTCATTTTCTGTCTTTCTTATTTTTCGAGACAGGGTTTCTCTGTAGCTTTGGAGCCTGTCCTGGAACTAGCTCTTGTAGACCAGGCTGGCTAAGCTGCCATTTTCTTATGTGTCATGACTGCCTCCTCTCTACTCAGAGGCCGTCCTTTGTCCGTCCGGGACAAATACCCCTGCCTCTCTCCCTTGTTTCCTTCCTCTTCTCTTTGTCTACTATCTGCTGTATTTTTCTCCTATTTCCTGCCCTTCGTTCCCATGGTGTAAATAAATCCCCTTTGTTCTGAGAACTTGGTCTGGGGGTCCTGAGCTGATGCCGTTCCTTTCAAATAGCACACAGAACACCAACCTATCAGGACCAGGACAGGAGCTCCCCACATCTTATCACGGTCATAAAACTAGGCACACAGAACGAAGGATGAGCACTAAAGGCTGCAAGGGAGAAAGGACAAGTCACATATAAAGGACAATAGCTGGTTTCTTAATGCAAACTTTGAGCCTAGAGCAATTACTCCAAGTTCTAAAATAACAAGGCTGTCAACCTAGACTACTGTACCAAGCAAAGCTATCAGCCATAGCTGAGAGAGAGAAAAAATTCATGATATAAACAGATTGAAAGAATCCATGTCCATCGAACCAGCCATAAAGACAATACTGGGAGCGATATTTCAGACTCAAGAGAGGAATAAGCACAGCCAAGAGACTAAAGAAAACAAATGAACTAGTAACTACTGAAACACAATAAAAATGACTAAGAACTAAGAATACATACAAACCCAGCAACCAAGCAAAATGATTGTAGCCAACACACACTTTAAATATTAATGCCCTCAACTACCCAATCAATAGACAGGTCAGCTGAATGGATTAAGAAACAAAATCCATCTTTCTGCTGCCTACAAGAAACTCATCTTAGCTGTGAAGGTAGGCACCACCTTACAGTGAAAACAGAGAACGAAGTATCCCAAGCAAATGGTACCAGGAAGCAAGCAGGTGTCACCATCCTTATATCTGACAAATGGCTTCAAACTAAACTACTTAGAAGAGACAAAGAAGGAAGGACACTACATTAGCCAAGAAGACATCACAATCCTAAACACATATGAGATGTGGGATTCCCCTCTGTATGTTATGAATATGTTTTATTACCACTGGTTAATAAAGCAGCAGCTTTGGCTATGGCAGAGCAGAATACAGCTAGCAGGAAAACCGAACTGAATTCAGGGAGCTAGAAGGTAGAGTCAGACAGATGCCATGTAGCCACCCAAGAAGCAAGATGTGAGATAACAAACCATGAGCCTCATGATGAAATATAAAATAATTGAAATGGGTTAATTTAAGATGTAAGAGTTAGCTAGGAATATGCCTGAGGCATTGGCCAAACTATTGTAATTAATATAGTTTTTGTGTGATTATTTGGGTCTGAGAGACCGGGAAATGAAAGTGCAGTCTCCATTTACATCAATGAGTCCAACTTCATCAAAAGTATGCTACTGGAGTTAAAGACCCAGACCAACACTAAGTCAGTTAGCAACAGACAGGTTACCTAAATAAACAGAGAAACATCAGAATTGAATGGTGTTATACACCAAACATATGTGTACAGAATATTCTGCCAAACACCAATGAATATACAGTCTACTCAGGAGCCACAGAAACTTTTCTAAAACGTATTACACAGCCTGGGACACAAATCTTAAAAAAAAATTCATAAAAGTTCCATGTATCCTTTTGAACTATAATATAATCAATCTTAGCAAAGGAATCTGTATACAGATTTCATGAAAATAAAACCACAGCGCGCGCGCGCACACACACACACACACACACACACACACACACACAAGGAAAATTTATATGTCTAAGTGTCACATTTAAATATCAGAACATACCTAAGCTGGGAGTGGTGACACATGCCGTTAGTCCAAGCACTCAGACATATATCAAAAAAAAATTACATACCATGTCTAGGCTTTATACCTGAGCTGTTTCAGCAAATAAATCAATAAAGACAAAAGCAAAACAAAGAAACGCTGCATATAATTATCCCAATAGATGCAAAAAAAGAGACCGTACCTCAACTTCATTAAGGTTATCTATGACAAACCCACACCCAATGTCATCCTAAATGGAGAAAAATTTGAAGCAATCCCATTAAAATCAGGAATAAGACAGAGCTGTTCATCTTTCCCACTCCTTTTCAGTGCCTGAAACACTAACAGTAGCAATAAGATAAGAGAAGCAAGTTAAAGGGATACAAATAGGAAAAGAAGTCAAATTAATTCTACTTATAGACTATATTTTATACATAAACATTCTAAAAATCCACCAGAAAGTGTCTAGAAATAATCAACAATTTCAGCAAAGTGGCAGAATACAAAATTAACTTAAAAATTATATACTAACAAGAAACATGGTAAAGGAGATGATCTTGGAGAAACTCTTATTTGTGATAAAAAATAAGAATAAACCTAATGAAGATGGTAAAGACCTCTGCATTAAAGCCCTCAAATAAAGATACTAGAAAATGGAAAGATTTGTCATGTTCATAGATTGATACTATTAATATTGTGAAAAGGCTCTTTCTATCAAGAGCAATTTATAGATTCAATGGATTCCCAATCAAAATTCCTACAACATTATTCAGAGAAATAAAAAAATATTATCCTAAAATTTATACAGAACAAAAGATTCCAGATAGCCAGAGCGATCCAGAACAAAAAGAACAGTGCTAGAATTATTATTCTAAATTTCAAGATATTTTACAGAACCATGGTAATAAAAGCAACAAGGCAATGCCACCAAAACAGACAAGTTGGCCAATGGAACAAAACAGAAAACCCAAATGAGTGCATAGCAATAGTCATTAGATATTTCACAACAACAAACAAACAAACAAAGAAAACAACATCAGAAAACCAAAAGTAAACCTCCAGCATCTTCAAAATGATGGTAGGGAAACTGGGTGTCCACATGTCGAAGAATGCATCAGGCCCGTCTATTATTAACATTCAGAAAAATCAACTCCAAATAGATCAAAGGAAAGGCCTCAGTGTGAAACCTGAAACACTGAACTGCTAGAAGAAAACACAGGCAGTGCCCACAAGACACAGGGTAGGAATTTTCTGAATAGGATTTCATTTGCTCAGGCTTTAAGGCCAACAAATGAAAAATGGGACCGCATGAAACTAAAACGCTTTTGTACCACAAAGGAGACAACGAAGAAAAGAAGTCCATATAGTGGGGGAGAATTTTTTCATCAACTACTCATCTGATAGAAGGCACAGTTGACAGAATATCCAGAATATATAAAAAAAATCAATGAATCCAAAAGATAAACAACGCAGTTAAAACATAGGCTACAGATCTGAACACAGTTTTCCTAGAGAAGAAACAAAAATGGCTAAAGAATCTCAACACACGTTCTCCATCCTTAGCAAATAGAAGAACACAAATTAAAACTGAGATTTCATCTTTCCCAGTCAGAACAGCTAAGATCAAGAAAACAACTGAACTTCTGGTGCACAGGCCACCCTTTCCTGGCTAAGTGTAGTGTCTACCCCTCATCAAAGGAGATGACAGGGTAAGAGAATGTGCTACTAGCCTCCCACTAACCTAGCGTAATTCCTAGCCAAGCTGCAAATCCTCATCAGTATTCCCAAAGGCAACGTAACTCTCACTCCTCATGAAAACAGCTCCTTTTGGAAACAGGTAGAGACCATTCCAAAGGTCCACAACTGGTCACAATGTAGAGAATAAATGACTGGGAATGCCCAAACACAGCTGTTGAAAAAAGATCTCAAAAGAGAATCTGGAAAGGTTTTAAGAGCTGGACGCCCAGGATGTTCGCTGCTAGAGAGCGGTCCCTAGGCACGTAACACCTACATACATAAGGTGAATGCACCCCATGAACTATAATAAACAAGACCATCATGATGACAACAGAAGTTGACATGCTAACAGGGACAGGGGCCATTCCACGTGGACCTACACCTAGATAAAGAGGGACCTAGATGAGGTCAATGGCTGCTGAGATTGGGGAGAATCAGTTTCCTCCATGGGTGAGCTCCCATACAGGTTGTCCAGTCCCAAGTGGTTAAACCTTGGACAAACAAGCAAAGCCAAACAGATCCAACAGGTTATAAATATGCACGTGTACATCTATGTAACACACATTTATACATGTACAACAATAATAACTGAATAGGTCATGAATTTTGGAGGAGAAATAGGAGGAGTTGGGGGGAGGGCAGGAGTGAAGTAGAGGTTTCACTCATGAATGAAGTTCTCAGTGATATAAATAAATACATACATACATACATACATACATACATACATAAAGGAAAGGGAAAGCGCATGCCCCAACTGTTCCCAGCAAAGGAAGGAAACACGATTTACCTGGCTGGTAGAAATCAGGAGACAGTTCTCTGGCCACGGCTCTCGCAATGTCGCACTCCTGGCGGGCAGCCAGGGCAGCCTGGTCAGCAGCGTCAGCTTTCGCTCTGGCATGTGCAGTCCTACAGGGGCACACAAAGGCTAGTGAGCAGAGAACGCCCTGTATTAACGACCCGTGGGCAGGCAAACCATGATGTAGGGACAGACATGGTCATTATGATCATGACTCGTCACCTGGAATAGCAATGTTTAGCGTCACAATGCTCTGAGACCTCGGCAACAGCCACATCACAGATGAACCCGCCTGTGGATGGCTGCAGTCCTTTCTCTAGGGAAAAGGCAATTGTGAGGATGGTCTCTATGGTTGGACACTGTGTCTGTCTGTCTGTCAGAGCTCACTGGACCAACTCCTCTGCTGATTTTGCATCATACTCTCCCAACTTCAAAAAACAACCCACTATGGAGAGTAGGATTTGACCATACGAATTAGCCTAGTGCTCACCGACCAAATTCCACTGGCAGAATTAAGTAAGAATTCGACTAAGGAACTTGACCAGTGGAAGAAACGAGCAGAAGTGCTACCATCGGTGCTTGCTGATTTCCGTGTGTGGATACTCTTGCTCTAAGATCTCAGGCCATCAGCATGATGCTTTGGATGAGTATTACAATGGGAAGAGATGCACACCGCAGGATCTTACCAGCAAGCCAAGGAGGGCTAGTGAGGTGTCTACTTAGCCAATTTAAAATTTCTTTGCCTTTAACTTTTTCAGAAAGTTATTTTTGTGTGTATGTGTGGGGTGCCACTAGGAGTGTGGAGAGGTCTGAGGATAACTTGTAGGAACTGGTTTTCTTTCCAAAGCGTGGGTTCTGAAGACTGAACTCAGATCATGATGTTTGTCCACAAGTACTCTTACCCGGTGAGCCATCTCATTGGCCCGCGTTTTACCTATTTTTTTTTTTTTTGGCATGGATCTTATATGAAACAGAAATATCCCAGTGAAGCAGAACTGGTGAGGATGGAATGGATCTTTCGGTCTGCTACCCCCTCCCTGGTCCCCCCTCACACTTGTAAGGCACCTTTAGAGGAAGGAACAAGGGTTGGGCTTCCTGGGCTGGGATGATAGCTCACTTGGTAATGTGTTTGCCTTGCAAGCATGAAGATGTGAGTTCAAACCCCTAAGTTCACATTAAAACAGGAAAGAAAGCCAGCTACACCTGGGCACATATCTGCAATTCTAGTGCTGGGGAATGCTCCAGGCAGGAAACAAGTAGGTGCCTGGGGCTCGCCTGGCAGCTAGCCGGGCCTCCCTGCCATTCCAGTTCAGTGAGAGACTCTAGCTCAAAAGTAAGGTAGAGGTGTGTGTGTGTGTGTGTGTGTGTGTGTGTGTGGTGTGTGTGTGGTGTTTCTTGTGCTTTTTTGTTTGCCTGTTTTCCTTAGAGAGAGAGAGAGAAGGCATGGAGTTGGATGGGTGGAGCTGTGAGGGAGATCTGGGAAGACAAGGGGGAAAAAACCATGATCAGAATATACTGCATGAAAAGAAAGATTCCAATTTTTAAAAAAATGAGGTGGACAGTGTCTGAAGAACAACATAGGACTGTCCTCTTGTCTCCATGTATACAAGCATACTTGAACACACATGCTCACCTGTATGCACAGACACGTGTGCACACACAAGAACTGAGCCTGACATAGCTCAGCATTTGCTATCAAGGCTGACACACGGAACAAGAGAAATACCTCCTGTAATCTGTGCTCTGACCTCCTGCATGGTGTGTTACACACACACACACACACACACACACACACACACACACACACACGATGAAAAAAAATTAGGCTCCTTAAAGTCAGACCAAAGAGAATCTGGAGATTATAGACAGAGAACTGGGTTGTGTGTGTGTGTCCATGTCCCAAATACAAATGACTTGTTCAGTTAGTGTTTAAATGGCGTAGGCATCCACTCTTACGCCTCTGTAGACATCCTGCCATATTCTATCAGCTCCAGGCAGGACTATGAATAACTGGTATGAAAGTCTGAAAGCAATGCTCACACTAATCTCTGACAATAGGGGAGGGCGATCCAGGAAATGGCACTATACTCCAGCTGGTCTTTGGGGAGACAAAGTGGCAGCTGGAGATGACCAGGAAACTTGGCTCCCCAGGTTAAACTAGATTTAAAATGGAAAGGCAGGGTCTGACCTGAGGCCAGAGTACTAACTAGTCAGAGGTCCCGCTCTCCCGTTCCTCCTGGACTCTTGCGGGCTCATCTCACGCCTACCTAGAGATTTGTAAGCTTTGCAAAGACCACGATCTTTTACCTTCTGTTCTTTGCTGCGCCGAGCACCCAGTATTTACCGAAAGTCTAACTTATGTATAAATGACGATTCTTTAGGAATAGCCGGGCTGTCAGTTAATAATAAGTGAACTAAGGAATATATTGCATGAAAAAAAACTATTTTCAATAAAACATTAGTGAACCACAACACTATAGAAATGGTAAAGACAGAAAGGCTGCCAAGGGTTCAGCAGGGAGGGGGAACAGGCAGAGGACATGGCTAGGGGAGGGAAACAACTCGGTCACACTGCAGTGGATGGATGGTACATGTGTCGAAGTTTGTAGAATAGACATCATTGGGGGAGGTCTAATATAAGCAATGGATTTTACATAATCAGGGGTGGGCATGAAGATGAACAATGGATTTTAGTGCAAGTGAGTCAACATTGCTTCAGCAATTACATCAAATTTACCCAAGATGCCAGAGAAGGAAGCTGTATGTGGGCCCAAGGTGGGGAGAAAATGTGTGTGAGAACTCTGCAGTCTGGCCAACTTGAAAACTGCTTTGAAAAACCATCATTTACAAGTAAAACTTACTGACTGAGAAGCTTGTTTTTATATATTTAGAGAAACCATATATATGTGTGTGTCTGTCTACCTATCTACCTATCTATCTATCTATCTATCTATCTATCTATCTATCTATCTATCTATCTATCTACCTACCTACCTACCTACCTA
>NC_022031.1:10904703-10930880 GCF_000317375.1 Microtus ochrogaster | reverse complement strand
TCTCTTCCTCTCCTGTCTTTCCATACATATATGTAACAACAAAGATGGAGGAAAATGATATTATAACTTCAAAAACCAAGAAAGCATTAAAAATGAACAGATCATCCTCCACATATCCAAAAAATTATTTCTGCATCATGTGGGAAATTGCTAATTGCTTCTGTCGATGAAGCATTATAAATATGAAATGAAAATGAAACAGGAGTTTAAGAGAACAGACTCCTAAGTGCCTGGCTGTCCTGACCTTGGAAGGCACCATCCTTGGCAATTCTAGGAGGCAGATTGACAAATTCTATGCCCAAGAACCAGTGGGCACCCCCTGTTCACAGGCTTTCAGCTTTCAATTCTTTTTTCCCTCCCCAGAAGGATTTTCCATCTTAGCTCCTATTCTTAGCTAGAACCTAATTATGTCTAGGTACCATAATTAATGAAGCCGTAAGGGTACAGTCCTGCTGCCTTATAATGTGATTTCCTTGCTCTTCAATAAATCTTCAAAACCAAACAATGTATACGGATACAGCTGCAACACATTTCTGTCAAGTCAAAGAAAATGGAAGTATTATCTCTTCACTAAATTATAATCCAGCAAACTGAACAATGCAGTACAGTGTACCCTTCCTGTAAACAAACTATGGAAGCTCAGAGTCAGCGAAGCCTCATTCACCACTAACTTTCCTTGCCCTCTTCTGAAGGTCCGGACAGACGGCCCTTTTCATCTAACCTAGCTACAGCATTAGGCAGGACTACTTACAGCTGGCCAGATGAGCAAGACCACATCCACCCTTCAGCCCAGGGGGTGCTGCCTGAGAACTTTTGGTGGATCTGGTCACGAGAAATGGAGAAAGGAATGTTCTCTGTGTTATGTTCCCACCAGCTGGGGTCAAGGTCACTGGCATGGCTAGACTTTGGGGTTGCCCTGGCTCATGTTTGAACTCATTTATTTAAATCCCAGGGCCAGTTCCCAACTCACAGATGCCTGGTCAGACCTGACACTGTTGTTGGGGTTGGGACTGAGAACAGCTAAAGCCACATAGCACAGGTTCTTGCTGCAGCTGGTTATATGGAATATCTCTCTCTCTCTCTCTCTCTCTCTCTCTCTCTCTCTCTCTCTCTCTCTCCCCCTCCCCCTCCCCCTCCCCCTCCCTCTCCCTCTCCCCCTTCACTTCTTAAGGCTTCTTGCATATTCCAGTATTTGGCTCCTCACAGTTTCAAGCTCCACACATCATTATCACATATTTTCTCAAATGATGTAATTAAAAGTGAGAAATCATGCCGATTAGTGAGGCAGCAGTCACTGACCTAAGTATACTGCGGTTTAACTTTAGGGTGGGTGGGCTAAGCTACAAGGACAATTCTCACATGCAGAGACCCAGAAGTTGTCTTGGCTCCTCTCTTGGCCACTGCTACACAAGTAGCCAGGATACCTGGAAGCTAAGTATTATTACAGTTAAACTAACAATTTATTTTTTCATCAACAACTTGAGTTTTTTTTCTTTTAATAACTGAAATATTTTACAAGTTCTTATGTCACTTTTCTGTGAAGAAAATCATCTAGTCTCCTCATTTTCTTGAATGTTTTAAAAAGTATAATTCATGGCATGTTCCTTTGATTTAACAATGCTTTTACAAAAAGTACATTCAGCAGTACCCTAGGCAGGCTCAGGGCACACTCCTCTAAGGAATGCACATGGCCCTTTAGACGTCTGCTCTCTGTCTTTCATGGACAGAGTTGATGAAAATTTGACTCCAGAAGGCAACATGACTCCATTAAAGGTGAAACTATATCTAGCATTTACTGAGTTTGCTACCTGCACAGCTTATTCATTTTCTTCCCAACGATAAAGTGTTTTGAAAATATGCTGCTTTTGGTATACTTTAAATTTTATTATATTTAAAGGGGCTGGAGAGATGGCTCATTGCCTGCTCTTCCAAAGGTTCTGAGTTCAATTCCCAGCAACCACATGGTGGCTCACAACCATCTGTAATGAGGTCTGGTGTCCTCTTCTGGCCTGCAGACATACACACAGACAGAATATTGTATACATAATAAATAAATAAACATTTAAAAAATTTATTATATGTGATGGTTAATTTATGATCTGATTCTTAAAACTTAATGGTAGAGGCCACAATCTAATAGGTTCAGGGGTCTTCCTTGGGGTTTGCTATGACATTCAAATAGTTAAAGAAAATTATTTCAGGTAATTAAAAAACCTGAAATTAAAAATTGGTTGGTAGAGACCGAAGTCTTGGTTCAGGACCACACTGCTCTACCAGATGACAGAGCCAAAAGCGCTTGTCTCCCTATGCTGATTTGGCAGAGTCAGACCATCCAGTTCTCCACCATCAACACCCAAACAAATTCTCTTTTCCTTCTGGTTTTCTTGAAAGTGCCTGGCAATAACAAGAATTTTTTTTGGGGGGGAAAGGGGGTTATGGCATTGTGTGTAATAAAATGAAAAAAAAAATGACCTGTTGGCCTTTCTTTGGGACTGTGACATTACTCATTTATGTGAGACCTAGATTTGAGAAAACCAATTATCCCATGCAGACAGTTGCAGTCTTTTCAAAGAAGAAATTAGTCTGCCGAGCAAGGAACAGTGGCTAGGGACAAAGGCAACTGGCTCTGCAGACTCAGATACAACTGGAGGCTTGATTCTCAGGCACTAGGACCAAGTAAGAAGGCCACATCTCAGTCTTGATGTGGTTCTCTGAAAGACTGGTCCAGCGACACTCAGCATGCCCTGACTCAAAGGAGTGACTTCCACGCTCTTAGACACTTGCTAGGTGACATGACTTATGAGGATTTCAATCCAGAAGGGACAAGGCTGCTACTATTCCACCCTCAGTTAACCTGGCTCAGAAGACCGCATCGCAGGCGTCTCCCACCTAGGAGTTCTTCAATGTTAGTGTTCTCTACAAAATGCCTTAAAAACAAACAAATGAAACAGAGTAAGACCTAGGATGGTAACTTCAGGCTTTTATTTTAAACAAGTAATATTAACAGTGACTCATTAACACATTTTCCAGTGTTGAAGCTGACAGTTCCCTTTTGTCTGAAAATGATAGCAAGTTATTGAGATATAACATGGCCATGAAAGGGCATGCAATAGAGCTATTTAGATCTAACATGGACATGAAGGGGCATAATATTGCTAGTGAGGGTTGGTGTTTGATGTTTCCAGAGCCCAAACCTTTGCACACGTTAGAAATCAGGCTTCGAAAGCATTAGAGTCAACGATTAGCCCAGCTCTCCTTAGAGCCTCAAGTGATCCTTGTCAATGAGCTCACAAAGTAAAGCACATTTCCTAACAAAGAAATGCCTACACACTCCAGTAATTAAGACCATTCCCCTGGCTTCTGGTCAAGAGGAAAAAGGAGCTACGATTCACCTGAAAAAAAAATGTTTATACACCTTTGACAAAATGCTGTCTATTGTGTCATCATTGTCATTTTTATAAAGAGCCAGAGGAGACAACACTCTCATTGTGTGGTGGCAGGAACAATTTGGCCTCTGATGATAAACTGGTTCTGTTTCTCCTTTTGTAAAAGCTACCAGGAAACTCAGAGTGAAATAACCCTCAGGTACACACACAGGTACCGTCTGTAGTTTCTGGGCTCTGAGCTGACTGCCCACGCCAGGAATGCTCATGTACACCACTTCCCAGCTTACCCTGTAGATGCTTTCTGGAAACTGGCAGGATACTTAATCAAAACAGCCCATTCCTTGATCAATGATCTGCTGTTCTTACTAAGGTTTCTCAGCTTTGGCCCCACAGCCTGCTGATGCCCTGGGGACAGATATAATAATTCGGGGATCTTGGAGGTGACTGTTCGGTCTTCATTTATAAGATTTTTTTAGCTCTAGAACATGTTAACGTTTAGAAAATAAGTCTTCGTTATTAAGTGCTTTAAAAGCTTCATTCCCTAATATTTTCCTAAAGACTTAATGAGTTGAAAGGCTGTATTATCATTTTTAATTTATGCTTGATTCTGTGAACATGTATGCACACATGACAATGGCATGTTATTCCCATGGAGGCAGAGGACAACTTATGTGGAGTTGTTTCTCTTCTCCTGCCATGTTCCAGTTACAAAGCTGGGGTCGTAGGGCTTGGCAGCAGGCATCTTTACCTGCCGAGCCATCTCGTCAGCCCCACGACAGACCCCATGTTCTTGATAGCCAGGTCAGAAGTACCTCTCTACTTCTCTGGATTATGTCAATCTTTCTCCTTTGTTTTTGCTGCTAGAGACTGAACCCAGGACCATGCATATGCTAGGAAAGTGCCTCGCCACTAAGCTATTTATTTATGGATTTATACAGACTCTTGCTTACAAGAGTATATAGTCTGTATACAGACTATAACCTAGGTTGGCCTCCAACAATCCCCCTGCCGTAGCGTCACGAGTGCTGAAATCAATGTCATGCTTTACCATACCTGGTTCACTTCAATTTTTTTGTGTGACATTTGTCTAAGATTTATCACTAGAAATCTAATACAAGATTGGGATGCTTTATTCTTAAAATTGTTTTTGAAGGGAAGTCCTTTCAGTGAGGACCACTCAAGTTCAAGAACACTGTCATTAAATATTAGATTAAAACACCTCTTTAAAATGCAACTACCTGCATCCCATTAGATGAAGGAGGCTATACCAAATCAAAAACAGATGCTGGCATACAGACTATATAAAGTAATTCTTAATTCAACAAAAGAAAATTTAAAAACCGATAAAGGACTTAAAGAGACAGTTCTCTACAAATGTACAAAAATAATTAAACGCGGGAAAAGGCCATGCTCTTCATGATGTGTTTATTTTTCATGATGCCCCGGCTCTACTGTCAGGGACAAGCCCAATCAAAGCAGTATCTCAACAATTTTGTTGTTGTTAGAGCCACGATCAGAGCATCCTTCTAATAGGAAACCACCCATGGACCAAGAGATGAATAAAAAAGCAGTAATAATATAAGCACATTGTTCAGTCGTTAAGAAATGGGGATCTGTGATACTGGATGCATAAACCTTGAGGATCTTAAACAAAATGGAATAGGTCACAAAGAGACAGTTTTATATGAGGCACGCACAGTAGACAAAACGAAAGATGGTTTCCTAGGGGTTGAAGGGAGGGAGAGGAAGCGGGGAAGGGTGCTTTTCCTAGGTGAAAAACCCAAAGGAGGGCTGCATGACAAGATTACTGAACTTCCATTGAACACTCTACTTGACAAGGTTCACTTACACTACAAACACTTGACAATTAAAAAGAAAACCAATGTTGCACAAGTATCTCCAGAGAATCCAATGAGTCCAGAAGCTAAAGAAGGGACTCCAAGAAGGTTTCGCTATTAGCTGAGAAGTCGCTGTGCTAATCCCAGCCAAGGCTAAAATCCTAAGGAGGGGGACAGCTCTGGTCAGAAGGAACCTTCAGTGGACAGGTTAGGAAAGGTATGTGGGAGCGCTGAAACACATCCATTTAGCTAGCTTTGAACAGAAAGCCTGACGTAGAGGTTGCCTGCAGAAACATTAGTGGAGGGGACAAATGGTTGAGGAGAAGAAATGTCAACGATGACCCTGAGATTTGCATCTAGGTGTCCGGACGGATGACTTCACCACAGGGAGACATTGTGCAGGCCCTACTATTGGTTGAAGGTGACGACAAGCTATGTTTTAGACAAGTAGATGTTTACACGACACAGGCATTTATGGCTACAAATACAGGGCTGTGACGCAAACTCCAGGTCTAAGTTACAAAAGAAGTATGAAGACTATGAGGGGCTCAATGAAAGGTGGATGAACCCAAGAAAAAGTGTATATCGAGAAGCTGAGAGTGAACCCAAAGTGACCTAGGGACCCAATGGGGTAAGGAATAGTGTAACTGATAGGTGGCTGTAGACAATTAGATGGTGAGTTTACAAAGTAAATTCCTTACCAGTTTCCTTGGTAAGCCCTGTACATCGTTCAGGAATTAATGGCCACAGGCAAATCTGTCTTTTCTCTGGGGCAGCTGTAGTTCTCTCAGCCCGAGTGACTGGTTAATGAGAAGGCTCTGGGCACGAGCGTGGACAGACTCACGGGGAGGAATGGCCTGTCAATCCCGGCATGTGCTGGGAAAAGGCCAAGCAAAGGCATCTGGGCTTGAGGACACCCTTTCGAGGGGGCAGTCTGCTGAAGCCAGATGGGAGGGAACTGCTGAGGAACTGGGCAGAGGGAGTAGAAGAAGCAGGTGGGGGCCACATACTAGCCGGTTCTGACCCAGAAACGAAGGAAGAAAATTGGACAGGAACCAGAGGAATTAGCTGGGTCAAGGGGAAAGATGATTTGCTCACATTGTACAAACGAGAAAGATGCTTGATGGATAGGAGAACACGAAGGAATTCTGAGAAGGGGACAGGTGGAGTCAGTTCACAGATGGGTGGAAGGGTGAAGGGGAAGGCTGTGATGATCCAACAGTTTACAGTTTTTAAAAAAGGGTCTTAAGGTTTAAAGAGAGGTTGTAGCAAGGGCTTTGGAACTAGACTTCATCACTCAGCCCAGCTTACCTCATGTTAGCTGCACCTCCATTCCTTACCTGCTTTTACAGGTGGCGATATTAACTCAAAGTTGACGTGGAATCAGGATTGAGCTATTTGAACTCTCAGAGTGAATCTAGCGTACTTAGAACGTAAGTGCCCATTATTCCATTCTGCAGAAATTAAGGGACAGCATGGGAAAGTGGGGGCACTTAAAGATCTGAAGATTTGGAAGGGGAAGCAGAGAAGTCAAAGGTGGCCTTTGAGCAGAGAGACTCGGGACAGAGACTGGGGACAGAGACTAGGGGATAGGGTGGAACTCTCCCTGGAGTCCTGGCAGGAGAAACTGGCCACAGCTACCAGCAACAGCCTCTAGGCCAGAGGCAGTCAGGGCTACAGAAGACAAGCTGATGAATGTCAAAGTCATACAAACGCAGAGCTCAGGGTGGGGTCAGTTGACTGCAACACAGTGTCTGTCCTTTCCTATGGTAGATTTTGTAGAAACTGCTTATTTTGAACGTGGCTCTCTTTTGGAAGCTTTATAAGTTCAAATTGTCAGTCAGCAGGCTTTTAGAAACAGGTGAACTAAATTACTTTAAAAAAACGAGTGCATATTCTACAAAAATCAAACTGCACAGAATCATCAAAACCATTTCCCCTTGACACTTTATACGAACATCTGGATATCCACGGTAAGCGCCTGGCAACCTTCAGAACTCAGGTAGCAGCTGGGAATTAAAAATGTCAACACTGTGTGTATTTCTACCTCAGTGTTCTGCTTCTCATCCTTTGCTGATGGTCCACTGCGGGTTCAAGTTAAGGAAAGGGAGCATCAGAAGATGATATAGGTCACGAGTCAGGAATATAGGCTGGTATCTGAGAAATTCAGTCAACAACGAATTGACCAGGTGATTAGTTCAGAGTTGACCTAGTCCCTATTCCTGTTAATGCTTCTACATGCACACTCTGCAGTGCTCAATAGCTATTTAAGCATTAAAATATTATTGGCCTGGAAAATGACTCGGGCAGGCAAAGTCTAAGCATGAGGACCAGAGTTGGAATTCCCAGCTCTCATGTAAATGCGGAGAGTGGCTCGTGGCCCACCTGTAATCCTAGCTTCAGGAGTGGGTTGAGCTGGGTGGGGTATTGTCTTGTTAGGCAGACTAGCCTGCTCAGTAAGCTCTGGATTCAAGTGAAAGGCCCTGGCTTAATGTATAAGGTGAAGACCAATTAGGAAATATATCTGGGGCCTGCAGAGATAGCACAGGAGTCAAGAACACTTGCTGCTCTTCCAGAAGTGCTGAGTTCAAGTCCCAGAACCCAAATAGGGTGGCTCACAAGGCCAGTAACTCCAGCTCTAGAAGTATCCACAGCCTCTGACGTTCAAGGGTACAAGTGAGCACTTGCACACACACATTTTTACATTCTCATCCTCCCTACACTGCCCACCACTTTACAATAATAAAAATACCTGTCATCTGGTAAATAAAGGTAGGCAGATCTCTATGAATTTGAGGCAGCTTTGTCTATACAGTGAATTTCAGCCATCCAAGGCTGAACAACGAGACCATTCTTCACCACCACCCCAATAATAAAAAATAGTGAAAGAAAACCTTTCAATAAGAAAGATATCCAACATACCTATGGCCTCCATATGAACACACACACACGAAAAGGGTAAGCCACCTCCTTCTACTCTTTCAAAATGATGATTGAGAACATCTTGAGTTCACAGTTCAGATATTCTCTTAGCGAATAAAATACAGGGGCCAGTGTCCCGGCTTGCGTGGCTCCACTGAGACAGGACCAGGTCTGTTCCTGAGCTATTGAAATTAGTTACATAAAACCTTTTTCAGGCACTTAGCTCTCAGTGTTTTTAAGGCATGCACTTTGCAGCTGCAGAGTTTAAGGAAGTGTTGCCTTGTGAGAAATTCCCAAACGTGGGGTACGGTTATTCTCTCACGAACGGGTTTTTTCACTTTATATTTCCTGGTAGGCGCTGTGGTTCTGCTACTTCTATTTCACACCTGGTCCATGAAAAGGGATCATTTGGCGGTTTAACCCAGAAGTCCTTGGCAACATTTGCTTTAAAACCCCAGCCTTTGATGTAATTGTGTTATGGAAAATAATCAAACAACGTAGAGGAATTATTCAGACATATTAACTCTGATTTTGAAACAATGCTCAAAACTTGTTCTGCTAGACATACTCAGAAACACATTTGAAAATTGGAAGGGTATCTGAGAATCCCAATGCCCGCCCCATAGACCAGGTAATTACTTTACCTTCTGTTGGAATCTGAGACTCAGAGGCCTAAAATACATAGTCATCCCTATATCTCCTGGATTCTTAAAAAGTTCGGATTTTTCTCGTGGAAATCAACAACCTTCTATTGTGTCTACATGCTTTCATCATTTGTGATGTTACTGTCTTGAGGATAATCTTTATCCTGATCATCAACAGGTAAGTTTGTCTTAACAACAGGACCAAGTTTGTCCCAAGATAATGAGAAAAGAAGGGTGGAAATGAATACATGAATAAAAGCGACTAGTTTGCTCCTCAGACTTCTAAGTGAATATAACATTTGCAATGTGGGGGGGGCAGAGGTAGTTTTGAAGATAAATTCATGGACATCAAAATAAAACTGCATGCTGCCTCTTAAAAGACGGCAATGAAAATGAAATTTTGTCATCTTTCTTTGTGTTCATGGGGACTGGCAGCTACTGGGGCCTGCCAGCGGGAACAGATGGCCCCCTTCGTGCAGGCACAGAGAGAGGTGGAATGACACTCGTGGGTTAGAATTCACCAGTGTGAGAGTCAGCCCCAGTTCTCCATAACACTCGTGAAGAATTCGAGGCACAGGATTCTGACATCCTCAAGAGCAAAGGGGAACAGACACTGTTGCTTCCATTGAGGTTAAGGACTCAGAACCTGCTTCTTATCCAGCACAGATGACAAAGGTCGATTGAACCCTGGAGAGACAGGGAGCTACTTAGCATCAAGTTTCAGTGCCAGTCTGCTTCATGTGGTACCTGACAGCTTTTCTCAGGCTGATGAACATCTAAAAAAAAAAATTGTTCATTTCCCCTAGCAATCAGGGAATGCAAATCAAAACAACTATGAGATTTCATCTTACCCCAGAAAGAGTGGCAAAGATCAACAACAACAACAACAACAACAACAACAAACTGACAGCAAATGCTCAGGCTTGTGGAGGAAAGGGACCTCTCAATCACTGTTGATGGCATTGCTATCTGGTGTAGCCACAGGGCAAATCAGAAAACCAAAAATAAATTTACAGTACGATCCAGTAAGCCCACTTTACTTCACAGATGCATGCTCAGCTATGTCCATTGCTGCTCTATTCACAAGAGCTAAGAAACAGAAACAAGCCAACTGTCCTTAAAACAACGGGTGGATAGTGAAAACCCAAATACGCTTTGGAATATTATGCAGCTGTAAGGAAAAATGAAATCATGAACTTTGCAGATAAATGGGTGGAACTAGAAAAGATAACACAGAGTGAGGTAATCCAGACCCAGAAACTCTAACATCACATGCTGTCTCTCATCAGAGGCTCCTAGCTCCAAATCTCCCAATGAGAATATATTCTAGAGAAACTGCAGAAACCAGGAAAGTAAAAAGGGACCAGTGTCAGGATAGGGGAGCAGGGGAGCAATAGATAACGGAACAATGATCTTATCAGAGAAATGGGTAAAACGGAGTGGGGGCTCAAATTACAGAGGGGGGAGGGAAATAAATACAGAAAATCAAGGATAATTTAAGAGTAAGGATGCCTGAAAAAGTCATACTATTAACTATTTACTTAAAATAATTATCATATAAGTTAAATCTGTGTATAAATACACATAGATAGTTTAAATGAAATGTTCTCATTTGGGTTAACAATGCTTTCTCCAGGATTTAAAGACCACCTAAGAAACCTCCAATATCAGGCACGAGAAGCCCTCTTTTGAACTGTTGATCAGGATTGTCCAAGAGATTCCCCCAAACATTACAGGTTATGGCTATTGTACTCCTCAGAAATGGAACATGAGTCTTATTGCTGAAGACACCATGCATTTCAAACCAGTGGCCCAGAGACTGCTGAGTTCTAACTGACCCGACAGAAAGTGCATGCAAACGTCCAAAGGACTGAAGACACCAACATCTCTTCAGCTCTGATGCCTAGGACCCAAAGACAGCCAGCACGACACGATCACCCTAAGGGCGCAGTGGAGGCATTAACTAACAGTTCTCTAATTGGACTTAGAAGCTCTTCAACTGAAGGGAAACCACGCCTGGTACTGGAAACATAGCCAACTATCCAGGGCTAGTGAGGTCATGGATTTTGGAGGAAAATCTGCAACCTTCCCTTTACTAAACCAGGGAACTAAACAATTTCTAACTACATTCTAAATACATATCTTAACTCTCACAGATAAATGCAGTCCTCACCCCTAAACAAAACTTCTTTTGCAGTAGATGGAGACCATTACAAAAACTACAACCAATCAAAATGCACAGCTATGGAGTCCAGTCCTAACTGATAGACCCATAACAAAATTCTTGCAGCTAAGTCTCAGGGGTCATCGCAGAAAAAGGGGTGGAAAGATTTTAAGGGCCAGAGAATCAGGAAGTGTGCTGACGCTGTGTTTCCTAATATGTCAGGAACCAAACCCACAGTCTCATCAACACGACTGCTTTAACATGATCTGAACAAAGACAACAGCGACAGACATTCCAGAGTGGACAGGGTGAAGGCTTACCCTACACTGAGAACTACAGGCAACCACAGAATACTGAGAACAGGAGAAACAGTCTTCTCCAGGAAAGAACACACCAATTGGTTATCCTATACAAAATAGTTCTGAAAACATACTTACCTACAAGTAAGATTACATACACTGAGGCTATATTTATGTATTTAGGAATATATATATTATACATATATATATACATATATGTAAATGTATGTAATAATAACTAATGAAAAGGAGGCCATGGATTTGAAAAAGAGCAGGGAAGGATATATGGAGAATGGTATAATTATAATCTCTAAAACATACCAAAAAGAAATTATTGAAAAACCTGCTTTGTAATCATAACTGATTTAAGCATATTAATTGTAACTATCAAATGCTGTAAGATAATAAATTGTTTTCATTAGACACCAGCTACTGTTAATACTGGTATTTGAAGGTTGTTTATTTCCATTTGGGATAATACTTAACTATATATTCTCCTGTAATAAAATTTTTTTTTGAGTGTCAACAGAATAGGACAGAATTGGAATTAAAAATCTAACAATCAAGCACAAACATTTTAGGAATAGGGGTCTAACCGGCAGATTCCGAGACGACTGCTCCCACGGTTCTGGCAGATCATTCAGCCAGGGCTGCTCAGACTTTCGGATTATTTCATTAGTGACAACAGCAGGTTCTTTTGTCCAATAAGTCTTCATTACAGGGCGACTGTGTAACTCAATTCATGGGTTAAGCACGTCTCCTCTGCCTGGAAACCTAAATGCAACAGTACTGCCCCTGACTGCTGATGTGAAATCATTAAATTGGAATTCAGTCATGAGATCTTATTTTAAAATATAGCCTCATTTTGCTCAGCTTTGGAAACAGCCTTGGGGGTATTTAAGCATGTAACCAAAGTTCTTCTATGAGCTGGGAACCCATGCTGAACGTAAGCAGGACCCCACCCTGCTGCTGTCGCACCCTACGATCTAGCTCAAAAGCCTGTTTTCCCATCCCTTTTGCCATCTCCTGGCAGGGAGGCTCATTCCCTGCCACTTGCCACTTGTTCTGAGCTATTTTAACTCTGGACAAGTTGCGGTAGTAGGCTATATTTAAGTAGGAGAAACAGCTAATGCACGTGGCACCTTTTCCCTTTTTGACATAATCCAATTGTGCTCTGGCGGCAAATCAATGTGTGAGATTCTGTATCTTATACCCCCATCACACAAACCACCTCCACTTCTGTCCCTGCCTCCCCAGGCATTTGCCCCTCAAGTGGGAGCCGTGGGGGTCTCCTGGAAAGATGAGCTATGACAGGTACCCACAGAGCGGTTACCAGCTGCTTCCAAGAGTAAACAGAGAAACAGGCAATAATGAAAGAGAAAGCAGAGACCCACTGGCTCCAGGCTGAGTGGCTAGAACATCCGCAGAATAATTTTCCAAGGACCCAGTTCCAGATACGGATTTCATGAAATACAAGGTATCCATTGGGAGTACATTTGAGGACACTGCACACAAATGCAGGGCCAGCTTTCTCAAGTACCTGAGCCTTGAGAAGTGGCCATAGGGAGTGTGACTTCTAGCTTGGTCCTCTGCATCTGTCCTTTTGCATGGGGTCAGACTAGGGGTCAGACTAGACTTCTATGCCAGGCAGGAGCTGGGCCCCCTCACCTGGAGTTACACTGTGGCTTTGTAGAGGAAAAACACATTAACACTTTAGGAATGTCCTCAAATAAGGAAAAGTTAAAGAAAACATAAAATCAAACACCTTTGTATGGAGCAGTTATTCAGTTTCAGTCCATATCAGCCTAAATTCAGACTTAAGACTCCATCCTGAGGAATCAAAGATGAGTTCAGCTTTCAGCAGTACTTCATAGACCTTGAGTTTTGTCAGGCCAAAACTATACGATGCTGGCATTGATACGTCAGCATGCTTGGTGAAGTACCCCAACAGACAGATCCCCTGACAGGTCTAGGGGCGCTCAAGCCAAGACCAGGCTTTCTGCCTATTTGCTTTGGCACTACTCACTTGGACTGCTTGGGCTATGAGAATTTTCCTGCCGTAAATCAAGTTTCTACCTGGTTGGCTTTGCTGAATCAATTTACAATTAAGCTGGGATATAGCTCAGTGGCAGGGCTCTTGTCTGGCACTGACGATGCCTGGGTGCAATCTTCAGTACTGCCCCCACCAATATATATAATGTCTTACATAATAAATATATAAAATATACATCATATCATATAATCTATCTATCTATCTATCTATCTATCTATCTATCTATCTATCTATCTATCTATCTATCTATCTATCTACCGCTTTACTACTCAAACAGGTAGTGACAATAGCCTGTGCTCTGTCTCCTAGAATACGCAGGAAAACCACTTTAGAAATGTTATATGTTACAACAGTGTTCACCCAGAGACTCACCAATTAACTGCAACCACTCCTAACTGTCCTCAACAAAGGAAGAGCCACTAGCAGGCTATTCGGTTAGCTGTAGTCAGGGATACAAACTTTCATACTTATCTCTGCAGTGGCAAAACCGAGATGAAGAAAACGGATCAAAACAGAGATGCCTGTTTTTCCTGGAAGGCGCGCAAGTGGTACCAAATATAACTATGATTTGAATATCAGTAAAATACAACTCAAAACAAACCCCATACATTCCTCAGTGCTCTGAGCTTCGAGATAGCTAATTCCAACCTAGATAAGATGCTATGTCTTCTTCCTGAGCGTGCTTCTAGTAAGAAGTGACCAGTTGTTCTGCTTTTCTCTTCTTTCTCTAAGGTACTATGCCAGCCTTTGCTCCTCTTACGCTGATGATAAAACACAGGCTCACGCTGTTTGCCAGATGCTTACGTCTGAGCCACATACTCACGCACCCGGCTGCAGGCTTATTATTAAAGGCAGTATGACAGTGAAAACCACGTGGGCTCTTCCACGGAACTATGATTAGCGTTCATCATGTAGATCAAGTCACACATTTAAAGTCTGGACCCAGAACTAGCCATGGAGGTGCTGCTCAGGGGAGATAACCGGGGCCCCTTTACAACAGATGACTGGAACGTAACAGCCCTAAAGAAACCTCAAATGCTTCAAAGCAAGTCCATCAGCAGGCATCAGGCTTTCTTCAAAAAGCAAGACACAAGAGACCCCCCCCCTCATTCTTTTCTAAGAAAAGGTCTCAGGGACTTAAAAAGAAATTGAGACATAATCAAGCATGAAACAGATGGAAACTAATTCTAGTCTGGAACAAAAACGCTGGAATGATTACCATTAGAACATGATGTGCTAATATATAGGATAGTATATATCTCTCAATTGATTCTAATAATTTCTTTGAGTTCACCCAGCCGTATGTTCATCCTTCTATTAACTAATGCCATACACAGGTTGGTGATGATAAGGTTGGTTAACTTTTTTTAAAAAAAAGTTTAATTTTCCACACAGCATCGCTTGCAATCTACCTGTTCTATCAGTACTGGGTGGTAGGAATGGTTTTGAAGAAGCCATTGCACTCGCGTGCTCACACATGCAATCTTGGTCAGGCTGTACATTTTCCCAGGTCAGTCCAGTCTTTCTCTCTACTCTAACTGTTGATACCTGAGTTTCTGGATCATCTGAGTGTGAGAAACACTCTCTTCTAGGTATGGTTTTGAGCTTTTTTTCTTAAACTAGCATAGCCATTCTTATTATTGTCTGATTGATTTTCCACACAACGACCTTTCAGGAATAAGCAAGTTTTAGTCTAAATGAGAAGTTCAAGAGACAGACAGCATGAGGAAATGAGTGACGGTTGGCTACACTTGACTCACCACAGGGTTTTATGTCGGGCTAAGGAGCTCACTGGCTGAAGCACCCCCCTTTAACCTCAAAAGGGGCTGTCAGTCTGGATTTCTTTTCTCCTACTGGGATGCAGCAGGTGGCACTTAGCAAACAGGCTGCAGCAGATACTCTATGAACTTGGGGTGCCACACTTGGGTTCCATCCTGGTCCCTGCAGTGCTCAGGCCATCTGGAGGCTCTTCCATTGGTCCCTCCCACCTACTGCCCTGGGCACAGAGCCTCAGGTGTCTCTGCATTGGTATACACGGCACTGCAAACCTAGCTCCTTTTAAGCCACAGCATATTGTTACCACCATGGCATAAAGGTGATGCTGGGGCTAGATTAGCACAGCAGGAATCCCACAGCCTCGCTGGGTTTGCTCTGGGATGCAGACACATTATTTAGGAGGCGCAGGTTTCAAAACAGGCTAAACTAAAAATACCTCTCATGCTGGAACCAACCCAGAGCTGAGCTTCCTACAGTTTGCCTGATCTGTTCCCATCCTTCTGTCTGATGTGAGTGTAGTTCTAACCATTGACAAGCCTGTGACCAAGGTTAGTTACTGATTTTCACTGGGTCGCAGATTCGTCATCTGGCAATGTAAACAGCAGTAGAATCTGCTTTTCCAGTTTTTACAAGGATGCCAGGTGTTACATAAAAAGTCCTATCAGACTGCACAGACAGAGCAGGGTAGAGCTCCAGACTCTCATAGAGAGGATGCACCCCTCAATTAACCAATGTAAACATAAAGTAAGTTTTCAGATAAGTAACACATTACTTATTGCATGATTCAAGAATATTATTTTAAAAAACCACCACAGGATGGATAGATTCACTAATACTTACCTAGCCACAGCTAATCGGTGCTGGAAGCAGAAAATAGTGAACAAACAAAGTCTAAGGTAATATATTGTGACAAACACAACCCTTCACCTTTATGAAGGAGAACACTAAACCTAGGGGCATAGGTAAGCAGGGCAACAGGATGTGATGAAGTTGGAATGGGATATCTGAATGTGGGTCCTGCCTTGCACTTTGTAAGCTGTGCAACCCTGGAAGGTTGTTTCCATCTTAGAGGTATGGAACTGGTACTGCCAATCTGTTGTCTGTGGAAATATAATAAAGTATGTGTGCAAAAGGAGACAGGCATGTGCTCACGCCTGTGCAAACACTAATAGGCGTGTGCTCACACCTGTGCAAACACGAGGAGAAAGGCATGTGCTCACACCTGTTCAAACATTATCAGATAGGCATGTGCAAACACGATCAGATAGGCATGTGCTCACGCCTGTGCAAACACAAGGAAAAAGGCATGTGCAAACATGATCAGATAGGCATGTGCTCACACCTGTGCAAACACGAACAGATAGGCATGTGTTTAAACCTGTACAAACACGAAGAGACAGGCATGGTACTCACACCTGTGCATACACGAGGAGGAGACAGGCATGTACCCATGCCTGTGCAAACACACAGTAATACACGTTAGAAGTTATATAACCCAAAAGATCATCTTTCTCCTCAGGATAAACCAGTATTAGAGAAGAACCCCTGATCTGTGACTCAGTAGCTGGTTAGCTAGAAGATTCCCTTGTCTATAGTCACAAGGTCTGTGTTTCCTTGAGCAACAAGACTTGGATGATGGTTCTCTCTGTGTCTACATCAAACAATCATGTCGGTGTTTTAGTGTAGTTTCAGTTTCTTTGGAAACTTGGAAAGCTTTATCTGACGTTAGCTTACGGTCTGAGAAGGTAAAAAAGTAAAGCAGATCCTACCAAAGACTTCCAGGTAGCCCTGGCCAGAGTCCAGGGGAAGCTCCTCTCAGAGGTTTAGATCAGGACTCTTTCTGTCACTCACACCTTCTATTTACTATGGGCGACTTTTTACCTGCCTGCATTGTGCATCTTGCAATTGAAAACTGTAGCGTCTAGAATCAGAACAACTAATTTGCTTCTTGTGAATTTAACATAGTGTCTTCCCTCACTGTAAAAGCAGATGCAGTGCGGCTCACAAATCCCTCCCTGCCTCCTCCACTTTCACCCTGCTTCCTCCTGGCCACTGCTGATATTCCTGGGAGCTCAAGCACTTTGAAAACCACAACACGGTATTTGGATGGAGTATTGGGTCGAGTGTTGAAGATGAGGCCATCAGAGTTAGCTGGGGAGTCAACTTTATCCCATCACCACAGGGCGCGAGAACTTCATGACCCAGAATGGAGGGAGAAGCAACTTTTAAAGCAAAAGCCACAAGTGGAGGGGGGTGCAGGGATGATATAAGAAAGAACTGTTAAAATTTGAGGTGAAGTCTTGGGTGACAGTACATTCCAGGAATTTACACCTTGTGATAACACTTGACAACTGTAGTACAATTTGTGATAACAAGGTGTTTGTACAGGTCTAACGGGGTTTGCAAAAGCATGTTCACACATGTCTGTGGTGGGCTTAACACAGCTCTTGACACAGGTGGGGTCCTGTCTTAATTTTTAACCAACTGTTCTTCTCTTAACTGCAGAGAATATGGGACAAGGGTCATGCAACAGAAGAAGCAGGGTAGGTAGCTAAGGTTTTTGAATTATTGTGGACGCCACAGGAGGAAGTAGGAAGCTAAAAGTCAAGGTTGTCTTTGGTTATCCTGGGAGTTGAAGTCCAGCCTGGGCTATTTCAAATCCTATCTCCAAAACACACACACTTATACACACCAAAAACAAACCATTGGAATACTGAAAAAGTACTGAAAAGCCTTCATTTTTTTGGAAAATGATTTATTATATAAACACAAGCTAGACACCCACTTTAAATGATTACCTTCCTATTAAATGAGTTATTTTACTTTGGTAAATAATTTAAGAGGAATTTTAGGTAGGAAAATATACATTCTAATTGAAACTCCCTATTATCTGAATAAAGTCCCAGCAATGGGCCCACATACAAATAATCAAATAATGTGGTAAATAAAAATGAAGTTATATAAATTTAATTACTATACAGCAAAAACTTCACAATATAGGTTTGTGTATAGGAACATTATAATAGAAAAATCACTTGGATAAGTGTGTCTTTGGTAGTAATTTAATTCTTTATCTTGTAAGCTTCTGATTAAACCAGTATTATTGCAATGAACATATTCTTCAAAATCTGGAGACCAAGGCAGAGCTCAGAAATGACTTAATT
Organism: Microtus ochrogaster; assembly: GCF_000317375.1. Classification (NCBI taxonomy): domain Eukaryota; kingdom Metazoa; phylum Chordata; class Mammalia; order Rodentia; family Cricetidae; genus Microtus; species Microtus ochrogaster. The sequence goes on along the minus strand of NC_022031.1, from coordinate 10,912,634 downwards.
CTCATTCATTATGTAGCCCAGAAAGCTGAGGCCTAGGGCAGCTAGGTTTGCCGTCTGCCTTGTGCACATCACTAGTGTCTGCATGGCACACAGTTGTCCTGTATTGGGATACAGGCATCACAACTAAAGCTGCTCAGCTCCAGCATCCAGACAGCACGGTGGGAGCATTGCAACAGAGTCATGTGGGATGCAAAGTACAAAGATCCCCAGTGGGCTTGGAAAAAGGCACCACATTCTCATCCCCGGATAGAACAGCTTGGAGGGACTTGCTCTCCCCAAGTACTGTAAGCTCATACACCAAGGATGGCCAGTTACATGACTACCAAGAACCAGCTACTCTTCAGCACACAAACTTTCCACATATTTGTTTTTATATTTCAACCCTATTACTAATGTATTCACCTTTCTTGTATACAGAACATAGACAGTTGGAAGAAGGGAAGGCTCAGTCTAGAAAAAAAATGGATGGTGGAAAGCTGAGCAGGAGGGGAAGAGAGACATATTGTCTCCTGTGATTGCAACATTGATAAGGGCACCAACCTTGGAAAACATTGTTAAGCTTAATAATAAAAAACTATCTGAGGGCCACAAAACATGAAGATTAAAATATTTATATAACAATATAACTAGCATGAAGTCATGATACTCTAATAGTATAGGGACATGAGAATACAATGCTGTATTTATTAGCCATCACTTCTGCAGTCTGATGTAGGAGGGTCTTCTATCTATCTGTTGTTTCATTGATAGGTCAGAACATAGGAAGGCAGAGAAGACAGAACAGAATGCTGGAAGAAAGAAAGCAGAGTCAGGGAACCGCCATGAAGCTCTGGCCCAAGATGGACGTGGGTTAGAATCTTCCCGTTAAGCCACGACCCCGTGGTGATACACAGATTACTAGATATGGGTTAAAGCAAGATATGAGAGTTAGCCAAGAAGAGGCTAGATATAATGGGCCAGGCAGTGTTTAAATGAATATACTTTGTGTGTTGTTATTTTTGGGGCTAAGCTAGCCATGTGGAAGCCAGGCGGGACAAAAAGCAGGCCTGCTCGCCTAGTCACTACGGCAGTCTGTTAAAAACTATTATGGTAGACACTCACAATGATACCACACAGTTATTTTCCACTTCATGTGTGTGGAAGCATGCTCTGGGAGGCACTGGTGTTCAGAAGAACCAGGACTGAATTCACAGGCTCCATACAAACCCACCCTCTTCTTGCCACAGCGTCCTACCAGCCAGAGAGAACTGGAATGTCACGGGGCAAATCCCATTTGCTTACAGCAGCTTCGTATTTAAGTCTTAAAACATCTTAAGCTTTTGCACTTAGCTCTTACAATAAAATGAGCTTTCATTACGCCGATCACTTAGATAAAGAGGATTTGAATCAATTCTAAGAGTCATAGATGGAAGCTGACTAGCATTTGAAAACTCTGCCTGCCAGACCCTCCCTGGGGGAGAATGTCCCCAGTGGCCACATGGGCACGTAAGGCTTGCCTTAATTTAGTAGGAGTCAAACCCCCGCTGATCCGCAAGTCAACCAAATGGGTTAAGAGGGCTGAAAATATTAAGTGGGCAGATGTGTTTGCCTGATTATTCCAGTCAACCAGACCCCGCCCCCAGCATCCAACACACTGAGGTGAAGCTCATACTCCTCTGGAAGTGTCTACCAGTGACTTCTAACCCAGGCTTGCTAAGAATGTTCTGTTTTGTGAGTGCTAGAAATCAATCACCAAGCCCGGATCAAACCATCGTGTTCAGATTTGTTCGCATCTTCCCTAGGTGGCGGTAGGAGCTACCCCCGCCCCGCCCCAACTCATTCCACAGTTATCCCTCACATCCATCCTTCTGTGCTCTTAGGTCATAGGCTAAAGCTTGGATTTCCCCCTCCCACACCCTGTCCTTTTCATACAACCACTGGTACCACCTACTCCCAGCCTCCTCCTGCCAGCCACTGCTGACACTGTAACCGACAGGACTATAAGGAGAGGTGACACCAAAATAACCAAGCTGACTTCAGAACTAGGGCTGTGAGGCCATCCAGCTGAACCGAGGTTAGGGACTGTCTAGTGCTTTTTAGTTACCACCTTTGAGGCTCATGACGTGACCGGTGCGACTCAAGATCCAGCTCATATAAACACTCAACCCTTTCACCCCTTCAGTGAGGCCTCTTGTAAGTCTCTGTTACCGGCAAAGACACCAAGGCCAAGAGAGGTTTAACTCACCTGCCCCCGGTCGGATCAAGACTTTTATTTTGAAGCACACATTCTTCCCTGTCCCACAACCTTAAATCACAGTGTGCACCGGCTCTCTCCTAACTTGTCTACCAGCCTAGAATCTAGAATCTTCCAAGTTTTCCCAAACTGTGATTAGGGAAGATGTGTGAATATTTGATTCTAAAACAGAACACCCAGGAGCCATCTGTCCAACCACAGAACACTCTCTAGAATATTTCAATATTTCTTCGTACCCTGAAGATAGAAACCTTAATAACATCTGTCAGTGCCAGTAGTCCACTGTGGGAAAACATTTTAAATTAAGAAATTTGCAATGTATATATTTGGTGTAAACATTTTACAGAAGGCACTTGAATGAATAGCATCTTTATTTTTAAAAGATACACGCAATGGTTACCAGGGTGCTGTTTGGGGTAGAAGAATATTTAGGAACTTGTGGGTCCACTGAAAGTAAACGTGTTAAGTGAACACAGTGAATATGAATTTTTAGTATGTGACAGGCAAGATCAATGTATCAGGAGCAGACATGGTAAAATGGATAAATTTTAAAACACGTTGTACAGAACATGTGAGTATGTATGTATGCGTGTATGCACAAGACACGCAAAAAGTTAATGAAGTATTTTTAAAATTACCATGAAAGTGAGCAGGATAGCGCCATGTATAGAAATTAAACAATACAGAGACCACCACTATCGTTCCAGCTTACACATAGTAAGGAACCGTAATAGATATATATTACTTGGAGCACTTATAGAGAGGAGAGAAACGGGCTCTAAACGGATGGATGGCTGCGTACAGAGGTTAGGGACTGGGGGCTGTGAAGCTTTACCCTTCCACGGGGAAGGGTAAGAAAGGAGGAAGCGGGAGGAAGCCAGAGAGGGGCACAATGTATGTACAAGGATGATGGAGGATGGACACAAGCCACAAGCTGGCCCGGACCTTGGACCCACACATTCATTTGTATTGTCTTAGCAGTGGTCTGCTGGAAATCTTACTGCCTAACCCTCGTTAGCAGCATCCCCATAGACATGTACCGGTTCTTCCCCTCCCAGGGCCTGGCTGGAAGAGCAGGTTGTAGCTCCCACATTGCCAGGAAAATGGTTCTGGCTGGCAACAGAACCAAAGCCATGGATTTCACCCTGCACAAACGGCTCGACTTTCTTTTCATAAATACAGACGTTCAGTGAACTAACGACTGCCCGGGTTGCCATTTGTGTTTTTTTTTTTTTTCTCTTAGGCTCACTGCCCAGTGACTCCAGTCAGTGGCAGTGATTGCAGATTTCCTTCCCTTGATCCTCTACGTTAAGAGTTGTCCCAGGCCTTACCCTCAAGCCAGCTGGGGAGCACAGTGGTGGCTAGGGGTGGGTGGGGGTAGGAGGGCTTCACCAGCCAGGGCTGGAGAATGAATGCCTAAACAAACCCTCCACTGACACATCACTAAAAATAAGTATGCTCACACGCACAACACATTTTTGGAACACCAAACTCATTCCCTTTATCCCCTCTAGAGACTCAGGTGTCGTTCTTATTCAACTTTATATAAAATCCAGATGCCACAACTCTGTTGGGGGCGGTAAGTTTTGACGTGACACACATCTGTTAAGATGTGAAGGGAGAGCGGAGACAGTGGACAGGCGTGGTGTATCAGCTGCTCACCCGGATTCCGTTCAAATGCTGATAAGGCTCACTGGGGCACTGCCTTATTTAGTCAGACTTCTGTGCCCAGCACAGGCGCACGGTGACAACTGCGCAGGCGATTACAGGTCCTGCTTCTTTCAGCCATCTGCTGACACACCAATGAGAAAAAGTGTCTCCACAACACAAGTGGCCGACCGCCTCTCCCACTGCAACTTTCCCACAAAGAATGATAACAACACGACATGCTACGACACACCAACCTGGATACGCTGCTTAGCGACGGATCCCTCATGATGAGCAGTGATACCAATTAAGCTCTAGTTCTTAAGGCTTCCCCCAACAAACTACCATGTTAAATATTTTCCTTTTGGTACCAGCTCTTGGGATGGAACCCAGGGCTTTGAGCATGCTGAACATGTACTGCATAACCAAGCTACATTCCTAGCCCCTAGGGAGTCAGTTTTAATTGTTTCTAGACTTGGGAAGCTGGTTATGTATTAATATTAGATTAACTGCAATATATATTGTGAAATAACAACAAAACCAGCGTGCAGACGGTGCTCTTAACTACTCTTCTTTAGCTGTAGTCTAAAAGTATAAAAAGGTTTAAAAACCAAACGGCCATATGTATTCAGTGCCAAAATTTCACAGCAACACCTGAATGCAGCTGACACGAAGGTGTTTACGGCTCTTCAGTCCACTTAGCGTTGAGTGTAACTTTCCATGGAGAATCAATTAATGTGTCTGATTTCTTGGCCGTACCTACAGCCCCCAGGGAACAGCAAGAATTCACGTTATATGCTCCACGCTGCTTTGTGAAAAGCCAGGAAGTGTGGTATTTAAAACACAGCGCTATTCAGATAATTTTTTTTAAGGTGAAGATCTATGTGCTCATTTATGGCCTGATAATGAGGATTTAATCAAGGATCTTGTAACTGCCAGGCAAGCAAGCCCTCTACCACTGAGCTATAATCCCGGCTCTTTTTTTTAAAACTGACCCCTTTTTTTCATTTTTACCATTATTTACAATGTTCCTGCACGTATACACTGTACTAGGTATTGTTTGGATACAAGTCCCGGTCACCTGAGGGATCCCCATACTCCTGCCTCAGCTTGGGATGACAGGCTGTCAGCTCCCCCAAAATTCTGGATAGTCACTGTGCACTTCAAGTGTGCTGGTATTTATAGAAAGGGGATAAATATATATATATAGAGAGAGACATGAATACAAGGAAAAAGTACAAAGTACAGTATTACTAATGACATTTGCTCCCTTTGGGGACAGCATGTGGTCAGGAGTTAGCAACAGGGAGGACATTTAGACTTGATCTATGCCATCTGATAACTTCAAGATTGTGAACCATGCATATTACTCCTCTTCAAAAATAAGGAAGATTTGAACTCAGAGCACCACCACTTCCACTCATATGGCCAGACCCACGTACAATGCACTGTGCTCGCAGCTTCTGTAGGCAAGGCTGCACTTCCACAGCCGTTCCAGATCAACCAAGGCTGAAGAGCCTGCCTTAAAGATTTTTAGTTGTTTTTCTTACATTGCCAGTTTATTGTGTTACGTGTGTATCTGGTTTTCTATGATAAGCCTTCCCAAACTGATAGTTGCTAAACTGAATCCAGCTTATAAAATACAACCACTGCCCACAAAAGCTTCAAAATAGAATAAAATGGAAAAAAAAAACCCAGTCAAGCCAGGCTTCTAAAGACTCAATGGCCACCTGTTGTTACAAACACATGCACAGAAGCTGAGCCCAGGTGGAGAGGAGCTGCTTCAAGCCTGCAAGCCTACGTGCTAATATGTGCTTTCGGTGGAGAGAATCCAATTGCACTCCGGAGCACCTGTGCACCTGAACAGGCCGAGGTAAGTTACTATGAGTTAAGAATGCATTTTATCCCTGGGAGAGTAAAGAAACACAGTAATCCTATAATTGTGATCAAGAGTCCCAAGGAACCTAAACCAGAGTCAAAATCTTTCAAAAATCTTGGGCTAGTCTGTTCAGAAATAACCCAAGCCCTTTCCTACCTTAGAATCCCTGAATACACCCTCAAATGATTTTTGAAAAGACTGCCAACTTGCATTAGTACGCATATGCAATGGAACTATTAGCTAACAATTTAAGTATAACACGATACATATGCAATTTAATATGTGCAAACTATGCTTCAGTATACTTATTCAAGTTAACAACTTTCTGAGCAAATATGATTGCTTAAGGCAAAAAGCGGAGACTTTTGAAGCAGGATGCAGTCCCATGTGGCACAGGAAAAACTTCCTGACTAGACCTTTCATTCTAGTCCACTGTTTTGGTTTTGTCCAAAAACAAAACAAACGAACAAAGAAACAAACAAACCCCTTGTATTTAAAACCGTCCTACACAAACAAAAAACAAGGTCCATTTTCTCTTAGACATTAATCCACCCAAGAGTTGCACATTGAAACCCAGACTGTAAAAAAAAGAGAAAACACAGCACTTCAACACAGCTTGCAATACAAGTAGGCAGTTGCTTTAGCTGATATTTTTTTTTTAAGCAAGGAAATTCCTAGAAACAATTCAATATCATTGTTTTTAACTTTACAGGTGAGAAAACTAAATCCAGAGAAATCCTCTCATTGAGTGTGCTGTTGGGGAGATGGCTAAGTATTAAAAGAACTGGCGGGATTTACTTAGAGAACAACATTCAATACTATGAGAGTCCATTCCAAATATTAGAGAAGAAGGAAGATGGGGGTGATGGAGCAGATAGAGAACTGCCTGGTTCCATTCTCATCCTCCTCGGGTCTCTTGAGCCCATTGCTATCACCTGCAGAATTTCAGGGGCACCACTTACGCCCATCTCTTGAACAACAGGCGTAAGTTGGTACTCAACACCTAGTCCAGGAGCCCAATGAATCAATGACTTCATGATGAAACATAGTTACAGTAGAATTGGACATCTGGAGCACAGAGAACAGTGGAGAGAAACAGACAAAGTAAGGAAAATGGGGGCAAGGGAGGTGGATTGGGAGGAGACCAAGGAAAAGAGGATCGTGTGAACAGCTAAGGCCATGTTGGATAAGATGAAGCCATATTCTCACCTGGATAATGTCTTAGGACAGGCAAGCGTGTGCATCATCGTTGAAGAATACCAAGCAAGTAGGGGGGAGGAAACCAAAGACCAACATAATTTTATAGTTTGTGCGTTTGTGTGCACGTTGAGCCTGTGTGTTCATGTGCGTACCAGAAAATGGAGACCAGAGGCCAACACTGGATCCCTTCTTCCATCATTTTAACACCCCACCATAGTTTTTAAAACAAAGTCTCTCCTTGTATTCGCTCTTTGTTGAAGTTGCTGTTCACTGTTTCAGCTACAGTGGCAAGTCAGCAAGCCCCAGGGATGTGTCTAGCTCTGTCCCCTGCCACCAACACTGGGTTACAGTGGGGATTACACGATGGGGCTGCCATGTTTTAATTTTTATCTGGGTGCCAGGGATCTGAATTCAGGTCCTCATGGTTGCATGCTAAGCCTATTTACCCAATGAGACATCATCCTAATTCAACTTACTTTTGTGCATGGAGCAAAACGCTTTATGTGAGCGTTTACTACTGGGCAAACATGGACTAACTTATACTGTATGGAGAGTGGAAACTGACAGATTCCAGCAAACCAGGCCAAAGAAAGAAAGGAGAATCTCTTTCTACTGAGCCTTTCTGTCAGAAAAAAAAAAAAATGGAACAAGTCATTTGATCTGATTTTATTCTCTCAAGATTAAAAAGAAGCAAATTTGGCAGTTTAACTTAAATGTAGCTCCTGCAGCAGCCAAGGTATCTCACTGAATGCATGGTAATCACGGCCTTCCATGGTACCATAGAAGTGGGGATGTTCCAGGATCCCACCTTATACCCTCACCTGCTGTGTGTCCTTTCCTTTCAGCACAAGTTCTCCTCCATATGTCTGCCCCAATCTTCCTTTGGCTTAAGATCTGACTCTTGTGTTCTTTTCCCAGGAGACCGTCTCCCTTCTCCATGTCCTCAACACCTCCCACCTCTGACAAACCTTT
>NC_022031.1:10900026-10904370 GCF_000317375.1 Microtus ochrogaster | reverse complement strand
GGTGCACAGCATTCCACAATGGCACGACTGGAGCTCACCTGAAGCCTTTGAACACTCAGTAGTGTTTACTCATGGAAGCCGTAGAAACTGTGAGTAACAGGGTGGGGCCTTGGGCTTCTGTGAACTGGCGAAACACACAACAAAGGGGTCCCACTACTAACCTCTGCCTCTGGATTTCTAAATACAAATCTCTGCTGTCATCTTGTGGATTGCAAGCTTAGCCAATTATGTGTCAGTCAGTTTTAGTTACTGGTTACAAAGTTTAAGCTCATATATTTGAAAAAAAAGATGTTTTAATAATTTGAAGACAGATACTTTGTGTTTGTTCAAAGAAAAAAAAAACCAGAAAAGTAGTATAAGGAGAATTTCTTCACACTTTAAAATTTGTCTATTTCTTCTGAGCAGGTCGAGTAGCAATACATGAGGCAGAAACCCTGACATGCAGATGTGGAAGTGGGCGAAACCGAATTGTGTCTTGCCCTGCCAGGCAAGAGCTAGGACAAAGACACAGGTGTGTTTCGTTCACAGCTGTTTAAACACCGATAGCAGATGGCTTGCAGTGGCAGTCAGGCCGGCCCAAGTTTTAAAAAAGAAACCTGCACCACAAAAATATGTCTCTATAACCACAGTGTCCACATACCCCAGAGTAGCCTTCAGGAACTTTCAAACAGAGGTGTGGCCATGTCTATGACTTCTGTTCAAACTTGCATGCAGTGGATTAGGAAAAAGTAATTTACCCTGGACAGGATTTGGGAATGTCCTCAGTTTTCCTTCTGAGACCTGTGAGGGCTGACAAAGTCCCACTGGTGCCGAAACTAAGTATACAGCTTACCTAACACCACAGGAGCCTTACATAAAGCCTGTATAAAGGCCTCGGAAGCATCACCATATTACCAGACATGCCCAGCATCGGGGGAAACGACATACAAAATACCCTGATATGTCCATAACTGAAGCAGGAATTCACAACAGAAGAACCACACTCTAAGCACCTCACACGCATCAACCTACTGATCTGTCCTGCAGCTTCATGAGGGTCTCCCAACTATTCCATGGTGCAGAGGAAGGGAAAACAAGCTTGGAGAAGTCAATCATGTGGGGTCACTCTGCTCATAGGCGACAGTGCCAGCCAATGAAGTTGTTCTGGCTCCCGAGTTTTCTCTTCCCCACCGCTACATAATGCACAAAGATATTAAAATAATCCTCTAGGTCTCTCTGAAGAGAATGCAGCGTGTCACACTGTACATACACCACCTCTTGGCCTTTTTCAATGTCTTGGTGACAGAGCACAAGTTTACATCTTTCCTTATTTCAGTGTCCGTAAATTACCAGTTGACTGTCTTTCCCAAGACCACGGTGACAAAAAGGAGCAGGGACATTGTCAGAGGGGAGACTGCGGAATGGTGTCAGACTGGGAGGCATTTCCAGAAGACCAGGGCAGTTTGACTCCACAGTCTGAAGATCTTGGTGACTAGTAGATACTCCCTCTGAGGTCCCTGGATGAGGGGCCATGTACTTCTTGCAACACAGGGGCAGGAACTGCTGGAGATCCCAAGCTTCATCTCAGGCTAGAAGTTGAAGCATCTGAAACCCACAGTAACTACGCAGAAACAGCAGGATGAAGCTAGCAGGGGAATAGCAAGAATGAGCCCCCAGATCCAGGGCCTGGGGACCTCTGTGAAGATCAAGTTCCCTAGATTTGCTGTGGGCTCCTGCATGCTATGCTCCTGTCTCTGACTACTAGGCAAACAGACAGCACACTTACCCTGCTCTCCTCCTAGCCTTGGCTCCAAGGGAGCCATGTGAACATACCCAGGTTGCTGGAGAGGAGCCATGATTACGTGGGCCACAGGGATTGAAAGGTGGCCAAGAGCAGGTCTGGATGGACCTTCCCCGATTCCCACATGATGAAGCCAAAATGAACATCAAACAAACATTCTACTTTAATCTCCCTTCTCCCAGAATCCCCCTTACATAGAATAAATCCCTTGGATGACAATCCTCTACTGGCCTGACTTCCACACAGCTCTCCTTCATGCTACATTGCTATGTTTTCATATTCGTTGCTGCCACCTGACCACACATCTTACCCAGCTCTTGCTCTGCTCTTCCTTTGCATGGAGAGACACTTGGGAAATGCTGGCTGAAGTGATTACAGAAGTTGCTCCAGTGCAAACATTTAGTGTCTATTTTCTGCTTTATGTTTATTAGCTGTTTTGACCTGTGCAATACTCCACACTAAGCAGCTGCCACTCTCCTTTCAACCTGCAGAGGCAGCATGGTGGAATACGCAAAGGCTAAGCCACGCCCCAGGATCAGTCTCACAGCATTGGAGGACCAGGATTTGAGCTCCCTGCCAGACTGCCACACTGTGGAGTGTTTGTTCCTCAGCAGGAACTCCACACCCAGGTGAATGACAATAAAGGACACTTTCACGTTTTCAGAAAAGCAATCTCCTTATCTTCCAGATTCTGCCAATATGGGTTGCTTTGCTTGGAAAACTCATCCACCCCTTTCCACTTCTGGGAAAGCTTGCCTCAAGACCCTATTGGAGACTCTCCTGAAAGTCTCTCTCAGGCTCCTCTCACTGGCTTGGGACCATGTGCTGGGCTCCTAGATATACTACTGCCTTTTGTTCTGACTCAGCCCTCACCATCACAGACCAGCTGCTAGCTTTCCTCCTCAAGTTCTTAACTCAGAATGTGAAGTTTCTGGGAGCAAGGCCTTCCTTTTCATGGCACGTAGCTTGGACACATTCGACCACTGTTTGTGTGATACTTCAGTGAGCAGCTATGACCATTGCTCACTGTAAGGACATTTACATAGACTTAATATCACAGAATTCTCCTGAGCACCCCAAGCTTTGGGTCAACTTGCTCTACTGCTTACATGGTGTGGGAGTTGGAATGTCACTGACCCCCATAAGCTCATGGGAGTGGCACCATTAGGAGGTGTGGCTTTGTTGGAGGAAGTGTGTGACCGTAGGGGCAGGTTTTGATGTCTCTTTTGCTCAAGCTTTGCTCAGTGTGACTGTCATTCTCCTTCCTGCAGCCTGCAAGATGTAGAACTCTCTGCTACTTCTCCGGCACCACGGCTGCCTGCAATGCCACATGCTCCCAGCTGCCACGCTCTCCACCATGATGAGAAAGGACTGAACCTACGAAACTGTAAGCTCGCTCCCCTCAATGAAATGTTTTCTTTGCAGGAGTTGTTGTGGTCATGGTGCTTCTTCACAGCAACAGAAACCCTAAGACACAAAGCCGCAGACTATTGACAGGATGTTTCCCACGTCAGCGCAGAGTAAAGTAGCGCCCTTGTCCCCAGGTAGATGAGGATGTTCTCGTGTATTTGCCTGCAGGTGAGCCTCCAGGCTCCTGTTCCTGAGGGACTGGGAACAGTTCTGGGGTCTAGAGCTCTCCCATCTGCTCATCTCATGTCACTCACGGTTCACATGTGCTGAGTGTTCAAGGAAGTCACTGTCATGACTATTAAAGGACCCAGAGACGAATAGTTTCTTCCACTAAACTGATCACCTTTTCTACAGCAACCTCAATAAGGAGATTAAAAATAGTTATAATACATGGAGTGCTGGACTGGTGCCCTGTGAACTGTCAGAAGCTCATTAAATTTTAGCCCCATGCTGAGTATTCTAAACCTCCAAAGAACAGTCACTTGAAGAAGTTAAATTAGTCGAAACCAAGTATTTAAAGGGACCCAAATGTCTTGCCATTTGTGTTAGGGTCCAAGTAAGCTACAAACAGACTTTGCTGGCTTCTAACATAGACCAATAAACATAAAGTCGGCCCCTGAAGAAGCAATGTTCTATCATGATATCACGATTATCACTTTCTTTTCCAGCATTGTAGGTAACTATGTTATCCTGCGGGCAGCCCTTACTGAGAAGGACTCCAGCTCACTTTAGTTCTAGCACAAAGAGGAACCTTTCAGAATTTCGATCTGGTTTGATGGGACATTACCACAGTATTTATTATCTTAGATTTCTAAAAATTCCAGAATTTCTGTGAACAGTATTTCACATGAAAACAATGAATGGGAAGAAAAGAAAAAGTACTGGAAATGTCCACAGAAAATCCGGTTCTGTTTAGGCCACTTCAAATCTCTACAGTTCTTTGGAATAGGGCTTACAGGTACAGCAATTCTCGATCACAGTTTTGCTTATTCTTGGTAAGAATAATATCCCCTACCCTTAGAACTTTATTCAACTATAATTCCCAAATGAAAATTGTGTATATTTAAAGGTAAAGTGTTTTCTTCTCCATGCAACTTGCAGAATGATTAAGCCAAATTAACATATCTAAGAAACCCCTTCTTGCCGAGCGGTGG
>NC_022031.1:10884530-10899926 GCF_000317375.1 Microtus ochrogaster | reverse complement strand
AGAAACCCTGTCTCGAAAAAACAAAAAAAAAAAAAAAAAAAAGAAAAAAAAAAGAAAGAAACCCCTTCTTAACCTCTGTGGATTAAAATCAAATTTCTATATCTTCGGATAATTCAAAATTCTCATTTAGACCAACTGTGTAAACACGATTTGATGCAATTCACTATTTTGCAAGAGTAACTCGTATCTGGGGAGTATGATAAAAACAGTAATATTCTGGCTCATTTGTTCATGTTTTGTGAACTTTCCAATATACTGTTGTTGGACGAGAGAACACCTTACAATCAGTATCTTCCTGACAAAAACGATTAGGATGCCTGAAGGAGACCTCTGTCCCCTCCTGCATGCTTCCGTGAAGAGTTTAGCCTGCCCAGGGAGGGACCTGCTAGTACCAGGGACCTGTGGTAAGGTGTCTGTGAGCCTGGCGGGGTTCTCTGTCTTCCCAGAGAGGGAAGCCTCTAAAGAGAGCTTTCACGGGGCCAGAGAATGGACAATGATATGGACTCCCCTTGGTTTGGCTCCCACGCTGAACCCAAGTGTTCTGTGCATCCCACCTACTCTGTGCCGTCACCACACATTAGGACAGCCTTCAGAGGTTCAATCCTGGGCTGTAGCGTTAGGGGTCTGCATTAGTTGGTCAACTTTTCTTCTTCATTTAACTGTAAGACAATTATCTGCATGTCCCTACTCTCTGAAGAAAACCTTTTGGCACCGGAATCAGTGTTAATTTCTTTATTTATTACTTTCTATATATTCTTAGTCAAAAGGCTGGGCAGCATGAAGATTCAAGCTTAGAAAGTCAGTATACTTATGCCTTACAGGAGAAGAAAATGCTAATTTGACTTTTTAGGTGGAATTATATAAATTATATTTAAACCACAAATTGCCTGACACTTGCCTCAGTATCCATAAATTTCCCATTTCATTGTATCTACCTCAGAAATTTCTCTTCTGCAGGCCCCTCCACATACTTTCTAAACAAATGTTTATTATGCCAGCATGAGTCTTTGATTTTGAGCTCTCATTCTTTAGTATACCCTTCGGTCCTTGTTGTTCCACTGTCTCCTGATGGCTCAGTCATCGTCCACTGTGAATGCCCATGCACATAAGGTTAGTCTGCACCCTACCGCACCAGCATCACCCAGAGTGCCATGCTTAGTATTTTAACTTGTCTACAACTGGCTCTATCTGACTTTTCCTCTTTGAGTTTCAGGGCTCTGGTTCTTTTCACCTGAGCTGAATCCTGTCTGGGTGTCTCTGGACGCTGCCTTCAGCCCAGCGTGTGCACACTAACTGCGTTCTCCAGAGACGCTGCTTTGCTTATGTGACAAGCTTCTTCAGAGCCTGCGTGATGCACGCTGCCTGACCAGTGCCTTTATGGGCTTTACACCTAGCAGGGCACCCTGGACGCAACCAACCTCCTCTCTCCTCATTGCTCAGCGGAACACGGAGTCCAGGGTTGTATGTGCTGGGAGATGTAGTACGAGGAAGGGTTTGGTACATTCTTTTAAAGTTTTTGCCTTTTAAATGTTGATTTGTGTGTAGGTGGGCACATGTGGAGGTCAGAGATTAATTCGTGGGAACTGGTTCTTTCCTTTTACCACACGGGCTCTGGGGACTGACCTCAGGTCATCAGGCTTTGGTAGCAAGCACCTTAAACTGCTCGGCCATCTCTCGCCAGCTCTCCAGCAGTGCATTCTTGTATGTACACTGTGACTAAGGCTTTTCAGGTGAGGTTGGAGCTCCAGATTAAACATTACAGTAAAGTTGTATCTCATGTTTCTAGCCTAGTTCCCTATTTCAAATCAAAACATTCTTTGCTACATACAAACAACACCGATTTTTCAGAAGTTTTGGAAGCAATACCACTGTTCTCCAAATACTTGGGAACCTAATGGGTCATGTTTCCTGGTGGCAGGACCAGGGCAGGAGGAAGATGTGTGCTTAGGAAACATCCCTGTTTCCAGCTGCTATTGGCAGTGAACCACTCAAAAACAGTAACAGAACACAAAGAAACCAGGAACCTGTGAAACTAAGACCCAGAGCCAGTCCACAACTAAGGCCCACAGGTGAGCTCAATGCTTTTGGTTGTCCCTTCTCCTTAAGTTACGAACCACCAGGTACAGATGGCTTCCGTCCTTGGCAGTACCTCTATCATCTTTAGTAATTCACGCCTGAGCTTCCCTCTAGAATGCTGCTCCCTCATCAACTTCCTTTTTTCTCTGAGACTAGGTTTCAATGACATAGCCTAGGCTGTCCTTGAACTCATGATCCTCCTCCTGCCTTCTGAGTGCTGGAATTACATGGGCTGTACCTCTGGCTCTGTCCTGACCAAATTCTTTATGACATCATGCCCAACCAATTCTGCTTGGCTTCAGGCACAGTTACTGTGCCAGAATTCCCAGTATTCACACCACTTTACTGGCCATTTCCTCGGGGTTAGCGCCCACCTGCCCCGGTGCCTTCATCTTCCTTTGGCGGTTTAGCCCATTCCCCTTGAAACATGTTTATGATACGCAGTGAAGGCTCAAGCATGACAAATACAGCAGCTGAAAATGAAAGCTGACTAAGTGAACTTTAAAACCCAAAATCATACAGCACAGAAGATGCTGAAGCAACAAGCAAACAAAAACCACTTAAATCAACCAATCCCCAGGTATGGTTTTCTTACTCTTGTTTTTCCTTGTGGAATTAAATAGTAGTGATTGTCCCCTTACTTGATAATCAGGTTTCGGTAACTGCAGTAACAGGCTGAGTTGCTGGATTCTACTGAAGCGTAGAGAGTACACTTTCCTGGCTATGGATGCAGTGCAGAAGTGAGCATTTGTGTATCATGCGTGGGCCCTAGATTTAATCCTCAGCACTCCAAGAGAAAAACCCTTTTATTGTCAAGTTCATATTACAGTGTGGAAGACCTCACAGAGATTTTGTGCACAGGAGCCATCAAGAAATTCGAGACATTGTTAGAGGTTATCAATTAGAATTTGGACAAGAGTTTGGGGAGGACATTAGGCCAGAAATCTCAGAACATTTTGAATGTCTCTTCGCATGCA
The DNA here is from genome assembly GCF_000317375.1 of Microtus ochrogaster. Classification (NCBI taxonomy): domain Eukaryota; kingdom Metazoa; phylum Chordata; class Mammalia; order Rodentia; family Cricetidae; genus Microtus; species Microtus ochrogaster. Next base: position 10,896,873 of record NC_022031.1, on the reverse strand, counting down.
CGTGATAGGGAGTCAGGCTGGTGAGGGGAGGCTATGGACAGATGGGTCCTACTTCAACATGGTGCTCAACACAAGAAGCTTCTCTCAACAGAAAGCTACTGTGGTGGCTAGTCCAGGATGGCCGATTCCCTAAGCAGTGTGAGCCGAGAGTCTTATGGATACATTGAAAGTGGCTTGAAGATCATCTTGCACATGCCCTAAACTGCTTGCCTGCCTTTGCTGAGCAACTCCATGAGGCGCTGGCACAGATGAATCCACCCTGGTCCCGACTGTAGTTACGTGAAGCCAGGATGACCTTGTTCAGATAAACAGATGTTTGCCCAGATGTATCAGGAGATCTAAGCACCAATGATTGCAAGTGACATGAACGGAGATTACAGAAAGCTGCTTCTGGCCATTGCTGGCCAGTGAGAGGGATTTTCTTCCTTTAATGAATGGAGCTATTTAGAGCTTATTCTGCCAAGCAACGAGACCTGCATGCAGCAATGCCAAACATCACACCTAGCCAGAGTGGCTTTGTACTAAGGACTGGGTCAGGGGAGCATGCTTAGTTTGCACATTTTGTTATTGTCTTAGATTTAACATTCTTTCCCCTATATTCAATCAATGTAAAAGCCATATCAATGATGTCATAATTTTGCAATATTTATAAAGCTTCATTCTCACTGCTTTTTATTTTAATCAGGATTTCAAGCTGAATAAAAATCACAGTAATCGCTGATAAAATAGAAGCAAATTTAAATAAAATGGCCCTTTCCCTTTCCCCCCATCAACTTTGACTGAGGACAAATATGGAATCAAAAAGCAGAATATCATATTGTTCTACTCTGTTTATTGAGTAATGTAAGAAATGTCGAGTCTGGTTCAAAACTAGACAGAGGAGGGGGTCCACATTTCTGGTAAGAGCTAAGACTTGAGTTTTCTTTAGCAATCTGGTTCACATCACCGATAAGAAAAAGAACCAGAAAGATGAACTGTTTCATATGCTTGAAATAATCCATGCAAATCCTGGAAATCTTTCTGTTAACCTAACAGGGGCATTAGGATATCAGTACACATCTTAAGAGTGGCTTCTATTTCTTCTTCACCATTTCTGGTCTACCAAGTATTGCTAATCTTATCCTGCATCTTTACCATCCCCTCCCTTGACCAGAATATTTATCAAAATTTCCACAAATGCATACATATATCATGAAGTAAAAGTGAGTGTGTAGGAGGGCATGAAAAAAAAAGGAAGGAAGAATTCCAAAGAGATAGAAGGCAAAAGAGAAGGTTATGAGGATGGGAGACAAAAACCAATCTCTTTTTCTCTCTCTCTCTCTCTCTCTCTCTCTCTCTCTCTCTCTCTCTCGCTCTCACACACACACACACACACACACACATAATATGGGGAAAGCAGGAAGGGGACTAATGATTAAGATAAATATTTAAATATTCAAGGTACAATGATGTGTGTAAAGACAAAAAAAGTATTCTAAAAACAAAAATATAAACAAACAAAATATTATTTTTTAAAAGAAAAAAATCTTTACAGATAAGGCTCTGCTGAATCCCTCTCTCCTCAGTGTCAGTGAGAGCACCCATCTTACATCCTGATGGCTTTGTTTAAATCCCTTCAAAGACTTCCCACAGTCTGCAAACCTTCAAAATCACATCTCAACACAACCCAATGTCTACTTCCCACACTTCAGTATGCCTTGAAATACCCTAGGAAGTCTGAAAAGTACAAATTTCTATCTATGCCTCATCTCACGCTCATGGTGTACCCAGTAGAAGAGGAGGAATTCTCAAGATCTCCCTGTGATAGGCTGGAGGGGAGGAGAAACAATGTCTTCCCAGAGGCAAGGCGACTCCCGTGGAAACAGTGCAGTCCACTGCATCTTCTCTGTCTCCAGCATCTCTGCCACCATCTACTTCTCCCCTCACTCTTCAGAGCTCAGTCTCACTTGTCCTCAGCGACCCTCTCTCGTATGCGTTTTCAGCATTTTCTCCCCTTAGAATTTACCATGATATACTAACACCTGCAAGATTTGTGCCTATTCAAAGAATATTATCGGTTCAAGAAAACAGGGGTAAGATGTAATCTATGAGTAAACACCAAGAACTAAGTTCCTAGAGAGAGGAAAAGTCATCTCTATGTTGAAGTGTCTACAAGGTCGAGTGGGTGATTATTAGAATCTCCCGGTTGTAGACTCTAGGAGCTTGGTAGATCTAGAATCAAATTGTCTTAGACTACCATTAGTCCCCTTATTAGCCATTCACTGCTGAAGCCTGTGTCTGTCATGACACCTCTACAACGGTTCATCAAACTCTTGGAAAAGTACCCTTAGCAGGCCACTAGATTCTACCAGTCCGAAGCTAAGAATGCCACCAGGCGGCATCTAAAGCCTAGGGCACTTTTGCTGCCACCTTCTTATCTGTAGCTTCCACCAATGTATTTGTAAATGCTCTGTGACTTACCACTTGGAATGAGTGTTCATGTAACCACTTCCCCAGTGGATTACACCATACAAGGAAGGCACTCTGAAGCTGTGTTCCTGGGCTATGGCCCCTCATATTTGACTCGGAATAAATGATCTTTTCTTCTCTGTGAGGTGAGATCTTTGTTTTGCACTGTAAACCTATTGCTCCAGACTGGCCTTTATGAACCCAAAGAGTGAACATGGCTTCAAGAAAAAATGCCTCCCCCAGTTTTTAAAACTCAGAGAATGAGAAATACCTAGCTTCTGATGTTACATTTTGGGGACCTCAGCCTGGATCTGTCACACACTTGTTTTGCAATCTCCTAATTCTCCATGCCCTACAGACAGGGTTGGTGTGGGGATTAGATGAGGTGACAAAGTCAAGGTCATGCCATAGTCCAGGCATCAGGTAAGTTCTCAAATCAAACAGTTGACTTCGAAATCTCTGGATCCAAATACTGCTAAGAGGATCCTACGACCTCTCAAAATTCTATTTAATAGAATTTAAAAATAATTTAATTCAGTAAAATTTAATTTTTTTTGATAATTTCATAAGGCAGGGGAAACCTGGGGGGGGGGTGGTGAAAGACTCTGAGAGTCAGAGAACCAGAGTGCCTGCTGTCAGCCAATGTTCTCTCTTCCAAATACGACATGAAATCCTATTATCAAGATTATAATCAAGTTCTCTTATTTTAAGAGACATTTTTAGTACTGGGTGTATTGGCACACACTTTTAACCCAGAACTCTAGAAGCAGAAGCAGGTGGCTCTCTGTGAGATTGAGGCCAACCTGGTATACATAGTGAGTTCCATGACAGCCAGGGCTACATGGTGAGACCATGTCTCAGAACAACAACAACAACAACCCCCCAAAACACAAGGATGAAGACAGAGAAGGTGGGGGACATGATTCAGTTTCTCACTTAGCTATAGCCCCTATGGATTATAGCCACAACATCTAAGAGGGGTTAGGCAATGGAAGATGATCTGATGGGAACACATTGTAGGTAGAGAAAGCTGCCTGTGGAAAGTCCACAGTCAAGTGAAAAACTTGATAAAGCTGTGTCATTTGCCTCCTGGGAGGGTCTTTCTCCATCCTACTGCTCCATGGCACTTGGATATACAGCAGTGCTCTATACTTGGGTGGGTATTTTCTTATCCATCTTCGTACTTCTAGGGCTTAGCGCTTAGGACAGCGCTGCACTATATAAATGTTTGCTCAATGGCATTTCTGTGGCATAATAATTTGCAAGAATGATATTTTGTTCTAGGATGTTGCCAAGAAAAAGATAGTTTAACAACATACATCTTGCTCACTGGGTAGGTCTCCTGAACACAAATCTTAGAAAGCACCGTCTCACAGATCCAAATACCTGAATGCGTTGTCACAAGGCAAGAGCTTTCGAGTCACCTAATGTGAGAACTGTTCTACTTGCCCCTTTTAGAAAGAGTTGTGTCAGGTAACACATGCGCAGAACTCTTCTTTTTATGCATGCCCTATAAATATCTGGATTCCGTAAAGCTGGGATCTGAACTGTGGAAGGAAGTACTGTGCAAATTTCCCTGAGTTCTTCCCCATTATCAGTTAGAAATTTGAGAAGTCAAATATCCAGACTGAGCTAGGCCTGGTGGTGAAAGACTGTAATTAGCCAACTGGTGAGAGAGGCAGGTGGAAAGCCCCCCCCCCCGACTTTTTAAAGAATGAATGAAAAAAGATGAAACCCAATATCCCGAGTAAGCAGTGCTCCATCTAGCCAGCCTACCCTGGAACTCCAGAGCTAGGCTCACTTGCCCCACACCAGCTCAACCACTTAAGATGGCCCTGGTGGGTCTGTGCATGCACGGGCTTTTCTTGCCACCCCCACTGCCCTGCGAAGCTCAAGGGCGAGCTCCTGTCTTAGGTAGTAGTTAGCAGGTGCCCACGTCGCCTGCTCCTGCTTCGACTGCCCCTGCTCACCCTATACTACCAGCACCCAGAGCGAGCTGTCTAACTATGATCCTGTAAGTCGAATTCCCTATCTCAGAGTAAACCTCAGCTCATTCCCCACAGAGCTCCAGTCACATTCAGCATTTCGCCATGCCCTAATTAGTGGATAATTGTGTTGTGTACTCTACTCCATGACTCCACCTTCTAGAAAAGATCCACTCATCCTGGGAGCCTCTGGCTAGATGCCACCCGCAGAAGCCTGCTCCCAGTCTCATACTGGAATAAAGCTCCTCCCACGTGATATCTAAACTCACAGCAATAATCGATTATTCCACAGGTAATATTTTTTAAAATTTGCCCCAACTAAAATCTATTAGGAAAAGTCTTAGTAATAATTGTACATTTACTTGAAAACTGATAGGTTCAAAGAATGACTAAAATTCATATTTCACTAAGAATCAAGTCTTAGAACATGGGCTGGTCAATATGTATTTCATGCTGGTTAAATGTCAACAAAACTAGAGTAACCTGGGAAAAGGGGACCTCAACTGAAGAGCTGCCTCCTTCAAACTGGCCCATGAGCAATCATTTTCTTGATTAATGATTCATGTAGGAGGGTCCAGGCCACTGGACAGGTGGTCCTGGGTTATAAAAAAATCAGGCTAAGCAAGCCAGGGGATGGAGACAGTAAGCATTCCTCCATGGCCTGCTTCGGTTCCTACCTCTAGTGTTCTGCCCTGACTTCACTCAGTGTAGGACTAGTGACCTGGGAACTGTAAAATGACATACACCCTTTCCTCTCTAAAATGGTTTTGCTCAGTCTTTGACTAACTTCTGTTGTTTGATGTGCCTTTTTTCTTACCTGAGCCCTAAACTGCTGGCTTCAGTGGGATATCTCTTCCATGTATATTCTGACTACATGGGTCCTCACTTGTATCTCAAGTCCCAATACACGAAAACAAAAGTATAAAATCTTGAAGTTACAAAACCAAATTAAAAAATATTCCATACCAATGTAGTAAAACATAAAAAAGACTTTTGACAACTGAAACCAAAATTTGATTATTTGATACCATTAAATTTGTAAAAATTTTAACTTTAAGTCATCAAAAATTAGCAAAAATCAAATGCAAATTATGTATTACTCTCTGGCATTGTTTAAAAAGTGCTAGAAATCCTACTGCACGTGCTGGCTTTGGGGGGGCCTGGGCAGTTTGGATGCTCAACTTACTAAACCTGGATGGAGGTGGGCGGTCCTTGGACTTCCCACAGGTCAGGGAACCCTGATGGCTCTTCAAGCTGATGAGGGAGAGGGACTTGATCGGGGGAGGGGGAGGGAAATGGGAGGCGGTGGCGGGGAGGAGGCAGAAATCCTCAATAAATACATAAATTTTTAAAAAATGAAAAAAAAATCCAGAAAAAAAACATAAAAAAATAAAAAGTGCTAGAAAGTGACTGTGTATATGTGTATATATGCATATATATATGTGAATACACACACACACACACACACACACACACACACACACACACGTTGTCTTTAACTTTAATAAGTTTCTCCTGGCCCACACGGAACTCCTAAGAAGATTGTCTTCAAAAGAGTTTAGAACTTTGAAGCCAATCTTGACTCCTTACATATTAATTAAATTTCTCAGAAAGCAGCTTAGTTTGAATTTAACATATTATACAACAATTGTGAAAGAAACACCAAGTGAAACAGAAGGTCAAAATTCTGAAAAGCTGATTTGACTTTATTCTCAGGAGGACGTTGTACTAAAACTGAATGACTTACATAAATACCTTTGGCATTTGCTGGATCCCGTTCCTAAACACAATGTTCATATTTCATCTATAATAAGAAAAGCATCTCAAAGATTTGCAAGGCGCTAGTCTTGCAAGCGTCCAGTTTGGTGTCTTGAGTAAAGGGAGATTGGCAGAGTCAGCTTAATCCATAATGGAAAGTCGCGATGGGGGAGCTCGGGCTGCTGGCACCTGCTGTTGGGAGGCGACCACAGCTGTACTCACTCGCACAGGGGATTCTGCCACTCGCCCAAAGACACAGCATCTCCGCCTCAGAGCTGAGGTCAGAGCACACACAGGACAGCGTTGTGAATGCCATCACAATCCCGAGGGGCTTCCCAGCGAACACAAAAGTCCTATGGCTTTCATTATAAACACAGCTACACTTCAGATATTGTTGCCTCAATTCCTCTTATTTAGAGTATTAGGAATGTGTTCTATTTCACACTAAATAAGACAGAATTTGTTGAAATTTGTACAAACTGAACTCCAACTGCTACAGTTGAAAGTCAGTCAACACATGACCTCAAACCTAGCTAATTTCAGTCTTTTTTCTATTTTCAAAGCCAGTTCTCACTACACCAATTTCTGCAGGATTAAACACTGCCTCAAATCCCATTCATACCACATAGAACATTTTCTCCTTGCCTTGTTTAGGCAAACTGAGAGCCATGCCTATATGACTTGAGCTTTAAGAAGAATGTCTGTAATATTCTGAAAGTCTGGTTAACAGTGTGGCATTGATTTAGCCTAACACTAATTTTCACTAAATTTGCACGTGGTTACATCTACTTTTATCAAAACACACGCCTACCTCATTGTCTGAGTTTTCTGATGAGCCCAGATATGGGAGGTAGAGAAAGAGGTTTTGAAGAAGGGTCCTTAAAAGCAAGACAGCCTAACGAAGGTATGAGAAGGCTCTAGAAGGCTCTCCTAACAATGTGCTCCAGAGTCGTGTGCAGTGGGCTGTTAAATAGCAGGTGAGTGATGTAACATCAGGGCTGAGGGACAGAAATGCCACAGTAGTTTCTCTGTGTCCCCGAGTTACGCCTTCCAGCACTCCAGCAGCCAAGCCTCACTCCTGGCTTGGGGGCAGGACAGAACTGTCCCTGGGAGGTCATCTTTCTGGGTCCAGCTGTTCTCTCTGCACACCCACAGAGGATCCTAGGGAAGGCTTCAGAGCCTTGAAACGGAGAAGCCATGTCTGTCATTAAATACTTCACAGATGAGTAAGGGGGAAGAAGTTAGGGCAGGCTCCTTGTTTGATCCTGCAGGAATCAAACACATTCTTTGGCAAAAAGGAGAAACATCTCTTTAAAATGCTTAGTTTTCTTGCCTCTTAAAAATACAATTGCCTATCGACTGTGCACTGACTATACAGATAAGATGCTTAAGATACTGGAAATGGGGTCCTCACGTGTGTGTGATGCTGAGGAGCAAACCCACAGCCTCATACTATGCCAGTACTCTACTCTGAGCCACATCCTCAGCCCCATGGAGCAGGCTGGCGCTTATAACTGTGCTCATGGGGTCCATCTTGGTGTTGAGTGCACAGGGTGATGACGTGAAGAACACCAGCACCCAGGCAAGGCTGATAACCCGTGCTCTGCTCAGTGGGACACGCCTGTGTGTTATCTGTTGAGTAGGCTCCTTGATCAGTTAGTTTCTAAGGCATTAGAAAGAAATCATCCTCACACAAAAACGACTGTGCTGAACTGGAGCTACGAGTTAGCCCACCCCAACAGCCACCCCATCTATGAACCCTTGGAGCATGTGAAAGGGACTAACCTACAGATCCAAAACAGCAGGATCTCCACGACACAGGACAATGACCGGATGTCTGGGAGGACCCCCGTGAAAGCCCATTACCAGAGGTGTGACAGAGACCAGAGGCCTTGAGCCAGACCAAAGACTCATGGGAATGGACACTTTCAAGTGGACATGAACGGACTGAAGGTTACACTGTGTCTCAACGGGTCACACTACAGCTTCCACAACATTTTTTATGGCTTTGTTGTCGGTGTTTGGTTTTGTTGTTTTGGTTTTTGGTTTTTCCTTTCAACTTGGTTTTGTTTTGGGGGAAAGTTACAAGGGCAGAGGGCGGACTCAAGGGGAAAAGGGAATAGGTGGGATTAGAATGCATGTTGTGAAATCTACAATGAATCAATAAAAGTAAAAACAAAACAAACAAGAAACTATTGTGTACTGTGCTCAGACCTAAGACTTAACTAGTCCCCCAGTAAAATAACAATAACCAAAAAAATCAGAATAAGTAACATGAAATTGCTCTTAATTGAGACTGTGTGTCATGCCAAGATTCTGCAGGCTGAGGCAGGAGGATTACTAGTTGGCTGAGACAGGAGGATTACTAGTTTAAGTCCAGTGTGGGCAAGACAGCAACAAGGCTGTTTCAAAAACACTGAGTAAACAAAAGTCACTAAGACAGCAGAAAAAAAAAAAAACCAAGCAGAACTTTTCATTTTGACTCTGAAGAGGAAGAATACTCTTCTAATAGATTCTGAGAATATTAGTGACATGACTTTCCACAACTTGGTATAGAATGAAGAATACCTCGCCATCTAAATCTCCCCCCCTCCTCCAGCTAGAATCAGTAGTAATTGGTTTATTTTGGATCCATACCATGCACTGACTCACAGGTGACTTTGAATGTTAACTGCTCACAAGTGAAGTGTGAAGTAAGTGAAAGATTTTTATGAAGGACTGACCTACCTATCCTGCTTGACTTCCTATGTTAGGCTCAGAGATGATTCAGATTAAGAAAACAGCCCCCAGAAAGAGGCAAAACAAGAGAAACTTTCAGAAAAATCCAATCAAATAAAGACAGCTGGCTATTCAGGAAACGTTGACTCTTGGGAGACGACAGGCTCGCTCTCTCTGGCTCACTTTGCTGCTGTGACATGCACAGAATGAACCAATGTTATTATAATCACTGTGGACTGAATTCCTGGGGGTTTCTAATCTGTAGAAGAATTACTGTTTATTACTGGACCAGCTCAGCTCCCACGGAGAATGGAGACACCTTGTCAGCTTACAGCTCTTCCCCTAACCGTACTCTGTAGTCCCACTGGTTTCGCCAGGAAAAGGGGTACCCGTGACATCACTTCTGCATCTTCTACACTTCCTTGACCCTCAGATTACGGCACAACAAAATATGTTAGCACTATACTTTCTTCCTTCAAACTCCGGTTCATAGATGCACTGCAAAATCATGACAAAAGCCCTGGCAGTATTCAAACCTTGAGCTATGAGAATTTAATTAATTATCCATTGACCCTGATCAAAGCTCATGTTGAGGACACAGAAGGGACCAGGGCTACCAGCAGGGTCAGTTCCTCCCATTCCATATGGTAAGAACATATGGAATCAACATATGCCTGCCATGCAATGGCAACTCAATAAACATGGGAACTTAACCCATATTGAGGAGCATGAAAATGGGGTGGAAAGAATGGGGTCCTGTGTACCTTCCTTGTGGACGTTTACTGACGTGAGTGAGGACTGAAGAGCTGGCCAGGGGGAGCCTGGGCAAAGCTCCAAGTAGAAGGGCTTCCACTCTGAAAGAAGGATACATTCTGGTGGGAAGGGGATGTGGAACTGTAAAAGTATGCCCAGCAGTCTTTAAAAGTCCTGCAGACAAGTGTGAGGTGTTCATATTTAACTCTATAGCTGGTGAGTGTGGAATCCGCCCAAGAGTTCTGAAGACTGCTTGTCCTGTTCCACTGTTACAGACATCTCCAGACTGCAGCCTGGACAGCTACACACCAGTGAGCCCCACTAGCTTCAGTGAGATGTAGCAGGACAGGTGAGCAGAATGAGTCATTCCTGTGAGCTCTCTAACCTAGCTACTTGCCTCTTCTTGAGGTGATGGGGTGACCCAGGCATAAGCGCACATTTAGGTCCTCAGTGGCTTTAGGTCAACTCTCCTGTACTCTCACAGAGCCCCATCCCTCTTCGCTGACGGCTGTTTCCTGAGGTTTGGCTTAACACCAAACTGCTTTTGACTGCACTCCTCCCTGAATATCCAGTTTCTAAAGAAGTATGGCTCTGTAAGGATCTCTTCTCGCTTGTTCTGTCAACCAAATACTTTCTCTTCCTTACAACATTTTTTTCAAGTAGTAGGAGCCTCTTGAGCATCTCACATTAATGGAGCCACAATGGAGTAGATGGTGACCGTATGAGACACAGGATTGAAAGGACAAGGATGACTGCAGGAACTGCCAGAGAAGGAGTTCAGAGAATGGTCCTTGAGTGTTGGGAGCAGGGTAATCAGATGGACAGTGGGCAATCTCTACCTCTGAATCTGAGGGGAGTGTATCAGATGAGACCTCAGAGCCATTCAAGTCCTGGAGCTGTGACCTTTAGTTTTCTCTACCCAAACAAACATCTATACAGCAAGCACAATGCTCTCAGGGATCCATTCTCAGGAATAGTTCAGTGAAGCGAGCCCATCTGGTCAGGTCCCATCACCGGGTAAACATGGGTGAAGGAAAGACAAGGGGTCTGGGTTTGTATGCTGGCATATTCTCCCTGGTCTGAAAGAGAGCATGCCATCTACATAGCAGGGAGGCTGAGGTCAGCCATTGGCATGGAAGCTTAGGGGTGGCTAGGTGTGCTTTCTTCTTGAAATAATCCCAGCTGCTCTCCTAGCTAATATTTCTTTAGCAGCAAAGCTGGGAGCCATGCTAGTCACTGATGGTGAATTTAAGTAGGACCCGACAGTATTTGTCCTTCCTGTCACTAGCTTATTTCACCTATCATAATGCATCGGCTATTTCTAAGTTCTTAAATGAAATCTGAACTGCCAAAAGTCTAAGATCAAAAGATGTCTGAACTATTTATTACCTATATGATACAATATAATAGCATATGACACAATGTCCCCAAACTAAACGCTAGTCTCTCAAAGTCTTTCAGCAGAAGAATGTGGCACTGATTTGGGGAAACATTTGATGATGTTAGGATAGACATCATCTCTGTGTCACAAGTATGCCCTTCAGTTAGGTGATTTCCTCTAATTTCAATAAGTCATAAAAACCAATAGTTAGACTACATCATTTGCAAGAGTGTCTCGCACAGGTTTACGTTCCATCCACTAAGCCTGAACTTGCCTGTAGTGTGTCACTAACTTGTTGTAAGGAGAGGATGAAATGGAAGATTCTAGGAATGTGTTTAAAATTAGAGATTAGGGCCTAGCAAGCAAAGGATGCAGTGTCAGCTCTAAAAGTGAGCAGAGGGCCACGGAAGCCAGCGAGAATGCAGGAGTCAAGCATCCTGAAATGCATGCAGTATCTAGAACTTATCAAAGAAAAGCACTATGCCAGAGGATGCTCAGGAAAGAGCGCAGGAGAAACCCTGTGTGGAAGTTGGAGTTGAGGAAAATTGTGAGTGCTAACAGAATACAAAAAAAGAGAGCATTTTTTTATCCAACAGTGTTCCTAAAACAGGAGCACTCAAAACAAAACAAAATGAATTCAGAATTCTTGAAGTATTAAAGAACAGTTATAAAGTTATCATTTTTTGTGAATTAAAAGTTCAAATACTGGGGCTGGAGAGATGGCTCAGCCATTAAGAGCATGCGCTACTCCAGTAGAGGACCAGGGTTCAGTCTCTAGCGCCCACACAGTACCTCAAAAGTGTCTACCGCTCCTGCTCCAGGGCACCAGACATCCTCTTCTGACCTTTAGGGGACCCAGCATGTGGTACACAGAACCCCACAGACACTTATATGTAAATAATAAATCTTTAAAAGATGTTCAAGTACCGTAAACCTCCTACGGTCCAACCAAAAGGGGCGAGACTACTCACAGATTCAGTACTAAGAATGAAAACCTGAAGATGTGCTAATATTTTGTGGTTTCAGAGGACAGCTGACTAAGGCGAACGAGTACTACTGAAGCAGAAACAGGATTTTAAATATTCTACACCAAATTTATGTCTGAAGCACACATAACTATGGCTACTCCTTAACCCCTAAAACTAAAATCTCCCAGTAAAACCACCCTGTTTAACCGACGGTACCTATCCTTGATAAAACTCTAACAGGTGCCGATATCCCTTGTGTTGAACCATGGAGCTTAGTTTCTAGAGTAAAAGCTCAAGCACAGAGCTGTCTCACGCCTATATGCATCCCTTTG
>NC_022031.1:10856540-10883940 GCF_000317375.1 Microtus ochrogaster | reverse complement strand
GTCTAGACCTCTGCATCTTTCCCAAACCTGGTTTCACCTAGAAGGCCTCAGTGAACAGAATTTTAACCTACTAGGTTAAAATAATCTTACTGAGGAGTTGTAAATATGTTCAGCTTAATATTGTAATAAAAGTATATAGTCTATATTGTAGGTATGTTTCTACACAAAGTGATATTTTTTTAAACACATAAAGCGGTGACAGTATTTCAGAGGTATTTTTAATCATATTAACTTTCTGGACTTAGAAGGATGTCTGAATGAACTTTATAAGGCTGTTAAATATTAGGGACAAAATTTGGAAGAAAAAGATTTCCCCATGTTCCTTCAACAGCTTTTGAAAATGGTATCTCACTCTCATTTTGTTAGAGTCGGTCATTTTCAGTCTTTTTGTCTCTCTAAGTGTACCGGGAACCTACTTGGTAATACCATCAGCAGACAGAGAACCTCCATCCCCACCTTAAGCCAAACCACCCGTCCTGTATCTACATACCTTGAGTTTGCTATTTCCACTTTGGTTCTGGCCATGGCGGCAGCCCTTTGTGCGCCTTCAATTGCTCTATCCACCTTCTCCCGAGTTTTTGTGTTTCTGATTGGTATAAGCTGCTTCCTTATTCCACGGACTAGGATATTATTTTTGTATTTTCCCTCTTCCTTGGAGCCATCGGGAAACACGGTGCAGCCGTACCCATGCCTCTTGTTATTGGCCCACTCGCCTTCATACTTCATGCCATTGGAACGCTCGCTGACGCCAAAGCCATTGCGTTTATCATTCTTCCACTCGCCCATGTAGGTTTCCGTAGTGGTGGCATCCACGTGATCTTCCACAGGGCAAAAATCACAGTCAACGTCTCCGAAGCTGATGGTGGAGTTGGCATCACTGGAACTGATTCTGCTCATGGCTGCATCACTGCGGACTGAGCTGCGCTTGCTGGAGATGGAAGACTTGGATTCGGACTTGCGCAGTTTCATGCTGCCAAGCAGGGAGCCCCGTCGGAAGAGGCCACCCTTCTTCTTGCCCAGTTCTGTGTCCGCGTGGAAGTTAAGCACGAAGCCACCTCTGGTGCCAGCCGGGTTGTCTGCAGCAGCGGCGGCAGCGTCGTGCAGCACACTGCCATTGCTCTGCTCGCTCCGCAGTGAGGCCAGCGAGGTGCGCAGTGGGGAGCGGATCACCGTGGCCATGCCATATGGCACACTCTGGCGCACGCCGTAGCCGTGCCGCATGCCTCCAGCCCACTGGCCCTGGTAGGTACCTTCAAGAGAACAGATCGGCAGGGGGATGAGTTTTGGTGGACGGCATCTGCACAGAGAGAACAGTACTCTGGGCAGGAGGAGCCAGGGTTAAATTCAACACACTTCTTGGGGCAACTTCGTAACTTTTCATCCACCTGTGAATGACTTTGACTCTTATGGCTTTAATGATAGCCAGACTTCTGCTTTTCATTTAAATTTTTATGAGTGGTAGGCATGCATAGAAACCATTGTTTGGTGAGGGTGTTTCTCTGGAAACTGAACCTAAGACCTTACACATACTAGGCTTGCTTCATCAGTTACACACTGGAAGCCGTGAACCACATTTTCCCCATAATACAAAAAGAGTGATCATTGGGAATCACCTTTCTCCTCCTGCAAGCATGAAAGATTTTAATGGGGCAGTGCTTGCCACGCATGGGGGACGGGGGCACCACACAATGTATTTTAGCCATGGTTTCAAACACAGTCTTACTAACTGAGCTGAAAATGATTTTGAGGTCCATGCCCAGGACAACATTTTAAAAAGCACGAAGGTTTAACATTAGTAACAGTGATCAGAATACTTGGGATATGAGTTGTGTAAGGAGCTGTCTTGGTTCTTTTACTACGTGAAACATCCTACACTCAGGGAAGGGCAAGCTATTAAGTCCTGAGGACCTGACAGCAGTGGGTGGGGGCACAGCGGCATATTACTTGCTAAATTGGTTTTCTCCTGGCTGTGCTCTGTATGGCTCTCCCTAGCCTCAGCCAGAGCACTGACAGTCTCACCACACACTGCAAATGCCCGAGGGCAGGAACTGATTCTCAAAGGAAGGCAAATGTTTCAGACTCATTCATGGCTTATGTGTCCTGTGGTCTCGGGTGCCCGGAGACGATGTTTAAACAGCTTGAAAGAACCAATGGGATGAAAGAAACTTTTTAAAAATCATCGAATACTTGACAGTGTCCATTAAAATTTTGCTGATCCAGACCATTTTTTCAATGAATATTATACTTTTAAAAAGTAGTCTAACTAGAGTATAAATACGTAATATAATAGGAATATAATATATACATACAAAACAAGCTTATTTTCAGTGACTTTTTCTACTTAATAACCAAAGATATGTTTAAAAATAACCTGATAGGGGTTTTAGAATATTCTTTGGAGAAAATGAAGGCTAAACTAAGGAGCTTAGAATTTTCAAAGTCAAGGCCATTTTCTTTAATTAAAGGCAAATTTTTATCCTTAGTATAACCCCAGAACAGCTATCTGGAAGAAAATTTAAATGTAACTACTTTGGTGTTGTTCATAAAAATTTCCATTGTCACAGAAAATAAATCATGATTATAGTCTATGTTGATCATGTTCTGTCTTTTGATTATACTTCGTATTTTACATCACCGTGTAGGTTTCCAGTGGTTGGAATATATTTATTTTGAATACAAAAAGTGTTAATTCCATTGGGAGTACTGTTATTTCTTAAGGCGGTGTCTTAGTACGTAGCTCAGGTTGGCCTAGAACTCTCAATCCTCCTGCTTTAGCCTCCGACATGTTGGGATTACAAGTATCACCATGCCCGTGTGAGCTAGTGGTGTTATATCACTGTGTAAATAGGCACCGTTCCTAAGACAAAGGTTTGGATTAGTTTCAAGACCATCTTCTCTTCTCGTGCTGACATATTTATATCATATAAACCAACAACAGTGGGGCAACAATGAAATATGAAGGGGTCTGGTACTATGACTGCCATAGTCTAGGTAGATCTTCAAACCTATGAACTCCTGAAGGGGGTGGGGCGCAGCAGCTCTCTAAACAGGGTAAGATTGTTACATACAAACATTTCAGGAATTGGGTATGGGAATACATGCCCACAATGCCAGCAGCTGGGAGGCTGAGGCAGCAGGAGGGTCAATGCTCCCAGCCAGTCTGGGCTACACAGCTGGATGGACCCTGTCTAAAAAAAAAAGTTAAGGGTTTTTTTGTTTTCCATGATAGTGAAAAACAGCTATCTCCAAACACTGCTGACCCAATAGGAAAAGACACCGAATTATTGAAAACTTTCAACTTTGACTTTTCCTAGATAAAATCTAAATAGTATGATGAAAGTTATATAACCTTATACACACACTAAAACAAATCACCAATATTTTATTATTTTAAAATGCCATATTCCTATCCCATTCTAACTTTTCTACAGAATGAGTTTGCTAAAATAATTTGGAAAGATGCTATTTGGTTTAAGTATTTAGTCTTTTAAAACATAACAATCCCATCTTAGCAGATCCGAAACACTGATGGACAACTAGTGCCCACTTTCCTCCAAATGACAGCTCCAACATCAAACCAGGAGTTAGACTTTCCAAAGAGCAGCTTCAACATTCAGGCTGTTTAAAGAACAGCAGTAAATAGAAAGTTTAAATATCTTTGGGGCTATGAAATAGGGCAGGGACAAGGAACAAAGGTGCCCATCACCTTCCATGTTGCTGTAAAATCACAGTATTGGAGAGAATTACTCCAGGACGTCCACAGCACCACTAGAAACCAGCTTGTTCAAATTCTAAGTAGTTGATCTGAAGTTTTAAAGAGGTTTGCTTTAGTCAATGAACCAAGAAAACAGAACCTATTTCTTTATGAAGCAGGTGGTCTCCAAGTTCTTTTGTTCAAAAGGAGACGTGATTTACTATTTTCCACTCCTAAACTCCAGTGTGTATCTAATATGAAAACAAAAGATTTTTTTCAGGTTTTATTTTACATTGTGTTCATTTGAGAACTGATTTTTTTAAAGGTCCATCTATCTTAACTGCACAATATTGTAATGAATGGCATCCAGATTGGAATGAATTTTAGCCAAACTTGGACTTCTGTGTGCCAAACTTACATGCTTTGAAAGGCTATATGCAGCTATAATTCTGTTAAAAAAGAAAAGAAAACAGAAACACACGGACGAGGTGTAAGTTGTCGTTCTATTGGTGATGCGCTTGTCTGGTGTGAATGGTGCCTAGATTCCATCCCCACCTGGTCCTGGAGAGGTCGATGCAGAATGCTTATAGTTCAAGGTCATCCTCAGCTTGAAGCTAGCCTGGGCTACAAATGACCTCTCACCCAAATACATAAACAGAACAGTGGATCTTTATAGATATCTTCCATAGTCTTATAGCAGGATTTTAAAAAAGTATAACAGATTGGAATTTGCAGAAAAGAATCTGGGAATCTAGACTTGAATTTCATGAATATCATGCTTTTGGTTCTTAATATTTAGGGAGTTTCTATTTCAGCAACACTCGACAGAAATCTCTAGTGAAATAAAGTGATACTTCTCACAGGGAATTACGACTTCCCTCTCTGCTGTCACCCAAAATGCACGGGCAAGGAGGCAGAATTAAGCTAACGCTTAGGAATAAAGAAGCTGATGCTCCCACTTCCACTTGGACTAAACCTCCATATGAATAAACTGTGGCACCATAGCTCCGTTTAGACCAATTTTTTTTTTAAATCACGAACTTTCTAATAAAATGTGGTGACGTGAGAAACTGACCAGCACAGAGAAGGCATGCAAAAGTGAACTGCATGTTGAAATTTTGTTCTGATTATAGCACTCCAGGGTTTCTTTTTCTTTCTTTCTTTCTTTCTTTCTTTCTTTCTTTCTTTCTTTCTTTCTTTTTTTTGATAGAAAAGGAAATCTACAATCCTATGGTGATGCAGAATTTTGTCTTTTAAAATGTTCAAAGTTGGTTTCAAACAGAAGGCAGATAATTCATAGCCATTTGGAGGTGTATTTGGCCTTACAAACAGCACAGGCACAGCCATGACTTTTACTGTGCTCTCTGCCTTTTGATTACTAGGTATAATGGATACTCTAAACCACCAGGTTTCATTGAATGAGTTTCAACTTTTAAAGGAAGCCTACATTGTAATTTGATTACAATAAAAATAAGTCTATTTTATGCTCTTTAAATAAGGGCTATACAACGATCACATTTAAAAAAACAATTTTTCCACCGATGAACATAGAATTTTGTGAGATTAGAGCTAGCGCTCCCAATAAAATCCAGTCAGAAACAAACATTCATAACGCTGTTAACAAGTTATTTTCTGCTAGTTTCAAACCCTCAAGGTCCCTGTTAACTACCAAGGCACTCAGGGTCCATAGAAAAGTATAGAGACCCTCACCCCTTTAATCCACGAGACCCATAGCCTTTATTTATACTGGAGGGTGAAAAGATGTCCTTTTTTTTTTTTTAAAATCCTACCATTCTGCTGTTTTGCATTTGAAACACGGCCCAAGTGTTCTGAGCAAGTGAAGTGTACAAATTGTATAAGCTTTTATATAAGCAATCACATAACGGGATTTCAGTGGGCTGGAGAAACTTTTAATTGGATCCCTTCACTATCCTCCAGCTCTGACGCGGCTTAATTCCAAAAGGTGACAGAACCTCCTACGACCCTTTTCAATTAAATATGATTCTGTTTATTATCAGAAAAATTACTTCGCCAAAACATAAGCTATTCGTCTCCCTCGACTTTGTTTTCAAAGAAATTAATCAAGTTTTGACACCTGTTTCACTAATGTATGCTCTTCCTAGAGAGAAAAATGAATCCTGACTTATAATATACACAGTTTACATGGCGAACATTGTTAAATTGCATCCAGGTGTGTTTAGGCCACACCCTTTAATGTATATTAGGAATATAGCATTCTCTACACTCTTTTAAACTTTTTTTCTTTTTTTAAAATGGCAATTTTGTCGCTTTTTTCCTAAAGCGCTTTTATCAGTAATTTGCCCAAAGATCTCCAGGTCAGCAAAGATTACAGTTCTGCTAATTCAAAGTACTTCACGGAGCCAAATTAGAGAGAAAATTAAGAATTTCACCTGCTTTGGGTGGTCGCTTCGCTGCCCATAACTAGGACACTTCAAAATACACCCTCCATAAGGTCCAACTCCCCAACATCCTACTTATGGGGTTCTGGCTTCTATCTTTAGGCTAACTAGAGGACCAGAAGCGAAATACGAGACTCCACATGAAACCAAACCGCGGGGCGGTCAGCACAGACCGGCAGCCGCGCTGCCCAAGGCGTCCGTCTAACTCCACCAACAGTGGCGATTTCAAACCCGGCCCGGAGAGGGAGGGATCAGGAACGTAATGTGACGGGCTCAAGTGACAGCGTCCTCTCTCCTGCCCAGCCCTCCTGATGGCAGCGCAGCGCTGGCCCCAGCCAGGTACATGCACGCCTAACTCCCCGGGTGTGGACACCCCGCTCGCCCGGGGAACCAGATCGCAGCAGATCCTGGCTCCCCAGTCGCGTACCCACGCAGTCTTCCCGAGGGGTGGAGGTGGTGGTGGTGGTGGGAGGGGTGGGAAGCTCCCCAGGTGTTTTGGCGGGTTTCCGGACACGTGCGCCTCGAGTCCTCCCCACGTCCCCGCAGCCCAGGAGAGCCCACCGCGCTAGCCCGCGGAACCGCCCGACGTTGCTCACCTCCGTCCCCGTAGGTTTCCACGCCGTACCCGTCCTGCAGCCCGTTACTCCAGGTACCCTCGTAGCGGGCGGGGGTGGACATGCTCTGCCGGACCCCGTAGCGCCCCTTGAAACCATGTGACCACTCCCCCCGGTACATCCACTTGCCCTTCGTCTCCACCCCCAGCCCGTGCCGCTTGCCCTGAGCCCAGTAGCCCTGGTAGGTGTTGCCGCTGGGCCAGGTGTAGCCTCCGACCACCTCGAAGCCGTGCGACCAGGAGCCAGAGTACTCGCCCTGGCCCTTGGGCCCCGTGCAGATGCCATGCCCGTGCGCCTTGCCCTCCTCCCAGCCGCCGCAGTAGGTGCCGCCATCGTCGAAGTCGAACCTTCCGCCCGTCATTCGGGGGGCAGCCCCGGCGCGCTCGCCGCGGGGGCACGGACGCCGGCAGAGCTGGGCACGGCAGGGTGTAGCTCAGGAGTGGGGGCCCGGCGGGCGAGCTCACGACTGCGCCCCGGGCAGCTCGCACCGCCGATCGGCTCCAGTCCGACGCCGCCCCCGTCCTCCCCTCCTCTTTCGCCGCCGCCACCGCCGCCTCTCGCCTCCTCCGCCGCCGCCCCTGCCAGCGCCGCGCGCGAGAGGACAGCCCAGGCTCCCGAGCGGACCTTCAGCTGCTCCCGCCCGCCCACGTGAGTCGGGCGCCGCCCCGCGCCCGCCCCTAGTCCCCTCCCTGGGCGCCGAGGCCCGGCCCCACGACGCGCCCGCCCGCCCGCCGGGCCCTGCCCCCAGCCCCCGGAGCCGCGCTTCTCCGCCGGCTGCTGGCGCGCGAGCGCTGGACGCACGTGTGTCCGCGCAGAAGGACGTGGGTGGGAGGGCGAGTGTACTCTGGGACGTGAGACCGTCAAGCCTGTGGATGAAAGCGCGGCTGCCGGTGTTGGGGGGGCAAGCATTCGCCTGCGGGAATCTCCGGTGTTTGGGGGCTTTTCAGTTGTGTTAAATCTCAGTAAGTGAGGCCACGTGTATGGAGAGGGGGAAACTCGTGTGTGTGTGTGTGTGTGTGTGTGTGTCTGTCTGCATGGGGTTTGTAGTTGCATTTTTCTCCAGCATTCCAACTTGTGCACTGTTGGATTTGCCATGCGCAGCTGTCATGAATTAATATGCTCCAAATATATGTCTGCATGTGATAAATCTGTGGCAGCCTAGATATAATTGTGCAGAATGTTCTTTTACACCTACCCATTTCAGGGCACATGTTTGCATTTCTTTAATGAAGATTCCGAGAGCGAGCAATGCAGTTTGAAAAAGCATGGTGTAAATTGGTTCGTGTTTTTTTTTTTTTTTTAATAATGGTAGGTTTTATATCTGGCTTTGCAGGCGCATAGGGCATTGCCTTTTACATTCCAGCCCGTTCCCTCATCTGTTCTTAACTTCAGAAATTCTTCAGCCTGGAGCTGGGTACCCAAACATGCTCAGCGTGTGTATATTGTTTGAGTGCCTGGAATGTACACCTGGGACCTCTCCAGTGGTGCCCACGGTTTAAGAAAGTAAACAGAAGTTTTCAAGGAGAGATATGGGAAGTAAAACATTCCTCTAAAGGGACAAAGATGTGACCTACTAAACCCAGGGCAGGTGTCAGCTGATCCACTCTCCTGCAGCAGCACTGCCTTGCAGAACCCACTCCAGAAACCTCCAAACCTTTCAACCTTTCTCGTCATTTTCTGAACGGAAATAACAGGATTGCCCTTCTCTTTCTATGTTAGGTAAACACTTGGTATATTGTGATGATGGTAGTTCCTGGTGAAGAATTCAAGAATTAGCAATAGGGGAGTTGGGTCACTAAGTAAAGGCTCTCTCAAGGGGAGCCAGTGGTCTCCCTTCAATTCCCAGTATCAGTGGGGGAAGTCACAAGCCAGGGTCTCAGAATGCCTCTCAGAGAAACAGCTCTGCAATGCATTTCTGCTCTTCCTCAGGCTGAGAGCCTCCTGCCTGACCAAGTGAACACACAGGATGCTCACTAGGTAGTTGATAATCAGATAAAAATGTAAGGAAACGTGTCAAAAAGACACAAGGGAAGCAGAGTCTTTCCTGAGCGGAGTGGCCTCTCTCAGATCTGGAGCCTTTCCTGCCTATCTGTCTGAAAGACCAGAAAAAAAAATTCTGTTTACACTGAGCCAAATCACCAAAGAGAATCAGAAACCCTCATCCATGGTGCTGCTTGCCGTGGCCAGGAATAGTGCTTAGCCCAGTGGCCTGAAATAATTAGCATCTTGCTCAGCATCTTGTCCTGGACTGGGGATTGATTTAGGCCACTGGGAAATTGAGGGCCCACGGCTTTGTAACTGAGCTACAACTCCATTTCTCTGTTATGAGAAGCACCAGAATCTGGACTCACATGGAGCGACTGAGTCCCACCTGTTCTGATGTTGGGCTCGAACTAATCTTTCTTTTCTGTCTTTCATTGGCTTTTTTTCCCAGAGGAAGCATTCATATTTTGTTATTTGTTGGGTTTTGGTTTGGGACCTTCTCTATGTGTTAGGATCCTTGTGCTCTTTAAGGCCCAAGTATTTGTTTTTCCCCCCAATTCACCCCAAATGAAAACTTCCATGGTGTGTCCTGGACATCCCAGTTTTCTGGCTCCTGCAATTGTTATGAAGTCATTCGTGGTGCCGGGAAAGTAATGGTAAACCTACGCTGACATTGCTGTTTACTTCTTAATCTCTGCTTGTAGCTAACCTTCCTTGCACAGAACCTTAAGGAAAATGGAGACCCTTGAGCTGGATATGAACTGTTCAATTTCAGTGAAACTGACTCTCGCAGAAGAAAGTTAGTATTGAATTTTTACTGTCTTGTCTTCCAAACAATTTTTCAACCAACCAAGTGTGTAAGCCATGTTTCCACTTTCCTGATGGCACCACAGAGAAACGTTTCTGTCACACACAGCTGTGTATGGAAACCTAAGCACTGAGGTTCCATGGCCCTGGTGGAAGGCTGTGGAGAGAAGGGGAAGAGGTGCCGAGCGAGCATTTCCTAGCCCGGGAATACTGGTGCAGTTTCAGAGTCAGGGTTAGAAATGTCCTTATGTTCCCTCTCTCTGAACCTTTGCCCTGGATAAGGGGGAGTTGAATTTAGCTTTAAGACTGGATTAGTAAGAAGAGAATGTGAAAGTTGGTGTGACAGGTGGGATGGGGGAGGTCAGCAAGTCCAGGGGCCAACAGCTACCACTCTGAGCAGCTTCTTCTCCTTTGTGCATAAAGTCCCGCCGTTACACGTTTCTAAAACTTATGTACAACAAACTCTAAGCTGCTTCGGTGCATGTCCAGTTCTCACGTTGGTAAGGAGGTTTTGCTTAGAATTCAGTGGTGCTGTTATTTTTTTACTTTGTGATTTGATTTCATTAGAATTATTGAGAATTTTAATAAAAAGTTTATGCATGACAGAAGGGCTAAATGTATGGGTGTTTATTAAGGAATACGAATTAAAGTGTATAACGAAGTACATAGAATTAAAATGATTTATTTAATTCAAAGTGAATGTTATTAGATTGATTTACAAAGTCAAGCAGCCTAAATGATTTATTTGTAATAAGGGTTCATAAAAATTTAAACTGTGCTTAATAAATAAAAAGAATTAGGAAACAGAAGCTTCCAGACAGCCTGAAATCAGAAGAATTCCAAAGTTAATGATATTTATTTTTTTTTTTGGTAATTACTGCATACCTGAACTTGTGCTAAGGCTTTTCAAATCTATTTTTTCTGTACTGGGGATTGAACCCAGGGCTAGGCAAGCACTCTACCACTGAATATATCCCCAGCCCTTTAAAAGATTTTGAAAGCGGGCTTTGCTGTCTTGGCCTGGAACATTTGATGCTCCTGCTATACCCCCGTTCCCAAGTTCATGGATAGCAGGCTTGTGCCAGCACCATGGCTTCAGGTGGTCTCTTATTACTGGTTTTTATTGGAGAGCACATTGAGAGCCCTCGGGTAGGAGCAGGAACCAGCCTGGATGCGAAGTAAGGATGGACGGTAGAGATGGTTTTTATTTCTTTTTTGGCTAAATGATTTATAGTGCTACTGTCTAGAATTTGAAGGAAAAATTAAGGAAGAGTAAACGAGAGGACTTGGTTGTGGAAGGATGTGCTCATGTAGGAGAGGATGTCCCCCAAATCATGCAAATCTACCGAGACTGAGAGACTGAGGTAGCTCACAGGAGGTATGCTCGCCTAGCACACGTGAGGCTCTGGGTTTGGTCTCCTCACTGCAAACAAAACCCAAAAACATACAGCAGGGAGATTAGTAGGCGGCTGGGTAATAGGGGTTAAAAAACTGAAAGTAAGTAATTTATTTTCCTCTCAGTAATGCTTCTGTTTGAGACTCGAACTGCTTGCTCATGACTTCAGAGGCTGCTCTTGCCAGCATCTTTAGGTCACTGGCCTGTGCTCTTTAAAAAGGTGGCTCTTTCACTCCTCCTCATTTGTCTGGTATCCCCCGCCATCATGCCACACAACACCACCCTGGCCTCTGGGTATTTTTCACATTTTGCAGCTTTGTGACCTTCACCTTAGAGTTCACATCTTCAGACGCAGCCTTAGACCCACCATTGGCCTAGATGTAGGCCAGTTCTGATGATGGGAACTTGACAGTTTCACTCGGTGAGTGCATTCCTCCATCTTTCCCACTGTTCCTTAAGAAGCAGTCAAAGACTGCTCCTTGAGTCCTGTCTGCCTGGAAGCCTTTGTAATCATTTCTGCCTCTCTGTCCCTGGCACTCGGTCACCTTTTCATTTCATAGTGGCTTCTGGTACATCGGTCTGTCCATCCTTAATCCTGAGCCACCATTTTCTATCCCCTGTTCTTGGAAGCACCTTGTGGACACAGTCACACCATTTAATTATTGCTACCATAGATTGTGACTGAGTCGAACGCCGAGAACCCATGCCTGGTGGCAGATCTCTTCCTGCCAGCTCCAGATGTTCATCACTGTCCTCCAGCCCCTGTCAGCCATAACACTGTCCTGATAAACAGAGGACCTGCCTTTTCCTTCACAAAGGAAAAGGGTGGTGGTGACGTATCTTTAGGACTTAGCATCTGTATTAGCTTTGTTGGTTTTGGTCTATGCTTGCTTGACCCCTTTGCCTTTGTGCCTGTGGGGAGGAAGTGCGTGATAGGAGAGGGATATGTGAAGGAGGAAACCTGTGATCTCATAGGAAGCTGAGAAGGAAAGAGAGGAAGGACCTAGATCTCATTATCCCCCTTTGGGGGCATAAATTACCCCTCATCCATCACCCCCAGACAACAGAGAAAAGAATCTTTTCCCTCTCTAAGTTCCCGTTCTCTTCTCTGTTTACTCTAGCTTTTTCCTCTTATCCAGAAGATATTCTTCGGTTCCCTCCATATCTTGGTTTGTCCTGGTCAAGTCCTCTGTCTTTTCTCAAAAACTTCAGACTTTCTTGATGTGTGTCACGGTTCAATCTTATCTGCCCATCTCTGATTCTCATATCACTTGATATCAGTTGTGACTGCTCTAGTCTGTCGAAGTGCAGCTAGCTAGCCGCTGTTTCACAGATGGAATGGCTTTGTCTTTAGCTACTGTCCTGCAAGTGACAGCAACAAACCTGGCTGCAAGAATTCATCTCTTTGGCTTCTGTGAAACCCATCCTTCTTGTCTCTCCCCTTTCCTCTCCTACCCCATTCGGTGAGCTCATTCCCCGTTTTACTTCCGTCCTTTTCCAACCTCCTTAGTCTTAGGATAGTTGCTGTGTTCCAACCTTTAACATAATGGTTCCAGATTTTCAGTGCAGTTGCTGGATCCTTGTTGGCTAGTATCTAGCAGTCCTGCCCTAGAGACTAAGTCTAATTTAGAAACAGTCTTAATTCCTATGTAAAAACACCAGCTGAGCCACGTGTAAATCTCAAGGGCAGTGCTTTGGTTTCTACCCATGACTTGTCCCTGTGGCCCTCTGCCTGTTCTTCCTAATGGGGAAAACTACATGAGGACTTCTATAACAGCATCTATATCCAATAACAAGACTCATGGTTGGTTTCAGGGACACTCAAGCATTGAAAAAGGTATTGACAGAGAAAGGGAATGAGCGGGAGTAGTAAGCTTGAAGATTAGAGTGACTCTCAGGTCTGTTTTGAAGACCAGAAGCAGCTGGGTATGATCATGCATTCCCGAAGCAGAGGCAAGAGGATTCCTGTAAACTTGAGGCCAACCTGGATACTTGCTGACTGGTACAGCCAGGCAGCCCTGCAGGAGAGGCTAAGTGTAATTTAGAAACAGTCTGATTACAGCATAAAAACAACAGCTGAGTCTTACAGAAATGGCAAGGGCAGAAATTGACATGGTAAATTGTACGTATGCTAGCCAGGACAACCTTGCTTCAGACAAACAAGCAAGTAAACAAATCACATGGAGACTAGAATCAAATCATAAAATGTGATTATGCTGTTCACCTTAGATTTGGAGATGTGTGTGGACTTGGAGATACATGTCTGAGGACTTGGATTTTAAGGTCTTTGGAAGATCTCTAAAGACACAGGAGATAACAACAACAACAACAAAATACTAGAAGCACACAGGAATCGGCCAAGAAGAGCCACATACAGAGTGGCTAAGATCTCAGAGAACAGAGTGATCTTGTGGACTGCTATGGTTGAACTTATTTTTGGAATCATGGCACATTGTTTAGCTTTTGGATATAGCAAAGTTCAACCTTCCAGACACTCTGGTGGAAGGAACTCCTGAAACAGAGACACCCTACAAAGTAAGGAATGAGAGGAATCCATGTCTGAGGTTGTGAGGAAAGAGACCTGCTGGGCCAAGGGGTGCCTGGCCTCAGAGAAGACAAGACCTTGCCTTGCTATAATCTCTCAAATACAGCACATAGAATTACAGAGCTGGTTCTGAAAATAGTTCGGAAAGTCAACTCACAACTTGAAATACCACAAATTGGCTATGGTGAGGGAACAGAGAAGCATATTTGAGAGTGTTGGTGTTAAGACTAAAATTAGTGAAAACTGATGTGATAACCTTCTCACAAAGCATCTGACTAAAGAAGGGAGGCATCCAATATTGTGGAAAGTACAACCTGAGAGTAAGTCACCTAAATGACTCAGAGCTGAAGGAGAGAAAAAAAATCAATTATTAGGTAGTAAATGAAATGTAAATTATAAATGAGGAATGAAATTAAGAGCTTGGGGATGAGGTCTGAAACAATGGGCAAGCATAGAGAAAGCTCCCTCCAGCTGTATGACAGGGGAGCGTTTATCCTCATCAGGTGCTGTGGCCCGCCCTGTCTCCTCAGCATGACATCCAGGGCCCACACCGTTCCTCGTCTCCATCATGCTCTAGCATTGGGTTATCTCTTAGGTTTCACTTGCCACTTTCCCTTGACTTGTTTTTTTTTTTTGTTTTAAATTGCTTTTTGAAAGCTCATACAGGCTTCAAAACTGTGTAGCCCTGGTGGCTCAGTGCTCAGATGTTCGTCAAGAGAGCCTACAGTGAGGAGAACGGGTGTTAGCAGTCAGCCTCCAACTGCAGGGACCACTTGATCTGCTGAAGTGCTTGCATCAAGGCCTGCTCCCTCCAGCAGAACCCATAACGTCCCTCCAGCAGAAGAGGAAGCTTGGTGCATCTTGTGTTCCTTAACTCATAAAGGATACTGAGCACCAGGCAAGCCTCTTGGGCCTTGGAGCCACACTTTGAACCTGCTCCAGCTTTGGTGAGAAGTGACGTGGAAGGAGCTGTCTAACCTTGAGAGAACTCAGGAAGGACAGGGTTTTATCCGAGGTGATCTGAGGCCCAGTCTGCGCTTCAAACTGCTCAGCCTCTTAGACCATAGGCTCACTCAAATTCAGAGGTATTGGACATATTGTTAAAACATGCTCTGACATGTGGCAACTCCCAGTGTGTCACAGTGTAGATGGGGTTGGGGTGGAATCTAGCAAGGCCAGATCATCTGTAACCAAGAATTGCATATCTTTTGAGAAACAATTCTTGGTAAGTTATTTGAAGCAATGTTTTACCATAGGTAGGACCTAATTCCACTCTTAAAGAAATGTTCTTCATGATTGGGGTCTTGTTGAACCTGTCACGAAAATGTTCTATGGGTTCAAAGCAATCTGTTTTAAGTTCATTTAATGAACACAGTATCAAGCTGAGAGGACCATAGGGCAAAAGAAGCTGGCAGAACGGATGGCCCAGACCTCCTTGCCCCACTCTGGGGTTGTTCTAGTCCTAGTGATCTTTCTCAAGCTCCTCCTGTGCCTAGATTAGGATTCCATACTGTGAGCTAAAGCAGGAAGACAAGCTGCACTCATCTGATAGACAGATGGGCTTGATGTGTGTGAGGAGCTGGGAATGAATGGAGGTGCATCACTGTGTGAAAATCTAGACAGAGCTGTGATAGCAGTGAATCTCACTATGTTTTATGTGAGTGGAAATATGACCCAATGTGCAAATATATATGTGTTCTGGGAAGTGGCCTGGTCATTGGGTTAGGGACCTTGAAGGAGAAGAACCTAGTTCTTCTGGAGTCATGAACGTATAAGACAGCGATATGTGGATGTATGCTGGTTATGTGGGTGTGAATACTCCGAAGAGATCTGTTTGCTGCTTCCATTCAAGAGCCATTGAAATCCTAAGTAGACCCCAGGGCCGGGACAGTTAATGTTAGCCTTCTTTACTAGCAATAATAGATCTGGAGGAAGGAGCCCATGAGTTTAGCAGGCTCAGCTAGTCAAGGCCAGCTTAACTCCATCTACTTCTCTTTCTCTAGATTGCCAGCAACAGAGGCTCTCTCTGGGAACAAGTCACCTACTTGGTGGCAAGTTGACTTACCTGGTTGCCTTCAGCCTGGAAGCAGAAATGGTTCATCCTGACTGGGATAGACAATTATTCTAGGCATGGCTTTAACTCTCCTCCCTGACACTCTACAAAACTAGACAGGGGCTTATGGAATGGCCAAACCACAGGCTTGGCATTTTGTGTGCGTTCAGCTATGGCCATTGCATAATGAAGAAAGTCCTAGAACAAACCCTGATTGTGGGGTCTACTGGCCTTATCACATACCTGTGTTATCTATGAAGAGCCAATGATGGGATGGTTTTCTCAACTTAACAGCTAAAGTCCAGTTTGATGGTAATGACCTGCAGAGGTATTCCCTTTGGATGCTGGGCTGTATGTACACTAAATCAAAGTACCCTTTGGGGTCATCCCTCATGGGAACACCATGTAGACTGGGGAACTGAGAGGTGAAAGCAGCGGTATTCCACATACTCTCAGATTCAATGAGTTTCTCGGGATTATTCTTTTTACATGTCCTCATACATGGTATCTACCACTGAATTACGTTGCCAGCCCTGCAACTTTGGGCTCTCCCAAAAGGAAGCATTCTTGGCACAGGATAAAGGAAGAATACTGTTGAGCGTCAGACACTGGCTACTGCCTGGAAATCCCCCTTGCCTTGTGCCCTCAGGTCAGCACATGAAAGAGCAGTCACTGTACTGGTATGGTCAATCCTCATGGACGGGAGGGGGCTTTTATACGAGGACAGAGAATATGTCAGAACGGAGGTGATATGTATGTAGGGGTGCTTTGGGAATCCCCCTAACCCTTTGTAAATATCGGTGTATACATGCAGCAACCCTAGTCTGAGAAGGGTAAGGCTTCTACAGGGATCTGACTCCAGAAACCACCAGATAAGTCATCAGAACCTATTCATGTGGTAGCTAAGGAGGGGGAAGACGAAAATCATTTTAACTTCAAGCCCAACTGAAGAGTCAGGGGCTGCTGCTGTCCACTTAAGTTCCCATTTGCAAGCTCCCACGAGAGCTTCTCTGAATGTGCAGAGATCTTTGCAATGTAAGAGAATCTTTTGGCCATGGACACATACCATGTGAATCTTCAAGAGCTGTGGGGAGGTGGGCGAATAGCTTCTCACTCGTGCCTCCCAACCCTAACAGCGTTTATACCACGAACACAGACTTCCAAAGTTTAGCCAGTCAGTCACTGGGCACAGGGAGAGTATAAGGGGGTTGGGCCATTCCATCTCCACCTAGGCCGCCTTATGAGTGGTAGCTTCTGTGTTCCACTGGTTTAGCTGAAACTCTATAAGGCTGCTGTGACCTGAGACTCTTCTACACAGTTCCTTCCTTTACAAGTATCAGGATGTAAGGCATATTTCTGCTTCCTGTGGCCTTCATGCTTGCCCTCTGTGCCTGCTGGTAAACCTGCTGTATGTCTCATTCTGCCCTGGTGTCTGCTTCTTTGTGGCCTGAGTTGAGATACCTTATAATTTTTTTAACACACACATACTTCCAATTACAAGTGCATCTTGGTAAAAAATAATGGTGAAAATCTAATCTAGAACTTTATAGAACTAAATTAAAATGAAATATTATGGTTATTGAAAACCAGTGGGGAAACTTTCTGAGTACTGGCATGGAAAAAAAATCCCTGAGTTGTAGTAGGTGGAGAAAGGAAGGCAAGAGACCATGCATGCAGTGTGCAGCGTCCTACTGCATTTGCATGTGTGCGGAAACATCTGAAGAGGAATCAAGGGGATGGGCCTGGGAGCTTCTCTGAAGAGCAATTTGATCTTTTATTTTGAACCTTGAAATTATATTGCTTAGTGCTAATTAAATTGAAATGTGATCTTTAGCAGATCACCATTTTATTATTTTATTTATTTAAAGATCAATCCTGTACACAAGATTACATAGAACTACAAGTCTGTAGATGATGCTGTGACATGGGTAAAGCATGTGGAGGCGTGTTGAATATCAGCACCCCCAAAACTAACTGTCCTAAGTGGATGAAGACTCCCCAGTGACTCAAAATTCCTAGACTGGACCCTCCTGTGACAGACGTGGACACTTAGAAGCCTTCAGCTCCATGCTGACTCACATGCCAGTCCAACTGTATTTCTGGGTTGAAGTGGGTTTTGCTTTTTCTAGAAATAAGTATGAACCATCATTTCCATGTAATGGCCAACCCGCAATTATCCCTTGTTTCTGTACCTTAGACATATGTCAAATATTCCTTTAGGCCTGAATTTTCATCGAAGTGTATGTGAAAACAGTGGTGAGCATTTTCAAATATTGTGCAGGCTCAGCCTTATCCTGAGAGACTCCCATGTGGTGGTCCTAATGCATTTTCTGATGAATCATTACTTCCTTGCTAACAGTGCCTGGGTCACTTGTTAGGTGTATACATGCTAAGTTTATCCTTTGATGGATTCTGGGTCTGTGAGTTTGTATTGGGCTTATGAACTGGCTTTGAATAAATAATCTTGAGTATTCATCAAGGAAACATTGCTGTATTGTCTTATCATGATTTTATACATTGATCTGATACATTCAAATTGTTTCATATGATTCCTAATGCAATGCCATCATTTTTAGCACGAATTATCTCTGCAAGTACTTAGTGAATTTTAAGGAGTATATTCATTCTTGTCATTTGAAAAGCAAACTTCAAAGGGGCTAGAACATGTCTCTTAGTGATGGATACACAACAAATGCCGAACTTTGAAAAACAGAACAAAACATTGATTAGGGAATCTTAAAGCCAGCTGATAAGAAGATCTTGAAAACAGTAGTTCAGTGGATGGACTTGTGAGGTCTTCATCTCTGGCCCAGCACGTAGAGTCTGACCTCAAGTGTGTTGTCCCTTTTACCTGGGCTAAACCCAGAGAGGCCCTGCCCTTGGTTGACCACAGAACAATGTCCACATCCAGCCCCTGGGACTCCTAGTCATTTGACAGTTGTAGCCTTGGTCTGGCTGGCAGGTTCTCGTGGCCATGCCCCCGCTGGGTGCTTTGTCTGCCGGGCACCTTCGCCATCACTGTTCTGACTGCCAATCACAGTCGGAAGAGCTGGTGTTCCCCCACCACTGCCACACATTTGTGATGGTTTGGGAGCAGGAGAAGCTCAGTTCTGAACACAGAAGAAAAGGCACCTGAAGGACCCTGTACCACTTCCTGAGAACACTTTTAAAGGTATTTTTAAAAAACATCTGATAAAGGAATAAATCTTTGCTACTCTTATGAGAAATTAGTTTCATTTACACGAGTTGTTCTGTATAAACAGTAACTGGCTAAATGCTGCTTTTAAAAAGGTTTTAGTCTTTGAAGTCATTTTCCTCCTGATTATGGGCATGTTTTGTTGATGCTTTGTGTCTAAGTGGGCTGTCTACAAGTGGCTTTATTTTATTTTACTTTATTTTATTTTGGAGACAGAGTCTCATGTAGCCAAGATTAGCTGTACACTTGCTATGTGGCCAAGGATGATCAAGAACTACTGTTCTTCCCGAGTGCTAAGAGTGCACAAGTGTACCACTCTGCCTGACTTTTTGTAGTGGTGGCCCTTGAACCCAGGACTTCACCAACTGAGACCCATCTCCAACCTGTAAATTATTGCATTAGTCTATAGTTTCCTTTCATTTTAATAACCACATGTTGCTTTTCTTCACATTTTAGTTGCCTCTACCCCACTTATTTATTTTCTTCCTCCTCTGTCTCTGTATGTGTGGGTATAGACCGTCAGGTAGAGGTCAAATGATAGCTTGTGGGAGCCATTCATCCCACCATGTGTGTTCTGGAGAACTGAGTTAGGATCTCTGGGCTTGGTGGAAAATACCTTTGCCTGCTAAGCCATCTCACCCCACTACATTTAATTTTTTTTTTAGATTGTTCCATATCAATGAAAATATTTTAAAATGTTAAAAATGTCTTTCATTTTGTTTGTAGTATTTCAGTGATGACTATAATCTTGAGGTTTTCCATTCATTAATTTGCTTGACACTACTGTATATAGCAAGTACCTTCTAAGTGGTATACCCTGTCATGGGTAGAAGATCTGTCCCCATAAAACCTACTGAGAGAATCACCACTAAATTTGGAATACCACTGTAAACTGCTATGAGATATAAAATAAAGTAGTGTCATTAAAGAAAGAAATTGAGGAATATTTTTGTTAAATTGCAAGATTGGGAAAGGCCTTCCTATCCATCCCTCTATCTATCCACCATATATTCACTCACCCGCCATTCACCCGTCCATTTATACACTCAACCATCTATCATCCATCCATCCATCTGCTACTCATTATTCAACCATTTATATACTTTAATTTCATCTTTGCTGTAGATGCTGCTCAAATGGGTTCTTTAAGGACAGGGCACTTAAGTACAGCCTTGAAGGATGAGTAGACAATAGCCAATAGCTAGACCAGCTGGAACAGAACCAAATCTGCTGTGCAAAAGACCTCTGCACACGGAAGGAAGGAAGGAAGGAAGGAAGGAAGGAAGGAAGGAAGGAAGGAAGGAAGAGAACAGATGTTCTGGCTTATTGAGCAGGGAGAGACAGTCTTGGTGAGAGATGGTGCTGGGGACGAAGGCAGAGGTGGCGGCCTGTTTGGGATTTTATTGTGAGAGCTCAGTAAGAAACCTGATAGTCACTTCCCCTATAGCTGGAAGTGAGGCACAGAAAACTAAAGAGGCAGAAGGCTAGTAGTAGAAAATTTAAGTCAGATGTTGAATCCCACCTTCTCCACTGTGTCTAATATGTACCCTGAAGCAAGCTGAGGCTCCTTCCACTAGAACAGGAGTAGCTGTGGAAGAAAAATAAAGATGCATCTAGATTCCTTCCCTAGAGTGGTTTAAAGTTATTAATGTTGTTTCAGTACACAGTCATTGTGTATGTGCACCTCAGCACATAAATAAAATGAGCTTTACCTCTGGGTGCGTTTAGTTTATTGTCAATAGAAAGCCAGACTAATTTGAAACATTGATATTAAAAGTAAGAACCCAAATTTAATGTGACAGATGACGTTTGGAATTTTCCAATGTTAGGGCACTACCCACAGAGGTGCAGCTTCCAAGAACAGCACTTACATCCTTCTGGATGCCCAGGGACTTCAGCACGTGGTGTTTCAGGAAGCCTTTGTTTTCAGTGCTCTAGCTCAGCATTTGCTCATGGCTTGGTGGGGATGGAGCAGTTCATGTTCCGCCTGCCTCTCATTAGCTAGAAATAAGAAAGACTCAGTGCTAAGGTCTGTTTGGGAATAAGAGCGTAAGCAGTCCCTCAAACCATGTATCAGCCAGTCTCAGAGAAGAAAAATCTAGAGAGATTTACCTGGCCCCTTAAGATCCTTGGATGGATTCCCATAGGAGACTAGACTTCTTTGTGGGAAACAATCCTAAATACAGAGTGGATTATTTCCAGACTCCCTATAAGTCAGAAGGGAAACTATTTCTTCTCACATAGTGCTATGGTGACAAGAAAACTGTTTCTTCTAACACCCTAAAAAGGATCATTAGCACTCAGAGGAGAGGCAGGAGAGACTGAGTGTAAGGACAGACCTTGGGTAAGGTCACATGTTCCTGTTGTTCTTGCCTCTGGTACCCAGGACAGACAAGATTAGAATGAGATGAAGAGGCCTTTGCCTCCCTGGCCAAATGACTGAAGAAGGTGTTGACCACTAGCCTCCAGTACCCGCACAGATTTTACAGAAAGTCTTAGGATCCCAGGGAAACCCTGGATGTGTGTTAGCTTACGCACATACAGAACAGCTCTTAAAGATGATTTGGAAAGGTCAGAGTTCTCAACACTTTATACAGTTGCAGGAAGCAGCCAGTCAAAGAAATATGTATTTTTTTGCAAATCAACAGAGAAAAAAAGGTGGTGGGGATAATAGTTTACACCTGTATGCTGATCAGGTTAAGGTTAGTACATTTGAAATGTCAAACAAAGCTGACTTTCACTGTTCTAAATTAATATAACTATTCTAGTCATCAACCATGGTCATTGCTTAAGAGGGAGAAGAAGACCATGTACAGAGGAATGCATTTGAAAATAGATTTTTACCCTTGGAAGAAGTGACACACAAGAGATGAAGGCTCATATTCATACGATTTAGGCTTTGTTCAAACAACAACAAAACAAACAAACAAAAAATATGGGTCCCTAAAGAAAATCAGTTGGAAAATTGGAATGCAGGTGTTCACTGTAGACCTGAGAGAAGGCATAGGATGTGCCGTTGGCACAGTTTGGTGAGGTTTGGGACAGATTGCGTATAGATAGAAATGTCCAGATTTATATCCCTGGATATAGTAGGGGCTTGAGGACCGAAGTGTCTTACTCATTCCATCTGCACATCTGGAAGGGTGACATCAACCTCATAAAATAACCAACACCAGCCCAGGGCAAAGGGGTCACTGACTGAGGTACCCCATAGTAGACCTAAAATACTACCTACACCTCCTCCATTGGGCACTGTTTTTTTTTTTATTTTTTATTTTTTTATTTTTGCAGTTCCAGGATTTCTTATATAATCAGCTTTGGGCCTTGAGTGTGGGTCCACCCTGTGTCTGCTCAACACAGCGTCCTTCACCTGATTGTGAGTGTTATCGAGCAGAATGCTTGCCAATAAACCTGTAAGCAAATCCCAGTCTGCATCTAGGGAAGCATTAGCTCCAGGGAGCCTCCGTGGTCATCTGAGTTCTACAGCTGAAGCATGGAAAAGCCTGGTGATAAAGTCTCCTGACCTAACATGAATAAGAATGATAGGTTGGTAGCCTGTGGTGGTGGCGTGTGAGGGAAGGGCAGAGGAAAGACATCCCTATATTTCAGAGGCACAGAGTCAAGATTGAGTCAGCTTTGATGGGGCGGATTGGACAGCCACATGCTGACCATGCCTGACTATGTCGAGAAGTGACCGTGGGTGACCCAAGATAGAAATATTTTGGCAGCAGATGCTACAGATCTAACTGGATAAGACACTAGAAGAGAGGCCAGGGATGACAAAATGATTGTTCCCAAAGCTGGTCTGCTCCCCTGAGACCAGGAAAATGCCACACCACCAGAAAGTTTGTTCCATTCTTTACTGTTGTTTTTTAACTTGCAGGCCGAGAGGGGACTGAATACTTATTTACCAGCCAACAGCGATTTGTACTGCAGTGCATGTGGCTGAGATACCTGAGCAACACAGTGCCTTTTGCCTGAGAAGAACCTGGCCTCTGGAGTTAGTGGGGTTGGTTCTAGACATAAAACGGTTAATTTTCTACACATATGAGATGTGTTGAAACAGAAATATACATTTGAAAAGAGGATAAAACAATAACAAAATCAAGGCAAACAATCAAGCTTATACATGGCATCTCTTTTCACATATGTATCGCTTTAAGAGCAGGCCCCATTGTTAGGGCGTCTGTTTAAATTATTCTGTAGTTAATGGACTTCTCAGGGGAGAATTGGTCAAGCTGTTGCTGATAGTACACTTTGAATAATAGTCTGGCAGCTAGAATTACCATACCAGATCTGGAGTACTGGTGGATGTATTTCCTTGTGTGTGTGTGTGTGTGTGTGTGTGTGTGTGTGTGTGTGTGTGTGTAAGGACTGAACCACCTATACATGCTAGACAAATGTAGCACCACTGAGCTGTAACACCAACCCTTGTGTTGTTCTTTGTGAGTTGGCAGACAGATAAGGATGAATGGGAACTTCCAGGCTCTAAATAGGCAAACAAGTATTCTTTATCTGCCTTTGATTTTTCCAATTGTTTATAAACATGTTTTTCATGTAGTTCCCCCCTCCCACCCCCAATCTATAAGCTAGTTCCTGTTATCACTTCAACGTCATAGAGAGTCCAAGCATGGAGGGGAAAGAGTGAAGAGAGCCTCTTCTCCAGCTGATATGAGGAGGCGGGGTGGTGAAACTAGATTCACCCTCAACTTGCGCATGTTGTAACTGGTTATTTCTGTGTCTTAAGTTCTTCTTTTAGAAAACCTGTATATAGTTACTTTCCAGGAGCCACCACCTCTATCCTGTATCCTTGTACCCTTAGTTGTAGTGCCTGTGGCTTGTTGGTTAGTCCCTTTACATCACAAGATCATCACAGGAACAGTGGAGAGACTGAGGTTGCACACAGGTGAGTGGAAAAGCTCGAAGCCTTCTGGCAACGTGTGAACATTCCCAGCACCCGACAGCGCAAAAGTCAACTTTTGCCTAATTCCTAAGCTGTGATGTCCTTTTAGCTGTGTTTCCATTCCTTTCTGAAAATCCTTGTCTAGGGTAGTAGTGGGGTGCTAACAGCACACACTTAAAAAACAGGGTGGCCGCATTGAAAGCCTTTGACGGCACAACACACATTCATTTGGTAATGCTTAGGAACTTCTCATTTTAACTTTCCTCCTGGTGGAATCTATTTGTATCTCTGGGTTTAGCCCTGTAGACTTGGAGGGAGTGGTGAAAGATGAACGGGCAGTGCTCGGCCACAAGGGGAGAAGAACGTCATCCAGCCCTTAGAATAGCAACAGCAATAAATATGGGCATGCAGTTCTTCTGCGGAGGCTGGAAAGGCAGGCCGGATCACATTTACACACCCAATAGGCCTGCTTGGCTGCAACCGGTGGCTCGGGCTTGTCGGAGTCGTGCACGTAAGTCGAAGCCTCCTTAGACGCTCAGTTTCTGAGCCGTGACTCAGCACAGAAAGAGGGCTCAGAGGACGGAGCCCACCACGGAGCTAAAGGAGATGCCAGCACTCTTTCGGCCCCAGAAGAACACTCTGAAGTGACTTTTCGGACAGCTGGCTCGGGGCTCGAGAACTGAGCCCAGAACTTTCTCGCACATTGGTCTGAGAACGTGATGTTATCTGCAGCTGCCCCAGCCATCAGGGCTCATACGTAATAGGGAAGGTGGAAAAGAGGGCTCTCGCTGGTCACCAGTTATTTAAAGAAAGCCCTTTGCATTTCAGCCACTTGATTGAACAGAATCAGCACCTTTGCCTCGGGAGGGCCAGGAGTAAGATGTCTCTCTCCTTTGAAAGTCGCTCATCTTTCCTTTTCAAGACTAAGTCAGTGGACGCTGGCTATTTCTGGGACCTACATGGACCCATTATAACTATTCTATTTTCACGTGTGTCGTGGCCATCTGTGGTTGTGGTTTTGCCAACTCCACCTGCTTTTGCCACTTGGAATTGTCGAGACCAGGCTCTTACGTTTTCATAAGCTGCACATAACAGGAATCTAGGTTGCCGTTTTTAGGCTAAACCTGACAGTCGGTTCTTACCATGTGTTTCTAAAACCAAAGTATCACCTGAATCTAACCATTCTTTTTCTGTTAAACATTTCTGCTCTGAAATGGTAAAGCCAAGCTCCTTCTCTGTGTGATGTTTGCGGTTCATTGATCTCTCCTGCCCGTGGGGAGCGCTGGAAGCAGGCTCATCTTGACCACATGGCACCTGTTTCTCTTATGCAGCTTTAATAGGCACAGGCTCAGTCCCCAGCGGTCATGTGCCTCAGTTACATGCTGCGCATTTATGTTCGTCTCTTCTCTAAAGATTAAAATATTGTGTTTATTTAAGAAGCACCATATTTTAAAAAATGAAGAATGAAGTGTTTTAGATGCAAGCTCAGCACAAATTCAGCACCGTATTCTGTTGTCATGGTTAACGCAGCTTCTGCGGGATCTTTTTAAGACCCAGAAGATAAGTGGCGTAGGTTTTTTATAGCACCGGCTCCTGTGTTTATTCTGTCAACATCCCTGGTGACATTAGGTGGCTAAGAAAAAAAATCATGCCAGTGTGTTGAAGTTCATGCCAAAGGAACAGAGATGTCCATTTGATGCTCAGAATTGGCTCTGCCCACAACCTTATCTTGTCCTATTTTTATATTCACAAAGGAAAACCAAGCAATGCTTGCATCATTGGCGCTTTCTGTAAAGCCGTGTCTCTGAAGTTTGTGCCCTTTTCACGTGTGCCTAGAGACAGTGCAGACACAAACGAAGACACAATATAAAGAACACAGACCACAGACAGTTGCAAAATAAACTCCAGTGTATGACTGAATACTCTAAATTTGAATTATGAAGAGATGTACAAATGATATTAAATCTCTGAAAAGATTCCTTTAGACATTAAAACAAAAGAAATGATAAAGTGCCTGGAAACCTCCCGAATCACTTATTGGGAAATAGTAAGACATAGGCACTTTCCTGGCGTTGTGTACTTATGATGAAAGGATATTTAAAATATGCAGAAGCACATTTTAAATTAGTAGGAAAGCACTTTAGGAAACAACTAATTAAAACCTGCAGTTTAAAACATAGGCATTAAGTAGCCTCTATGGAATACACTTGTCCCTAGATTGTATCTGACATCCCAGAGACTCTCACAGTTACAGTCATCTCTGAATTGACCTCTTTGCTCTCAGTGGACCAGCAGAGGAGAGGTGGACGGGTGATCTTGCTAGCTTTATTTCAGCACTCTAGAAAGAGGCTTCTTTCTCCATGACCCTGATGTCTCTTACCTCCGTGTTATAAATGACATCGCAGAATATTAACACAACCACCAGAGGTGTTTGTTTAATAATCTACTAAACCAAGCATGAAGGAACTCATGAGGAGCTATGAATAGCATTTAGGAATTTTTATCATATATTTTATATTTTTGTTAGAAACCTCAATTCTTCTGAGTGTTTATGATGATTTCAAATGAGTTTTTGAAAATTATAAGTTGCCGAAATTTACTTTGCAAATATATTTTTGAGACAGTTTTGCTGTATTTGGCCCTGAAGTTGTAGTGATTCTCCTGCCTCTGCTTCATCGTTACTGAGATTACAAGTGTGTGCAAAGTTTAGAATTTATAAATATTTGTTACAAAGTAGAGCCCAAGTACATGATAATTTCTGTCACTAAAAGTATTTACACAGAATATTTAAATTTTTCTTCTTACAATTTTGTCATTATTATGTATTATAATTTTATGCACTAAATATTTTACTTAAAAAACCAGATTCTATAAGTATCACAATGAAGGCATCATAAATTACTTTGCATGGTGTGTAGGCAAGAAAGCTAAGCTCACGATCACAAAGTTGAGTGGTGGCATTGGAGTTTGAATTAAGTATGGTTGTAGAGTCTAATGTCTTGTCTTCCACATCCTCGCTAATATTGACGTGGAGTAGAGAGTTCACAGTTGAGTATATACTGGGCCAGTGCACTCATTCAATATTGACAGTACTGACGCAACATGTCCAATACATCGTTGTAGAGACAATTAAATGAACAGCACTTAGACTGTCAGTGTCAACACAGACACTATAGAAACACAATATGTAAATATAAATACAGGCAGGTCTCTAAAGTTGTCTCATACAGAGCCAAGGTGAGTGATGTGTGACAATAAAGCTGTGGGCGCCGGTAAACATGTGTGGAATGTGGGCGCGGTACATGTATGTGGACTGAGGGTGCCGGTACATATATGTGGACTGCGGGCGCGGTACATGTATGTGGACTGCGGGCGCGGTACATGTATGAGGACTGCGGGTGCCGGTACATGTATGTGGACTGCGGGTGCCGGTACATGTATGTGGACTGCAGGCGTGTTACATGTATGTGGATTGCAGGTGCTGGTACATGTATGTGGACTGTGGGCGCCGGTACATGTATGTGGAATGTGGGCGCGGTACATGTATGTGAACTGTGGGCGCGGTACATGTATGTGGACTGCGGGTGCCGGTAAACATGTGTGGAATGTGGGCGCCGGTACATGTATGTGGAATGCGGGAGCGTTACATGTATGTGGACTGTGGGCGCCGGTACATGTATGTGGACTGCGGGCACCGGTACATGTATGTGGACTGCGGGTGCCGGTACATGTATGTGGACTGCGGGTGCCGGTAAACATGTGTGGACTGCGGGCGCCGGTACATGTATG
>NC_022031.1:10854232-10856440 GCF_000317375.1 Microtus ochrogaster | reverse complement strand
CGGTACATGTATGTGGACTGCGGGTGCCAGTACATGTATGTGGACTGCGGGCGCGTTACATGTATGTGGACTGCAGATGCTGGTACATGTATGTGGACTGTGGGCGCCGGTACATGTATGTGGACTGCGGGTGCCGGTACATGTATGTGGACTGCGGGTGCCGGTAAACATGTGTGGAATGTGGGCGCCGGTACATGTATGTGGACTGCGGGTGCCGGTACATGTATGTGGACTGCGGGCGCCGGTAAACATGTGTGGAATGTGGGCGCCGGTACATGTATGTGGACTGCGGGCGCTGGTACATGTATGTGGAATGCAGGCGCGTTACATGTATGTGGACTGTGGGCGCCGGTACATGTATGTGGACTGCGGGCACCGGTACATGTATGTGGACTGCGGGTGCGGTACATGTATGTGGAATGTGGGCGCGTTACATGTATGTGGACTGCGGGCGCAGTACATGTATGTGGAATGTGGGCGTGTTACATGTATGTGGACTGCGGGCGCGGTACATGTATGTGGAATGTGGAGCTTTTCAGTCCAGTTTTCCCAATTACTATGTGTGTAAACTCCCTACCTCGCAATGACTCTTTAGCTGGACGTGGGAGAGTTAGAATTATTCAGTAAATACTATGTACTGAGCTTAAAGGCACTAATAAAGGTTTGGGAGGAAACCAGATTTTGATTGATGGAGGGACTTTATAATAGGCATCCTTCATTTACTTTTACGAGCACATCCTCTCCATCCCCCCCACCTTTTTAGAACAATGTCAAAGTGTTGAATAAGAAAGTTGTAGTTAATTAGTGTTGTAAGGCACCAGTAATATTTGTATATGAGACTAAGAAATTATGCCTGATAACACTGGCAGAACCTCCTAGTGGTAAGAGTGAAACTTCTAGACCAGTCTATTCCGAATTTTACCACAAGGACTAATAATGTGAGGTCAAAAAGTTTACCCAACTTATCTGTGCGTCAATGATCTACTGATAAAATGAGAATTTTTCTTTCCGTCTCAAATGATTTTTTGCAAGTGTTAAGTAAGATAACCACACAAAGCCTTGAAGCATGTCTTGGTGTCTGGTAAACACAACAAAACCATCACCAGCCAAGTAGTATAAATATTTCCTTTTATTTATTTGCCCATGGTTAATATTCATGTGTTTATTCTGAATATGTGCATCATATAACACTGTAGAAACGGAGAAAAGAGGGTGAGAGATGTCTCTGTTAGAGTGTCTGTTGCTGTGAGCAATCAGCACAACTGAAAGCAGGTTGGGGAGGAAAGAGTTTGATTTCAGCTTATGTGCGTGATCACAGATTGCAGTCTAGTATGAGGGAGGTTAGGGCCAGAACCTGGGATAGGAGCTGATGCAGAGGCCGTGGAGGGTACCGCTAACTGGCTTGTTCCCCATGGCTTGCTCCCTGAGCCTGCTTTCTCATACAGTCCAGGACCACCTGTGGGTGTGCACTACCCACAGGGAACTGGGTCCTCCCACATCAATCATGAATCAACACAGTGCCCCCCACACTTATTTACTGGCGGTCTGATAGAGGAGTTTTCTCAGTTAAGAGTCTTTGTTCTCATATATGTCTAGATTTGGTCAAATTGACAGAAAAAAACCCAAACAAACAAACAAAACTCCAAAACCAAACCAAAACAAACAAAGAAACAAAAACAAAAAACCATTACCAGAGATACCCAATCCTTCCCAGCAGAATTGAAAGTCAGAGTGAATTTTCTACAGAAAAAACACGAGGGAGGCTGTTAGTGAATTACTAACATGAATAGTTATTCTTTGGGAGACTGGAAAATTAGATTATTATAAAGGAATTAATCTCAAAACCAGGGCTTTTTGAATTAGTATGCTGTACTTGGGGTAAATATAATTGTTTGCTCTGGACCCATGAAAAAGAACAGTTTCTTAACCGCAAAGCAGAATTCACTGTTCTTATTCTTCAGTTACTGTGCTGTTGCGTTCTAGGTGACAGGAGAGCCTCTGTGCTTTCCTATGGGAACGTGGCGGTCTTGGTACCTAGCACCCAAGAACTCTCACTGGTGTTTGTGTACCATGGGCCTTTTCCTGTCTGTTTTGAAACTGTCCCAAATTATTGACTGTTACGACTGGTATGATGTTGAAATAAGAGCGGCTGGGCTGCATCCCCGGCACCCGGCCGCCCCCATGGCTAGCTTTACCCGAAATAATTAC
>NC_022031.1:10847887-10851689 GCF_000317375.1 Microtus ochrogaster | reverse complement strand
AACAAACAGCAAAAATCTGTATTAAACTCTCTCTCCCTTATTTTTAAGCCTTCTCAGGTTTTTAAGTGGATTTAGTCCATCACGTTGGGCGCCACTCTGTTGAAATAAGAGCAGTGGGGCTGAGTCCTCAGCACCCGGCCGCCTGCATGGCTAGCTTTGCTTATGCCCCGAAATAATTGAAGTCAGTCTTTTGACTGTGGCATGCTCTACAAGTTTTACTGGTAAGATAGGAAGCTGAGAATTGCTGGTCAAAGATGCATTATGGAGGCAGTTGTCAAATTTGGTGTACATTGGAGAAACTCGGAGGTTGCTAAAGCACACATTGCTGGGCCTTGCTCCCAGAGACTAAGCCTCATTAAAATAACAATTCATTCCCAGGTAGTGATGAACAGCTCATCAGAGGGACTGCTCTTTGAGAACTACTATGATAAACTAAATATGGTAATCAGTCTACACTGAACCATTTAAGTTCTTCACTAAATCAATACATTTAACAAGCTGTTTATTGTCTTACTCAGATAATACTTAAGCAACTATAAAAGCAGATTCTCAAAAACTAAAAATCTCTTATGTACATAGACAATTAGAATTCCATCCACTTCCTCTTGATGGTAGCAGTATTAATATTAGCTGGATACCCAGGTACTGGTTGCCTGCTCTACTTTAACCCATGCCAGTAATTTAGTCCATGTGAGTCATGTGAGATTTGTTACTGGGGGGTCTCCAAACGATTTTCTCTGAACTTTTTCCCCTTCAATAGCAAATACTATTCACTCCCCATTACAGTTTACTAGTTCAAAAGGCCCTAGTTTAAAGTTTCTGTTGATACTTGTCATGATCTAATTAATTTTGGTCTCCAGAAATGACTAATAATGAACCTTTGTCCCCACTTGTCTAACTTCTACCTGTTGGTCACAGAATCCCTTTGGTATAGAGTAGCTTCGTCATGGCCCTAATCCTTGGTTACCTTGTCCACAGTGTGCCTTTGGTCAGATCATGCCTTTGGCACGTGGTATTTGGTTGTGCCTATGTCAATGTGAATGAATGCTCCCCTCGTTGTTTTCCTATGTGGCTTCATTGAGAAAGCCTTCCCGGCTCCCCTGGTCTAGGTTCCTGACATGGCAACACAATGCCTGGGTGCCTGTTTTTTATAAGTGGCGCTGCCTGCCCTAAGAGAAAGTGGAAAGAATCTTATTTTCCTACATGCACAAAACATGTTTTTTTTTTAATTTGGAAAATCTGCCTTTAATATTGTTTAATTAATTAAATATATTCTGTGGAAAATATCACTGTATCTGTTTTCTAATTTGGCCAGAAAGAAAAATAGCAAGGAATGTTGTTTTCTTAAAAGCTAGAGACCTCTTGTGGTCATTCATAATAGTACTTTAAAAACAGAATTATTCAAATTTGTCAGATTTCCAAATTTCTGGTTTAGGTAACATACATTTAAAAATAAAGGTATTACCTAAAACCTGCCAAAATACATCCCATCAGCAATAATATTCTACACACAGTAATATATATATATATATATATATATATATATATATATATATATGTATACATGTGGGTATACGCATATATTTGCTTATATACATATGTGTGAATGAAATATATAGCTATTTCACTTGGTGAGAGAAATACTACCTAACAAATTATCAATTCATCAAACATAGGAAAGTATAGAAATATATAGATATTTTAGTGAGAGGAATACTACCTAACAAATTATCAATTCATCAACATAG
Source organism: Microtus ochrogaster (assembly GCF_000317375.1). Classification (NCBI taxonomy): domain Eukaryota; kingdom Metazoa; phylum Chordata; class Mammalia; order Rodentia; family Cricetidae; genus Microtus; species Microtus ochrogaster. The sequence continues at coordinate 10,849,941 of NC_022031.1, read as the reverse complement.
GAAGGTGTTGAAGTCTTAACTTTCGTTAAGAACTTTTCCAAACTGTGTATTTGTGCATCAGAATATCTGGTAATTTTTTATTCTAATTTATGTATAAGGTGACTAAAGCTCTGAGAAATTGTGTGATGTGCATTTTTACAATATCATATTCATCTGGACTTCACTCACTATGGATTAAATAATCCACTTAAATAAGTGGCTGGGAGTTATAGATATAATTCACAAGAGACTGCCAGATTGCAGGATTGCCATTCTTAATTCACTTTTAGAAATATTGAATTTTTCTGTATTTTTATTATTTGTGATATTCATAATGCATGTCATTGTTTTGTTTGTTTGTTTGGTTTTGTTGTTGTTGTTCTGACATTTGAGACAGGGTTTTGCCACATAAGCCTTGCTGGCTAGGAAATTGCTCTGTAGACCAGGCTGGCCTGAAACTCATCGAGATCTTCCTACCTGTGCACCACAACCACTTTTTTTGTTTTAGATTTAATATATTTTTGAACTGAGTACTCTAATTCCTCTACTTTGTCTGCAAGCCATGATCTTGTCTCTTGCATTTGATCTGTTCTACTGATTTCCCTGGATCTGGCCTCTCTCCTCCGGCCACCATAGTATCGCAATGATGTGCACAGGTATGAAGGATGCAGACAGTCAATAAAACTCTGAATAAACATGTAGATGGAAAAGAGGTTTTGTTACTCTTAACAGGCCTTTATTGGTCTGGAAAAATGAAAGGAATTTTAGATTATAGAATTTAGAAACAGTTCTTCCTCCATGCCTGTTATGATTTAAAAAAAAAAAAAACAGGACAAACCTCACCATTTTCCTTATCAGTTACTGATATTCTTGCCATGTTTACATTTTAAAAGGAAAAAACAATATTCATGATAGGATATTCAGTATATCAAATGTCTAAAGAAGTAAACAGGAGCTGAATGTGGTGGTGGATTAAACACTTGGGTTTAAAGGCAGAGACAGTTAGATCCCCATGAGTTTAAGGCCAACCTGGTTGACATAGTGATTTCCAGGTCAGCCAAGGCTCCATAAACTAAAACACTGAAGGAAGGGGAGGGAGAGAAGGAGGGAAGGAGAGAGGGGAGAGAGACAGAGACAGAGAGACAGGCAGAGAGAGAAGCTATATTGTAATGCTTGATATGGAAATGAGGACAGATAACACGATAGCATCTAGAAACACCAAATAAGCCCACATTAAAGACAATGGTAGTCTTTTGTTGTTGCTGTTGTTGTTGTTTTTGGTAAGTAAAACTATAGTGGTTTAGGCCTGGAGAATTGACTTGTCAGTTAAGCACACTGGCTGTTCTTCCAGAACATGGGTTCAATTTCTAGCACCCACGTGCTCACAACCATCTCCAGTTCCAGAGGAAAGCTCCAGGCATGGTCCTTTTCCTGGTCATATAAATCAGCATCCTCTCCCAGGAGAAAGCCTTCTAGGCAATGTCTCAGGTGCTTTAAGTATTTTATCTCATTAAATTTCCATACCACTTAGCTCAGGTGTGGTGGTTTGAAAGAAAATGGCCCCCAATGGGAGTGGCACTATTAGGAGGTGTGATCTTGTTGGAGTAGGTGCAGCCTTGTTGGAGGAAGTGTGTCACTGGGGTGGGGGTGGGGGATCTGAGACCTCTTTTCTCAAGCTTCACTCAGTGTGACAGTCAGTTGACTTCCTGTTGCCTGCAAGATTTAGCGCTCTCAGCTCCAGCACTCAATCTGCCTGCACACCACTGTGCTCCCTGCCATGATGATAAGGGACTGAAGCTCTGAATCTGTAAACCAGTCACTCCAATTAAGTCTTTCTAAGAGTTTCCATGGTCATGGTGCCTCTTCACAGCACTAGAAAACCCTATCTGAGACAGTAGGCTTATATTTTTATCATCTGTATTTTATCTATGTAAAAGTAACGGCTGCAGAGGGCCCAAAGTAGGAGTGGAGCTAGACTTTAACTCTGCTCTACCTGATTTTAGAGTTTGGTTTCCTTTTCACTGTGAGAATGAGCTGATGGGAGGAATGAATGACTTCACCCACCTAAATGACTA
>NC_022031.1:10846737-10847697 GCF_000317375.1 Microtus ochrogaster | reverse complement strand
TATGATAGGGCATCTCTTGGGTATATTCCCAAGAGTGGTATTAAAAAGCATGGGATAAAACCGGACTCTCTGAACATAGCGGACAATGAGGACTACTGAGAACTCAAGAACAATGGCAATGGGTTTTTGATCCTACAGCACGTACTGGCTTTGGAGGAGCCTAGGCAGTTTGGATGCTCACCTTACTAAACCTGGATGGAGGTGGGCGGTCCTTGGACTTCCCACAGGGCAGGAAACCCTGATTGCTCTTCGAGCTGATGAGGGAGGGGGACTTGATGGGGGAGTGGGAGGGAAATGGGAGGCGGTGGCGGGGAGGAGGCAGAAATCCTTAATAAATAAATAAATTAAAAAAATACCAAATTGAGAAAATTAGAAAACAAAGAAGCTCAGTTCTGCTATGTAAAGACATAAAATATACTTAGAAACATTCAAATCATAGAAGAACTATTTGGAACATCAAAGGAAGAACTCTATACAGGAGGAGAAACTCCCTAAGCTTTTGGTTCCTTTCAGGGGCCTTCTTACCTGGGCTGCTGCCTGCCATGCTTTCCTTGTTCATAATTCCATGCCTGGGCCCTAAAACGATTCCTTTTTCTTGTGGCTGTTTATTCTGTTACACCTGCCGCCAGACTTCTGGCACTAGATCTTACCTAGCAAATCTTTGTAGTTCCAGGATACAGCCGAAATGCCTAAAACAGAGGCTCAAGTAAGATTTGGTAGTGAGTCATACAGGAATTTACTTCATGGCAATATTTGTATAAATGTTCTGAAATAGAAACTTTATTAGTCTGCTATGATTACAGATTTTAAGAGCTATGCAGTTATGAGTAGAATTAGAATATAGAATCTGTAGTTATCCTGACCATGGTTATAAAGAGAGTGTTTTAAGGAAACTGAGTTTGTGACTAGTATTGCTGTTGCTCAGTTTTCACAAAAACCTGATGAATGGAATAAAATGAT
>NC_022031.1:10838810-10845597 GCF_000317375.1 Microtus ochrogaster | reverse complement strand
AGAGAGAGAGAGAGAGAGAGAGAGAGAGAGAGAGAGAGAGAGAGATATTGAGACAGGATCTCTTGAACAACCTGTAACTTGTTATGTAGCCCAAGATGTCTTCAAATCTGTGGCAACCTTTCACCTTGGCTCCTCTATTGTTGGGATTGCAGGGGATTTTTTTTGTTGTTGTTTTGTTTTGTATATTTTTGGTTTTTGTTTTTGTTTTTCAAGACTGGGTTTCTCTGTGTATCTTTGGAGCCTGTCCTGGAACTAGCTCTAGTAGACCAGGCTGGCCTCGAACTCACAGAGATCTTCCTGCCTCTGCCTCCCCAGTGCTGGGATTAATGGTGTGTACCACCACTGCCTTGAATCACCATGCTAGCTCTTTGCTTAAAAAAAAAAAATAGAAATTAGGTATTTAGCTCAGAGACAGAATCCTTGCTCAAGGCCCTGGGTTTGGCAGTCTTTAGTATCAGAAGAGAGAAAACAACAAAATCATGTAAAGACACTGTTCCACCCCAAGGGAATGAAACTGCTTTGATTTTCCCGTGCTTGCATTCTTTAACAAAGGTCCAAACATATGTTTCTACTTAAGGTGATCCTTTATGGTTTCCCCTGTGCTGGAGTTACAGGCCTGCCCTTGTCAACCAGCCAACGTGGGTGCTGGGAATCAAACTTGGGTTATCTGCAAGCGCTATACGCACCTGGACCGTCTCTCCAGCCCTCTATTTCAAGGCTTTTGTCTGGGGAGGATACACAGTTTGTTTTAAGGCACAAGGACCACTGTGGCGATGGAGAGAGAGCGGTTGTAAGGAAGACAGGGTTATTTTTCTTCCCACCTTTCCTTCTGTATCCTATAGCAGTAAGTTGCCAAGGTGCCGCTCATCTTTCTTCCAGCAACAGGCGTCACTAAATGAAAATTTGCAATGCTGCTAGCTCGGGAAGCCAACCCAGGTGGTGCAGCTGAATCCAGAGAAGAGGTTTTAACTGCGAACAGTAGTAACCCCTGTGAACTCTTCCAGGTGCGCTTGGTCATTGCTGAAAAGGCACTGAAGTGCGAGGAACACGATGTAAGTCTGCCCCTGAGTGAACACAATGAGCCTTGGTTTATGCGTTTGAACTCAGCTGGAGAAGTGCCTGTCCTTGTCCACGGGGAAAACATAATTTCTGAGGCCACTCAGATCATTGATTATCTCGAACAGACTTTCCTGGATGGTAATGTTAAGGCTCTTTGTGATTTCTTAGCTTTGTTTTCAACATATGCCCTTCCCTGTTTCCCTCCTCTCTTCCTCCCTCTCCCTCTCTTTTATGGTGGTGGTTTAGTGACTTAAAAACCTTTTCCATTTCCATAAGCACACAAATATACGCCTGTACCAATTTCAGAGAAGCCAGTGCAAATGTTAATGACAAAACTCTCAAATTCACTTGCAGAGAACTGCAGGTATGTGGTTCTGGTAATGATAATTTATTAGCCTTAAAGTCAAGTAAAATTCATGATGTTGATTCTTAGTATATATTGTGAAAATCAACTTAATTTTAAAAATAAGAGAAAGAAAGGACTAAACAGTAGAGAAGGGGGAATGGATTGTTACTACGCTAGGTTCTTTGTTCTAGTGACTTCTGCATTGTTTGAATTTTTATCATTTCTAAGGAATTATAGGGCTTAATATGTGTAATGTTTTAATAATGATTACTTATGACTGCTTACATGTCAGGCATTTTATATTTCAATTTTAGTCAGTTGTCAAGCCTCAGAAACAGGTGCAGAATCCAAAAGACGTGTAGAGACAAGTCATTCCCATTTTGCATGTGAGGAAAGAGAAATAGAGGGTTTGCCTAAGGAAATGGAACCATTTTATGGCAGGGTCTTTGGTCTTCAAAGTCTTCAGCTGGCACTATTTCCTGGTTCCTTTGCCACATATGAATATTTCTGCTTGCTTCTAAGGACAGCCCTTTCAAGTCAACTGTAGTTTAGTGACAAGGCTATGCTGACCGCAGACATGGCTGACCACGGGCAGAATTGAGAGCAGAGCCCAAGGCTTCAGACTTCCCCTTCAGTTCTGTTTCAGACAGCAATCTACAGGCGATCCAGCTGCTTGCTTGCTGCTCTGCTGATGCTAACTGAGCAGTTAAGGTCAGCATGTGACCCCAAATTAAGGAAGGAAATTAATGAACCAAAAGCTGTCTAAGGTACCTACAAGGAAAATGGCTATTAGACCTGATAGGGGAACTAGGTTAGAGACTCATAATCTTTCTGAGTGTAGCGGTGCCGTCATTCTTAATGTAAGTGCTGATTACCCAGGACTCTATCAGAGGTTTTAACTAAAGGTGGCCTTGGCCTAAACCAAATGGTATGCAGAACTGTTTGCCTTTCACTGTCACTGGCTATCCCTATATATTCAGATGCTGGGCACTGTGCTGAAAATGGAGAATAATTGATTTAAGAAACATTTTCCCATTCTTGAGCTTCTTGGAAATGGATAAGAGTATTAATAATTTGTTTTTCTTAAAGAACCGACTAGAACAATAGAAACAAAACAAAAATAATTGTGTAAGAATTCTATTTTAAATGACCAAAACTTTAAAAAGCTATCTTATTTTTCATGTACTATATGCAATTTATAAAACCATAAGTTACATGTATTATATAACAATATCATATATATCACCTATATTATATAACACATGAAAATACTATTTAGACCTTGCTTGAACTAATGCAATTTGCGTCATCATTATTTCAGGTCTTTCTTCACATTTGCTTATTCTTTTCGTTATCTCATTTGAAATAATGCTTTACAGTAAATGTTAATTATCATTGGTTCCTTAAAATTTTCTTTTGATTTTGCTTTTTATATACTAGTAAAGCTGAAATATATTCTGACTTTTGCTAAGTTACATAAATCACAGCCAAATAGATTTTGTTGGCTTGTTTTTGAAGTAAACTTTAAGTTCAGGTTGCTCTCAGATTCGGTATGTGGAATTAACTATTTCTTTGAACAACTTTGTTGACTTAGATAAAACACTGACCAAATGATAGGATGGAACTGTGGGAAGCATGAGATTTAATTCTGGTTGAGCTTCTCTGGTGAGGAAACCATCAACAGCCTCACTAACTTGTTGAATGTTTCTTTGTAACTGTTGGATGAGATGATGCACCGCTGTCCTTGTAAGACAAGACCAACCCAACTGACTCTTCATGTTCTTGTTTCCCAGGAGAATAGTTACCTGGGAAGATTAGAAAAGGTTAAGACTCCTATAGTTGAAGCATATATGATGACACCCAGACCAGTTTGCAGGTCAAAATAGAAGAATTTACCTCAGGATATAGAGATTTAAATCAACAGCAGCTATAAGCATTGCTGCAGTTACAATCCAGACAGTTAGCATTCGTCACTAAGAACTCGGGGGAACAGGAAAGGAGCCATCCCATTCGTCAAAGAACAGGACAGAGAACAGCCAACCTTGTCAAAGTCTGTTCCATCACCAGCAACATGGGCATCATCTGATAGGTTATTTACAGTGCAGAGTTTTAGATTGTCTAGCAAAGTTAGAATCTTGTTTGACCAGAGCCCCAAGTGAAATATATGTGCATTACGACTTCAGACTAATGCTAAAATTACTGTGTTATGCTCAAAGCAGTCTACAAATTACTCTGTCTGGCAAACTTTTAGAATGGATTTCCAACTTATTTTCTTTTTCATACTTTCCAATTTGCAAAACTTATTTCCTTGGAAGGAGGAAAGGGTGAAATAAGAGTTGGCTAGTCCTGTTTATTTCTGCAAGCGATAGCATTGCTGTGATTTTTTTTTTTTTAAAAAAAAACCTTTAAACTTTCAGATTTTATATCTGTCAGTAAAAGGAACTAATTTAAGTTTTACATTGTTGGGAAATGTTAGAAATACCTGTTAAAATGTGCCTGGAGTGTTCAAACGGTGGCTTGAAATAGAATATATTGTAATTCAAGTAGAACATAATGTTTCTATGGAATAAAGACACAAATATGAGTAGAGAATGGTAAGACATGTCTGCAGATGAATTAATTACCACACAGAAGACTATTGATGCACAGATTTATTATACCAAATTAACCTTCCATCTCTTATTTTACTTATTAATATTTGGATTACATTTAAATCACTGTAAGAGCTGTGAGGTCAGAGACTGTCTTATTAAGAGCTGTGCCCTTATGCTTTCTGCAAGTAGATACTCCATAATAGATATTTAATAAATAATATTGAATGGATAAAATGAATGAGTTATCGAAATACCTATACCGTGAATAGGGCTTTTTAGTAGTGTTTTATTGATTGATCAACTCATGGCTTTATGCCTGCCAGGCAAGTGTTCTATCACTAAGCTATGCTGTCAGTCCCCAGTGGTGTTTCTTTAAGCCTGATTTTCTTGATTTGAGTTAAAGAAATGGTTTCATATTTATGAATGATGGAAAAGCTAAGATCATTAGAATAATAGCTATCTTATGAAATGCTTATTGTGGAATAGGAATAAACAAGAAACTAAGATAAAGTTTAATAAGACAAATGTAACACATGAATTTTGATTTTAAAATTTAGCTACAAGTAGAATGGGTAAGAGACCTGATGGTTAGTAAGTTGCCAGGCTAGAGTGGTCTCGGGTTGTTTTTAAAAGTGTTGGTTCTATCTAGATGCACAAACCGCAGTGTTCTACATCCAAAGGTGGTCTTAATATTTGCTATTTTGTTGCTCTACAGATGGAATTTAGAGGGATGGTAGGATGATAATTAGTATGGTTCTATGAAGTGTATCATTTGTCATGGTTATAATAGGATCCCTTTAGGTATAGTTGTTAACTAAAGGCCAGATTAGTGAACTGGTGTCTTTGCTGTTGGTTGCTATCCTTTGTTAGCCAGTCATTGAGGGTTATTCTCATATAGCATTTGCTCAATCATTTTGTATATCCGTACTCAGATATTTGCATCCCGTGCCTTTGAGATACCTATTAAATAATTGGCAGTTGTACCGGAGAGTTTGAGTCAGGGAACTTTTTAGAAGTCTTAACCTAAAATAGTTATCTAAGCTGAATAATAGTAGACTTGACTATTATTTCTATTATCACTTTTGAAAGCAGGTTCATGGAGATATGAGTGATATTCCCAAGGGCAAGACTTTGGTTAAGGAGGAATTTCTCTGTAATCATTGCTCATCTTAGGACTGGCTGAGAGCGCTCTCTGCATCCATTCTCGCAGGACCATTCAGCAGGCATTGATTAGGGGCAACTCTTGGGATATTCAGAGATAGTTCAAAGGTCTCAAGTCTTTAGAAACTTGTTAGTCTCCAAAGATATTTTCTACCTATCAGTTTAACAAGAATCTGCCCTTAGCATATGCATATACTCTTACTGTTTAATTTCATAGAATGTTTTGTGTACATGGTGCATTTTCAATCAGGTATATAATGAAGAAAATTATATTACAGGAACCTATAATTAAGCTAGGTGAGATATGACAAGTACAGGATTGGGGGATAGGACAAGGTGAATGAACATACTAATGTTTAAATTGAACTATTTCTTGTAATAACCTAAATCTTACAGTAAAATTTAATTTGTCTACTAGGTAAAAACTTAATGAATAAACAGAAAACCAAAAATGTCATTAAATAAGTAGAAAATACTAGAATATATATTTATTATTGCTAATTATCTCACTGGTTAACTCAGAATCGTGGATGTTGTATGGTGTTTTTATAATTTGATATATAACAGTTATTTGAAAGTCATGTCTGGTGTCTTATGTCTGTCATTTAACATATTGTTAAAAAGTAGGATTTGGGCCAGGTGATGCTGGCACCCACCTTTAATCCCAGCACTAGGAAGGCAGAGACAGGCGGATCTTTGGGAGTTTGAGGCCAGCTTTGTCTGCAAAGCAAGTTTCAGGACAGGCTCCAAAAAGCTACAGAGAAACCCTGCCTCAAAAAAATAAAAAAAAGTAGGATTTGCTTTGAAATTAAATTAAAGTGCAACATTAAAAGAATATCAACTTGAAGTCATCATTTTATTTTATTTAAAACAATTTATAGATTTATTTATTTTATTTTATATGTTTGAGTGTTTCAGGTACTTGGGATTTGATCCAGGGCCTGATAAGTGACTAGTATAAATTCTTACGGAGTCATACCTCCAGCTCCTACTCACTGCTTGTCAAGTCACTAAACTTGGCTTTCCTTATTGCAACCGTATTCCCAATGCTTGCACCTCACCTGCTTTTAAAAACTCCCCTGGCTGCCTTTTCTGACCCATGTGCTTTATATTATTCACACTCTCGATGGAGGCAGAACACCAAGAAAAACCATTTTTTTCTTGGTCATCCTTATTATGACACTCTTTGGGATAGTTAGAAAGTAAAGTAAGATGAGATTGAAAGGGAGGACTTACATAATTCAAGAGAAAAGCAATTGCCTTGTCCTTCTCACTACATAGCCCACACTGGCCTAGAACTCACAATCCTCCTGGATTAGCCTTCCAAGTGCTGGGAATGCAGGCATGTGCTACTTGCTGGACTTGATTGTCTTTTGAAAACGTTTCCAGAGGCGGTGAATGCTGTATGCTTTGAAGGTGACCTATGTGACACTGGCCAGGGCACCCGTGAAGTACTTAGGGAAAGAAAGGGTGCTGGGAAGAGGATATGGGTGCAGCGGGCACCTTCTTTTGTGCCCTGCAAAGAGCTTCAGCAGATAGCGGTATCAGTGGGGCACTGGATAGAATAGAAGAATGCTCATGCAGCAAGCATTTGTTCTCCTTTGAAGAAGTCAGCTTGAGCCAGATG
>NC_022031.1:10807175-10838710 GCF_000317375.1 Microtus ochrogaster | reverse complement strand
ATTAAATTCATTTATTTATTTACTAACCCCCCTAGGAACTGTAGTTATGTTTGGTTATGAGATACCCAATGTTGATTCCATGTTGACTGAGGTTCTGGGCTGCCCAGTTCCCACAGTCATTAAGCCCCAAAGAAATCACACAGATGTCTACATTAGTTATAAACTGATTGTCATAGTATCTCAGGTTTCTTATTAACTCTTATAAGTATATTAGCTCATAATTCTTCTTCTGTGTTAGCCACGTGGCTTGGTACCTTTTTTGGTGAGGCAGTGACATCTTGCTTGATGTCTGGCTTCCTCTCTGTCTGGGTGATAACTGCAAACTGAATCTTTTCTCTTCCCAGAATTCTCATTGTTCCACCTCTACATCCTGCCTGGTGACCCTGCCTATACTTCTTTCTAGGCCCTAGAATTGGAATAATAAATAACTTACATACTTTTGCTTCTGTTGACTTTTGCCAGAGATAAATCCCCACAAAAATAAGGGAATGGGCAAAGAAGGAAGAAAGCATAGGATGTTGAAATAGTAGCACAACAGAGGCAATAGATCTAGTACTTAGCAAGAAAAATCAATCACATGAGCGGAAAACAAGAAATAATTTCTATATTATAAATACAATGAAAGAGAGAACAGGAAAAACACCCATAACATTGAAGATGACCCAGCTCAGATGCAGCTTTCATGAACATAAAAGTAATCAACTGCTTTAATTTTATCAAAATATTTTTGCAACTCTATTGGGGGGCTATTTGGAAAGAAACATAACACTGTCTCAATAGTAGGATATTTTATCATCTTCCTTATGCATGTTTTTTAGAAAAAAAATATTGAAAGGAAGGGATAGCAACTGCTCCCAAATATGTTTCTATCAAAGGACTTTACAACTATCACTAAGATATTAATCTACCCATGCTTATTGTTGCACTATACACAATAGCTAGGAAATGAAACCAGCTTTTGTGTCCACCAACAGATGAATGGGATAAAGAGGATTTCTTACAAACAACACATTTCTTTCATATGTGAAATCTATATACAAACTGTGTGTACTCTTAGTGTAAAATTTTGAGACTTTGAGGAAGGAGAAAGGTGACAGAGAAAAAGAAGGTAATGTGGAAGAAGATGAAGTATCACAAATTTTGTCTCATGTATTATATACAATATATATAGGGAGGGAAAGAAAAATCAGGATTGACAAGAGAACTGATGGGAGAGGGGAAGAAGAAAAACAGAAAACAGAAAAGGGGACTAATAAGAGCAAAGTTCAATAATATATTTATGCACGAAATGTCATAATGAAAACCATCATTGTGTGTATGTAGACTGAAAAGAAATTTTTTTCTTTTATTTCTATTTCTTTGAGTAGGAGATGGAAGATTTTGTTTTTATTAGCTCCAAAAACTCAGTTGGGTTGAGAATTAAAGAGCCTGTTTTCAACCAGAATGTCTGCTTTGGTCCAGGGAGAATTCAATGGCATGTTTGCCGGTGTGATGCAGCCTGGGAGAGGCATTGAAATGTAACCCAACTAGTTTAAATGCATCTGGCTGGTTTTGTGTGTCAAACCCATGAGATCCAACTGGCAAACTTACGTGGTTCAAAAGGTTGTGTCAAATAAGAAGGGATATTTTTTAAGTATTTCTTATAAGACAATGGCAACTTTTAAAACCTTTTCAAGTAGAGAAAAATAAAGAATGCATCAGACATGCATAAAAGTAGAACATAAACACAATAGGAAAAGTGGCCAAAGACACTGTTGTAGACAATGAGCCAAATTTTGCCTTGTGAAACTCTGCCTCTGCAAAAGTAGACTCATGGCAGCAGGCTAGTCCAGGAAACTTTGAGTGCACACATCACACAGGCCAGTGTGTGCTCTGGAGATGGGAAAAGCTTCCTGTCGCATTCAAAACTGAAGTTCTCTGAGATTCTGGACTTTCTGATTGGATTCCTGACTCAGGGTGAAGAGGTGCTTTCAAGGGATGACAGTTATGGTAGTTTTGGATTAAATGGTAGCTATTACTTAAGTGTCTATCTTATTATAAGGGAAAAGGGGAATAAAGAGAAAACAAAAGGACAAAAGCAGGGACACAATGCAGACGTGGAGAGAGAAGTGGAGATCAGAGGATGCTGATTTCAGGGATAATGACCAGAACCAGGCCACAGAACTGTGTGGGAACCAGGAGTGGCTGCGTTCTCAGACCTTCACATTGCTATGTTGTGTCTCATTGGCCTGATTAAGGACTGTCAGGACAGTTATACAATGAACATGTAGCCACGTATTAGGAGCCATATTAAAACTGAATAACTTGTGCTTCTCAGATCATGTTATTTATCACTTAGAGAGGCAGAGGACAAAAGCGGGAGAAGGCGGTTGGCAAAAAGTCGAGGAGTTAGAACCAAGAGGAATGTGTAGGCCTGTGGCTACAAGAATGTGAAAGGAAGGTCCAGACATAAATAAGGTAACATCCTGTTGTGGGTTACTAACCAGTTTCACTAAACAAAATTGACAGACAGACAAGAGTGGTTTTAAAGTCTTTCATTGTTTTGGATTTCAAAGGAGATAGTATTGTGTTTGTTGCAGTCCCGAAGCAAATACAGGCCACTCAAACACACAAAGAAGAGGCTGCCCATTTTCCCTAGGCTGTATTTAAAGGGATGCCTTGAGAAACAATGCTCCTCTGGTGACCAAGGACCTGCAGTGGGCAAGAGCAGGAGTCAAGTGAGAAGGAATGCATGCTTGTTTTCCTGTCCCATGCAATGTGCTGTGTGCTATATGTTGTTGACCTTTGCATGCTGAGTCTCGCTTTTCTTTCTCCAAAACCATTGCCTTTTATCTTTAATTTCTTTGTTATCAACATTTCACTTCAGATCCCTCCAGCAGGTCAAGGTGGCCACAGTTGCTTTGTATTGAGTAGCTTTGTAGACTCAGACAAGTGGAAATCATTAAGAACCCAACTTTGGAGTTAGAAGGAACAGTTAAGGGGCTAATTTCACTTGACAGACTTCCTTATTAGTGAAGTCTGGATTTTTTTTTATAAGGCAGCAGCTTGTCTAGCTGGCAAACTGTTTTTTCAGGCTTTCCTTGTAGACTTTATGGTCCATAAAATATAAGCAGAAATTTGATAACTATTTCCATAAAATGTTGCTTCTAAAATATCGATTTCAATCTTCTACATTTTGCTTATTTTTCTTCCTAGTGGCATTGTGGTTCTGAGGCTAGAATTGTAAAATCCAATTTACACATTTAAGAAAAACTTGATTTCCAGACATGTGAATAAAATTCACATGTTAAACATGGTGAAGGGCGAAGATAGATGGGACCAATAACTTTGATTCCACAATGGAGAGAGAGAGTATTGGTCAGAATTGTGTTATCCAACTGTGAGTTTTTGTTTATTTGGAAAATTACCCCTTAGCTATTTGTATAAACCAAAGAAAGACAACACTGTCTATACCTGTAGATCTCTAAGACTGGCCCAGAGCATCCTTTGCCTAGAACATGGGTCACTCAGGTTTCTTATTTCCTCCTTCTTTGAAAAGTACCCCTTGTCTTTGAAACATTTGTTCAACAACACATAGGCCATTCCAAAATGCTTAGCCACCATTTCGTAACTAGTTTACATCTTTATTATAATTACCTGAGGCATGAGTTATAAAGAAATGTGCTACATTTAGAGTATCTTAAACATCTATTCTTTGTATTGGCTCAGGAATAAGCAGATAAACAAAGTTAAGCAATCACTACTCCCCAGGAACTTGCAAAATGGACCTGAGAGGAGAGAGTACCCTGTCCTGTCCTTAGAGGTTTTCAGATGAGAGTCTGTTATGTGCACAAATATGTATGTAATAGGTATGAAATCCAATGTAATGGGAAAACCCAAAGATGAAACAAAGAGTATTGTGAGCACCCATGAGTAAATAAACTCCTTCTACTCTCTTCTCACTGTAGCTGGGCTATATAGCCAATTAGTTATGTTTCATGTGCACTCCTAATCATTTTAGTATGTAGAACTTAAAATTAAAGCTTTAATGTGGTTGCATGTCTTGTCATTAACTTGTTTTGATATCTTTTGATAGAAATGTATAAATTTTAACCATTGCTTCATTTTATCTGCCAGGTGATTGGCATCATAGCCAATTAGTTATATTTAAATTTCCTAGAGGTCCCAGATGAACTTGTGATTAAATATTTTCTGTAAAATTCTAACTCATCATTAGTAACCACCATGAGTAAAATTAATGGTTTCATTTTCTCCATCATTAACAATTCTATTTAGTAGCTCAGAATTTTGGATAGCAGTCTACTTATTAAATGAAAATGGTCAAATTTTCTGAAATAATTTATGCCAAGAATATTTGTGCTTTAAATAAATGTTATGAGTACAGTTCTTCAAAAGAGGTATTATTTTCCTATTACTCTTGCTGTAAATTATTTTTGAAAATCAGCAAGAACCATAGCCAAAATGTCCATAAAACACAGTGTTGGCTAAAATAATTTTGTTTATAATATCAAGCAAATAATATTATAATTAATTCTGCATTAATTGTCTCACATGTGCTCACTATTATGGAATTAAAATCAATATATTCTATTGTATTTAAAATTCTATTATATTGTAAATAAAATCTAAACGTTTTGTCTGTGCTTTTTATATTCTTGTCTTATTTTTCAGAAGAAATATTTTAATCAAACTAAGTTACCATTTATACCAAATATGATATGGAAAACTTCATACAAAATAAGAGTAAAAGTATATTAAAGGTCTTTGTTTTGGGTTGAGTATGCTACGCCTGTGCAGGATGATGAAAATGCCCAACTCTATGATCTAAATTAAGCCATGAATTCTTTATTTACACTGTACATAAAATAATTTTAACTTTATTTAGCATAATACTTGATTATACGTTAAAATTCTAGTAAGAAACCGACTCATTCCTTAAAAATATATCAATTATAAATTATACCTAAAAGATAATTTTATTTTCAATACAGAGAAAGTTCACAAAGTTGCCAATATGGTTATGATACAACTGTTGTCATTCTGATTTTAGAACAACTTAATGTGCTACAATAGAGGCCAGGAATGATTATACCATACCTGTATTTATAAGAGTGGATTAAAGGAGAGTATCAAAACTGTGTGCATCATAAAATAAGAAGGACTATGATTACAAACAACATGAGAACAAGTCATGGAGTTTCATTGAGACTGAAATGACTTTCTTCTATTAATAAGCACAAAAATTGAACAAAAAGAACCAGAACAAAACCTCGAGCTAACAGAGATGTTAGATTAAAAACCAACAAAGGATGATGACAAATTGGAAGTAAACAATAACTTCCCCAAATTTATTGCTGGAGAAACTTCCCACCTTACTATACACGCATCAAGACCACAGCATAGTGCACTCTGCTAATCTTAATCTTTAAAGAAAAGAAAAATTATGGGAGACATTTGTGATTTCATTCAAGACGTAATGTAGATCATTGGACCTAAGGTAGAGTTTGGAAATGGATCAAAACACTTGTGTTCAATTAATTAAAAAGCTACAGTTTTGATAAGTACTTTCCAGGGACGTAGAGGTTTGATCACCACCTACTTCCTTTCAGTACTCTGTTGTGGCATGCCATTGTGTCTGGAGGTAACTGGTGAGGACTTGCTCATTCCATGGTCCTTTCCACATGGCTTTTGGGCCATTTTTCTCTTTTGTTTGTGTAATATCTTCAACAGGTTGGAGATATTTCCTGAGAAATGGCTCTCTTTGATTTTACTGTATTTAGAGTTACTAAGTTGCTTAAATATGTAACTATGTCTTTCATTCAGAAATGTTCACATAATTTCTTGGACATTAAAAATTTTCGTCCAAATCTTTGCGCTTTCTCTGAGTCTCCAAGTCCTCGCAAAACTTACTTTCACTCTCTCCCTGACATGAGGACTGCATTTTGACCTCTTCTATTTTCCTTCCTCAGCTTCAGAGTGCACATGTTCCCTGGTCCTTGTCCTCCTCACTTTTTGCCTCCGTCATTTCTATCTTGCCACTGAGACTTTTCACTCACTGAAGTTCTTTAAAGAAATTGTATACTTTAATCAAAACCTGGTGTATGGTTACTTTTAAAAACATTTATTTTACTGTTACTTTTAAATATATTTTAATTGGAATGAAATGGAATTACATCACTTTAGAACCCCACTTTCCTCCCTCCAGCCTCTTCCCTTAAATCCTTAAATCCTCCCATGTATGCCACCTCTACTTGATATCCTCTTTTTCATTGATTATTATTACTGCATGTATGGATAGATGGATGTTTATTCATAATACAACCTATTGTGTCCATTTATGTTGTTGTCATTGTTGTTTGTGTATATATCGTTTCAGGAATAGCCAATAAGGAGGCTCATTCTTGGGAGACCTTATTTCTCTTTCTCCCAGCAGTGATTGTTTCCCAGGACTACTGAGCCCATGGATCTTAGAAAAGACCCTACTACCACCATTTTGCTAGACCATCATAAGTTTCTTAGTACATTCCTATTCTTCTCCTTATATGCCTAGATAAGTGTAGCTATTATCCCCCATCAAATAAACCTCTCTTTACACCAAATAGAAACCATCACAGAAAACCACACTGGACAGAATACAGAAATCAATGGCTTGTGGGGAGCCCAATCCAAATGTATACATCTACATCATAGTTCCTGAATCTATGGCTCAGGGAACAATGTGAAACAGGGCAGAAAAATGGTAAGAGTTGGAAGATCAGAAAGTCTGTGTGAAATAGTTTCATCTAGAAATGGCTGCATAAACATGGCTGTGGCAAGTGAAATATAAAAACAGGCTTGTTAACATGTATGAGCAAAATTTGTGGGGTCCCATGCTTAGACAAATAACTACAGATAACTCTTTTTGTTTGTAGTCTTATGTTTGGACATATCTACATTTGAGTATGTACCTATACATACAGGAACTGATAGAGGCCAAAGCAGTGGATCCCCTTGAATTTAAGGTTACAGCAATTAAGAACCTACCGATACCATTCTGGGGATCAAACTCGAGGCATCTGTAAGAGCAGTATGCAGCCTTAACTCTTGAACTTTCTCCCTAGCCAAAATAAGGAGGTTCACATCTGTCGTTTCTATTACTTGCTTTGTTGTGACATGTTTTCATTGTATCCCTAGCTGGCCTGGACTGTGTGACTTCACAGAGATCTATCTGACTCTGACTCCCAGGTACTGATATCAATGGTCTTCACTACCAGGCCCAACTTGGTTACTTTTTATAGTTTGCATGTATGCTGTTCACTAAGACTACACAATCTGAATGTGTCTCATTGAGTAAAGTTGAAACCAGTTAATGTTATACTTTGACATTTCTATTGATTTCCCCTTTGCACCTGTTGATTGTATTTTCCTTTAAGGTGGGTCACCCTCCTGGTTTCTTCTGTGTTTGTGATTTTCTTGTGTATCATGAGTCTTATTAAGATTCCAGATGTTAGAGACTCCAGAGTACTGGTATTTTCATTTTTGTCAAGCAATTAGCTCAAATCCACACAAGTCTGAATAAAAATTGAGGTTCTGGCTGTAAATAGCATATTTTACCCCAGATAAAAGTGATTAAGAAGGCATTTTGCCTTGTTGAGTGTGTCACACAGCCAACTATCACTGGGACTCTTTTTGTGGGAGTCTCAAATGCAAGCTTTGGAGTCTATCAGTGCTACAAGACTCCATCTTCTGGTTTCAGAAAGACAGTGAGGAGTTGGAAAGATGACTCAGTCACTAAGACCGGCTTCTTCCAGGTGATCTGTGTTCAATTTTCGTCACCTATATGGTGACTCATGACCATCAGTAACTTCAGTTCCAGGGTATCTGACTCTCTTCAGCCTCCACATGCACCAGGGATACATGAGGTACATAATACATACATACATACATACATGTGCTACATACAGACAAAACACATATACCCATAAAATAAATAAATTTTAGTAAAGAAAGGAAGGAAGAAGGAAGGGAAGGAGGGAGGGAGGAAGAAAGAGAGGGAGTGAGAAAAGGAAGGAAGGAAGCTAGTCTTGCTTCCATAATTTGAGTGCTTTGATATTATAACAAAGTTATGCCTGTACTTATTGTCACTAGAGTGGGAAAGACAAAGAAAGATATAAGCTCATTCTGGTGGACATTTGTGCCAGATCTTGATCCCTCTGCACAAATTGTTTGACTTTGTCCTATCTCTGGAAACTGTAGATTTTTTTCTTTATTCCACTTTGTAGTCTGTTCGCTAGCCATTTACTCCCCCCCTCCTCTTTTCTCTCTCCTTCCCTCTTCTTCCTTTTCTGTTTTTTTAGAAGCTTCAATCTCTACCTTCAGGGTGGAGAGAAATATTTCCACAGGTGTTGCTACAAAGTAACCCAAACTAACGTCAAACATGCAGCAACCCTCCTGCCTTAGTTTTAGAGTTAGAATTATGGAACTATAGCCCAACTACATTTCTCCATAATTGTAAAGATAGAGATTTCCATCTCGCCTGATTCTGCAGGTGTTCAGTCCCAAATAAGTACATAGAGACATATATTAATTATGAACTAGCCTATTGCTTAGGCTTATGGCCAACTATCTCTTATAATTTAAATTAACCCATAATTCTTCTCTATGTTTAGTCATATGGCTTAGTACCTTTCTCAGTAAGGCATTCTCTTCTTGCTTCCTCTACATCTGGCTGGTGACTGCATCTCTGCCTTTCCTCTTCCAAAAATTTTCCTACTCTGACTTCTCTACCTATATAGACTCCCTGCCTGGCTACTGGCCAATCAGATTTAACAAAATAACCATAAGTGACAAATCTTTACCGTGTACAAGAGGATTAATGCAGCATTTCCTCCTTTTCCTTTTTGAAAAAGGAAACATGAATCTAATCTTCTTTGTTAAGCCCTTTTCTTGACCATTATGTCTAACAACTTGTAACCAGCACTCTAACTAAAGACAAACACTCATAATCCACAGGATTATGCTTTTGTTTCCACAGGAAAGTAGAGGCCGTGGATTCATTCTTGATTAAGAAAAATAGGGTTTGATTGAGGATGATCCAACATCTCAGAGTTTCCTCTGACTTCTACATTCAGAACAGCTTCAAGGTAACTGGTTGAAGTGACCCAGCCTCACAGAACACTCATCAAGATTTGGCCATAATCCTAAATTTTCTCAGCGTCCCCCCAAAATCACCAGTGTCCACAATGGACAGGAAGTAGCCTAGAAAACCATGCTCACATTTTTAAAAACTGGATTATGATTACTGTTTGTCTTAGAGTTTTGGTTACAAGTTGATATGGACAATCATCAGAAAAAAAGCTAAACAAAGGAGATTAAAGTCAGGGTCTTGTTTTTATTTTTTATTATTTATTTATTTTGGTTTTTCGAGACAGGGTTTCTCTGTGGTTTTGGAGCCTGTCCTGGAACTAGCTCTTGTAGACCAGGCTTGCCTCGAACTCACAAAGATCCGCCTGTCTCTGCCTCCCAAGTGCTGGGATTAAAGGCGTGAGCCACCACCGCCCGGCTTAGGGTCTTGTTTTTAAAAGAAGGGGGAACTACTGTAGAATAATGCTTTTGTACACTGTAAAGATTTGGTTTAATAAAACATTGATTGGCCAGTATCCAGGCAGAAAGTATAGGCTGGGTGACCAGACTAAGAGAATTAAGGGAAGAGAAAAGGCAGAGAGTCAGTCACCAGCCAGATGCAGAGGAAGAAGCAAGATGTGAATGGCTCAACAAGAAAAGGTACCAAGTCATGTGGCTAAACATAGAGAAGAATTATGGGTTAATTTAAGTTGTAAGAGCTAGTTAATAATAAGCCTGAGCTAACAGGCCAAACAGTTTAGAATTTATATAAGCCTTTGTGTATTTCTTTGTTACTGAATGACTGTGGTAGTGATGGAAGGACAGAACCTTCCATCCACACATAATAGCTGCTCATGTTTTCACTTCCAATATAGAAAGCTCAGAAAACTTCCTTTGTGCATATGTGTGTGTATTAGATGCCTAATATACACATATACACATTCTGCCATGTATGTATGTATGTATGTATGTATGTATGTATGTATGTATGTATGTTAGACAGAGCCTCACTGTGGACTCCTGACTCTGCCTGGAACTCCTATACAAAGCAGGCAGATCTCTAACTCACAAAGATCTTTGAATTCCAAACATTGGAATTAAACATGTGTGCAGCCATGCCTGGTTGTTTCTGTGTGTTATGTATTAAAGAAGCAGGTCTGCTGGAAACTTTCTCTATCTTGTCTTTAGGAGACAAGTAGCCAATATGTGAAGCTTCAAAGCTTGAGAATTAAGTCCTTAGTTTAAATAAAGTGATGAGTCCTGCCCCCCAGGAAAAGAGGGGGAAACTGCATGTTAATTCCTCACTGACCAAAAGACTATGTTTCCTTTGCTCATGGCCTCTGGCTTCCATCTGGGTTTCAGTTTTACTTGGTACTTCTCCTCCTTTCTCAAATCTACATTTTAATATTTACTGATAGTGCCAACAGCTCTCCAGCCAACGACAGCCTTCTCCTTGCCAGGTCCTTCTGCTATCACAGGCTGTGTTCCAGAAAACTACATTCTTTCTCTGGAACTGGATACAGCTGACCAGCATCCTCTCATATCTTGACTTCTTTCTTCAAAATCTCACTCTGGAAGAGGAAACACAAACACAGCGAAGGGAAACCACACAACAGGTTGTTCCATTTCTTCTGCAGGCGTTCTATCAATGTCTACTTTTCTTTTTTTTAAAAAAAATCAGCTTATAATTTGGATCTGTAGAAAAGAGGAGCAGGGAATTGAGTAAAAATTGTCAATTTCCAACTCCACTTGTATGAAAAGACTCTTTATAGGCAGAGTAAATCATCAGAAAGTAAATGACTCTAGAATAGATGCCTATCTTGACATGCAGCTGGATTTGGCCATCTTGGGTCACTTTGTTCATTCAGGTACAAATGATCATGATAAACTGAATATTATGATATCATAATAGATAGGGGCCATTATTTAGACATTTGTTTTTGACATGCTAAGCTTTTTGGTTACATAGACACTATTTAGAAAGTGATACACAGTTCCCTAATATCCTAAGAACATCACAAAATTAAAGGAGCTCATGTTAACATTGTGAGACTAATTTGTTGCCTTAATACACAAGATGTTTGCTATTATCCTAATAGAGGTTCAACTCAGCAAAACCATCTGTGGGAGAAGAAGCCCAAATAAAACTTAGCTCTATGCTGAAAGAGAACCCATTGTACATGAACCGGTGGCATTAATGGAAGTTTCCATCTTTCATAGTATTGTAAGAACTAAATCCTAGAGCTCATTGCCGTGGTAAGAAGGAAGGGGCACCTTGCTCTCAGCTCTTTGCAAGTTTCAGGGAATAAACTTTGTGGAGTTAAGGCGACTTTGGTCCTTTGATCAGAGGCTGTGAAGCGAGAACCATTCTGGGCTACAGATCCTCCTGCCAACCACTGGCCTTCAGGACAGTTGCTACTGCCAAGTGGACAGAGACTGATTATTTTCTGGTACCCAGTTTCTGAGTTGTGCACTGTAGGTTAGACCAGCCCGTCAGTATGACTTTGTGTATACAGTGCTCTGAAATGGCATAACCAACACATTTTTCTTGCTGCTCATGGCAGCAGAAGAGAAGAACAGACTATATTAATTGATCTGCTGAAACCTTGGTCCACAAGGAAATAAATCTTTCAACCCTTGAGTTATAAGAACTGTAGTTTTCCTAGGGCAGTGGGACTCTTTTAATTTGCTTTTCTGTGTAGAGCCAAACCTTAGTTTTCAGTACACTTACATATTCAGGAACACTAGAGATCATTCTTAGCTACTTACTATTTTACTAATGGTTAGTTTTTCTAATATTAGAGCCATCCATTTTATGTACTCAGACTATCTACAATAAAATACCAGTTTCAATGAATAATAAAAGTAGAACAAATTGAGATGCTTCCATGGGTTTTCTCCTATATGCCTGCAATACAATACACTTATTGGTTTAGTTAATGGATAAGCAAGAAGGTGACAAGAGCCTTGGTAAGGAACAATTATGGGAATGACCTTTTTCTCTTACACTTTGCCATCACCAAGAGGACAAACCACTATCTTTCTCTTCCAAAGACATGAGATAAACATAGAAAAGAGATACTTGACTAATATGAAAACTCTTCCTGAAGGAAAAACTCAGGCTATATAAAATGATCCTTAAAGAGAAAATATTCATGAGCAAGAAGTAAACTAGCAAATATGTACTTAGAGACAGAATAGTATAAGGAAAATGTATAGTTTATTATACAATATATATAATACTTTTGAGCAATTAATCTTCACAAATTTGTATTAATAACTAAACTCAGGCTTGTCTCTTTAAATGAATCTTCGGAAACTCAATGAACTCCAACTTCTGAAAGCTAAGGTATAAACTATTAAGCTTTCAAGTCATAAAAGGATATACTCCGCATTGTGAAGGAGGTTAAAAACTCAGAATGACTCATTGTCTCAGATTTCCACATTGATGACCATCTATAGGAAAAATAAATAAATAATTTGATGAACTCTGACTTAAAAGTCCTAGAACTTAGTTTAAGTTGTAAATAATATACAATTTTTATGTATCAAGAATTAAATAAAGCATAAAATTCTGATAGTGATATTCACCTATTGAGAACACATAGTCATGTGACATTTTAAATCAGTCTCATTGGGTACAGAAAAGCAAAGGCAAGTGTGCTTTTTTAGTTGATGATAATCTCAAGCGCATATTAGATTACTTCAACTGTGGAAAACTGGGAATAATGACACAGAGATCAGTAAAAGTTTATCCTCCCCATTATAGCATATTTTGTGTTTGGGCCAGTATGGGCTATGTGATCGATCTTACAAAGCTACCAAAACAAACACAAAAACAAAACACAGAGGTATTGTTTTCTTTGTTTGAATATTAAATGTAAGCATTTCAAAATTTAAAGAGAATGCCCTTGACTACATTTGCCAAAAAGAATTTGTGAATTATATCCATTTCTCATTATGAAAATAAACTTATTATTCTAATGACTTCTACCTTAAGACCCATAATCATTTGTTAAGTATTTATTAATTTGCGTGATCTCTTTTGGAAGATAATGACTGCAGCTCAATACTCTGAGTACCTGAGAAAAAGCCGTGCTTTGCTTATATCTATAAACAACAGCCATGAGATGTCTTCCAATGAAGGAAAGCAAGAAGATGAGGAAATACAAAATGTTTTTAAGTAAGGATAGTGGTCTTCCTGGGGGATTGACAGTACTGGCAGCAGCTAAGTCCTACCAAAGACAGTTATTGTTGTTAAGAAGTGCATCTTTCATTCATCAGTTTTATGTGTTGAGGAATAACACATGTATTTGACATTCTGGGATCCCTCAAAATGAAAAGCATCTCAAAGTCTATCTAATCAGACTACAAATTTTCAGAAAATTTAATATGTCAGGATGATGATTTTAGCCTTGTTCTCATGCATTCTAATTAAATCATTCATCATATGTTTATTTAAACTTTATCACAGACTATACTTCCTTTAAATTCTAAATAGGATAGTAATGAACATATATAGGTGTTCTCCTGAAGTTCACATTCCAGTGACAGGGATAAATCACTAATTGTATGGTGGCTTACATTTCTGGCAAACATTAAATAAAGGAAAATAAATACAGAGCTCACAAAAAGCATATGAAATAGCTTACTTTGTAAAGGGGGAGAAAATGACATTCAGCTAATATGCAACTACAGAGCTGGAGTTAACTAAGTAAATGGAAATTTCCGAGGGAAGACTTTTGAGGCAAGAAAACAGCAAAAGTTTCTAAAAATGCCTGAGGCAGCTTTGAAAAAACTCTGAAGGTGAGGCAGACTGTTTCCCAGATGATCCCAGCAGAGTGCCATGAGCTGAGCTTTAACACAAAGCTAGTTTGGCTTTATGCAGGCTGGAGACACAAAGATAGACTTCGTAGAAAGACAAAATGTAGGTATCCAGGCCAAACATTCTAAACTAATAGCATGAAAAAATGGAGTAATAAGTTGTAAAGAGTTTTTTAATCAATTTAACAGTTTTTAAAGAAAATTTAATGAATAATAAGCAGTATATATAGATAATATTATGGATGTATTGTTATGATTATGATTACTGTGACAAATGTCAACTTCAAGGAGGAATTTCCAGTTTGTCCCAAGGCTTCTAGCTTTCAGTTTGTTAGGCTGGTAAAGCTCTGCAGTTCGGATTCTCTTGCCGTGGCAGGCAGCCAGGCTGTGGAGAGAGAGCCAGGGAGAGTAGATTTCCTTGTTTTTCCTCTCTTATTCCATCTGGACTCTCAGCCTATTGTACACTATACCCACATTCAGAGAAGAATCCTAATCTCTGGAAATTTGTCAGCATATGCAAATAGATGTGGTTTACTATTTTCATAAATAAATCCAACTAAATCAAGTTGACGATAAGCTAATCCCAGAAGTCCACTCCTTGTCAGCTCAACATCAAAACATTATAACATTCTATTCCTGACCACCAAAATGGTCATATTGAACTCAAAATGCAAAATGTCTCCTCTGCATTACAATAAATCTTATAGTATTAGTGATTACACTATATGAAAGTTCAAGTCCAAAGTCTTCTCTGACTTTGAAAATAGTTCAAGAAAAAGCACTTATCCGTGAGCAACTGTAACATTAAAAAAAAAATCAGTGCTTTCTCTCTCTCTCTCTCTCTCTCTCTCTCTCTCTCTCTCTCTCTTTCTTTCTTTGGTTTTTCAAGACAGGGTTTCTCTGTAGCTTTGGAGCCTGTCCTGTCTTGGAACTAGCTCTTTTTTTTATTGATTTTTTTTAGCTCTACATCCCCCCCTGCTCCCCTCCCTGCCTTTCCCCTCCCCCTTTTAACTCTCCTCCAAGGACTCCATGCTCCCAATTTACTCAGGAGATCTTGTCTTTTTCTACTTCCCATGGAGATCATTAGATCTATGTAAGTCTCTCTTAGTGTCCTCATTATTGTCTAAATTCTCTGGGATTGTGACTTGTACACTGGTTTTCTTCGCTTTATGTTTAAAAACCACCTATGAGTGAGTACATGTGATAATTGTCTTTCTGGGTCTGAGTTAACTCACTCAAAATAATGTTTTCTAGCTCCATCCATTTTCCTGAAATTCAGGCTGTCATTATTTTTTCTGCTGTGTAGTACTCCATTGTATAAATGTACCACATTTTCCTTATCCATTCGGTCATGGGACATTTAGGTTGTTTCCAGGTTCTGGCTATGAGAAACAAAGCTATGAACATAGTTGAGCACATATCCTTGTGGCACGATTGAGCATCCTTTGGATATATACCCAAAAGTTATTGGGTCTTGAAGAAGGTTGTTTCCTAATTTTCTAGAAAATCACCACACTGACATCCAAAGGGGCTGAACCAGACTGCATTCCCACCAGCAATGCAGAAGTGTTCCCTTTTCCTCAAAACCTCTCCAGCATAGATTGTCATCAGTGTTTTTGATCTTGACCATTCTTATAGGTGTAAGATAGAATCTCAGAGTTGTTTCGATTTGCATTTCTCTGATGACTAAGGATATTGAACATCTTTAAGTATCTTTCAGCCAGTTTAGATTCCTCTGTTGAGAGTTCTCTGTTTAGGTCTGTGGTCTATTTTTTATTGGATTATTTGGGTTTTTTTTTTTGATGACCAATTTCTTATATATTTTGGAGATCAGACCTCTGTCTGATATGGGGATAGTGAAGATCTCTTCCCATTCTGTAGGCTGTCGTTGTGTCTTGTTGATCATGTCCTGAAGCTTTCAGTTTCAGGAGGTCCCATTTTTTAATTGTTTCCCACAGTATCTGTGCTGTTGGGGTTATATTTAGGAAGTGGTTCCCTGTGCCAATGCATTCAAGTGTACTTCCCACTTTCTCTTCTATAAGATTCATTGTGACTGGCTTTATGTTGAGGTCTTTGATCCATTTGGACTTGAGTTTTTTTGCATGGTGATAGATATGGGTCTATTTTCATTTATCTACATGTTGATATCCAGTTATGCCAGCACCACTTGTTAAATATGCTTCCTTTTTTCCATTTGATGTTTTTTGCTTCTTTGTCAGAAATTGGGTGTTTGAAGGTCTGTGGATTAATATCCGGGTGTTATATTCAGTTCCATTGGTCCTCCTGTCTGTTCTTATGCCAATACCAGGCTGTTTTCAGTACTGTAGCTCTGTAGTAGAGTTTGAAGTCATGGATTGTGATGCCTCCAGAAGTTCTTTTATTGTACAGGATTGTTTTGGCTATCCTGGGATTTTTGCTTTTCCGTATGAACTTAAGTACCATTCTTTTGAGGTCTGTGAAGAATTTTGCTGGGATTTTGATGAGCATTTCATTGAATCTGTAGATTGCTTTTGGTAAGATTGTCATTTTTACTATGTTAATTCTGCCTACCCAAGAGCATGGGAGATCTTTCCACTTTCTGTTGTCTTGTAGACCAGGCTGGTCTAGAACTCACAGATATCTGCCTGTGCCTTTTGGGTGCTGGGATTAAAGGCATGCCCCACTGCCACCCAGTGGGTATTTTATTTTTAAGATGCAGTGGCATGGTCTAAACACTTCCATTCCAGAAGGAAGGAATAGGAGAATGGAAAGGGTGGTAACAAAGCAAGACTAAAATCCAGCAAGAAGAGCATTAGCTCCAGGCTCTCTGTGTTCAGCATTCAAAGCATAGCATGGTAGGCTGTGATCTCTCTACAGCTATGGCCTCGCCGTGCACAGCTCACATGACCTCCTCTTGGCTTGACTCTGTACTGCTACAGATCTCCTTGGCACACAGTGCACGCCCTTTCCATCCCTGGATTTCTGGAGTCTTCAATGTGTCTTGCTTCACTCTCTGAAGGTCACATTTTACCCAGCTAAGGTCTGTGTTCCTGTGAGATCAGAGCAGAATCTTCCACGAATTCATAACTCTGGAACTTCATGTGCATGGAAATCAAGCATCATTTATGTGATGTCAAGAAGTGTCCCTAATTCAAGCAATACTCTTGTCCCGCTGGGAACACTTCTCCAGGCAGCCTTATGGAGCAGATATACAAGGAGTTCTTAATTCAATAATCTTTTAAATTATCTAGGAGCTTTATGCCTTCTCTGCTACTAATGTAGCTAATGATACAAATCATAAGTAAGATAAAAGGTATGGTGGGCAAAAGTTCTAGGCTGAGAGCACAGTGGCTCAGTGGTAGAGCACCTGTCTAAGGATGTCCTAAGTTCAATAACAAGCAATGTAACATTAATAATAATAGTAATAATAATAATAATACTGAAACCTAAGCTCTCCATGTTATGGTTTTTCTACAATAAAATACAATATAAGTTTAAATTACAGCAATTTTATTTTCTGGCATCTTTCACTAACTTTCTTTCAAATTACTTTATATTCATATTTTCATGTTAAGATCATTTCCATGTCATTGTTGTACAACTTTTACTTTCACTGCTGCTTTATTTATTTGAAGAAGCAACAATGCAGAAAAGTTAGCCCATAATTTTAACAATGATGCAATGTCAAACTTCTCCCCATCTTCTATTACATTTCAACCACTTAAAGCATGGCTGCTGATCAATGTCAATGGATCAGTTCTATTTCTGTGTAAGAAATCTTCTATGTAGAATGAAAAAGAAGCTATAGTACTAAGATAACTTTATCTCTATTTAAAATAATAATTGTTAATTTCCATCTAATTTTCCTAAAAATTACACATATGAGAAATGTGCCCATGGTAAGAAATAACTGGGTTTACTCTAAGTTTTTGTTTTAGATTCAAAACCAGCACTATTTTGATACATAAACTGTTCACTGCTTTACAAACATTTTAGTGGGTCCAGAATATTTATAGAATATATGCTCAACACCGTTAGCCATAAGAGAAATGCAAATCAAAACAACTCTGAGATTTCATTTTATACCTTTCAGAATAGCCAAGATCAAAAAACATATGACAGCTTATGCTGGAGAGGATGTGGAGTACAGGGAATACTCATCCATTGCTTGTACAAATTTGTGGGAGTGCAAACTTGTGCTGCTTTGGAAATCAGTATGGCAGTTCCTCAGAAAATTAAGAAACTACCTCAAGATCCAGCAATACCACTGTTTGGTATATACCCAAAGGGTGCTCAATCATACCATGAACACATGTGCTAATCTATGTTCATAGGAGCATTATTTGTAACAGTCAGATCCTGGAAAAAAACTAGATGCCTCTTAACCAAAAACATGGATAAGGAAAATGTGGTACATTTACACAATGGAGTACTACATAGAAGTAAAAAATAATGACATCTTGAAAATGGGTAGATCTTGAAAAAACAATATTGAGTGAGGTAAACCAGACCCAGAAAGACAATATAATATATATAATATATACTCACTCATAAGTGGCTTAGGCGGAAAACCAACCTACAGTCTACAATCCCAGGCAGCCTAGACAACAAAGACAACAAAGAGGACCCTAAGAGAGACATGGATGGATCTACATAGGAAGGAAAAAAAGACAAGCTCTCCTGAGTAAATTGGGAATGTGGAGGTCACAGGAGAGGGCAGAAGAGGAGGGGGAGGAAGGATGAGGAACAGAGAAAAATGTGTAGCTCAATAAAAACATTATAAAAAGAAAATATGCCAAATTTAATTAAAAGTCTAAATTTGCTTTTCAGTGTAGTGAAAGCTGAGTGGTTTAATGATTGCCAATCAAGGTGTGATTCTTTTTATGGACTGAAATGTGAAGGGGCATTACCTGGCTCCTTCTCAGTGTCTCAACTACCAGAAAGTAAACATCAAAGAAAAAAGTTCTCTACTCATTTAATTTTAAGAGTTGTCAAGAATGATACCTATGACATATTAATATTATTGCAGCCTAATGCATTCCCTTCTTCCAAACAAATTAAAGCCTATATTCTAACCAATGTAGGACCAATGTTTATCTGTTATTACTGTGTTTATCTGTTAGCCTTTAAGGTTAACACCATACACCACCCACCACCTACTATTGAGCTATATGCATGCTTTACATTTTACTATTATCCTGGTGAGTACTTCCACATGACAGTGTAATATTTATGGTAGATTGCTTAGTAAATTAATTTTAAGGTTCTTCAATTATTACCAGTAACCTATACCTTAACAAATTGAGATCATAACACAGTTTTTATGAAAAAAACAAATTTTATAAAATTTATTATAAAAATCCTTGCAAATAAAGAAAATACCACCTACCAAACACTTAAAATAATTCAGGAAAATTCTTTTATTCTTTTTTTTGGTAAATAGATGACAATTTTTTAAACACTTTAACATGTATTTTTATTACTATATGAGAATTCTATTCAAGTATACAACATGCTTTAATGAAACCCATCCCACTCTCCTTCCTTGCTGCCTCCTCCCATAAGCCACCTCTCTAGAGAGTTTTCCTAGAGAAAACTGACCCTCCCTGTAGCAGCAGCTAATAAATGCTATTAGATCCTCTGCTAGGGGTGGATCTTTGTCTCCTACTCCCTATTCTCACTGGAATTTATTCTGGATTGTACTTACCTGTGCACAGTTCTTTTGTGTGCTGTCACAACTACTGTGAGTTTATTTGTGAAACTACCCTGCTGTGTCTAAAAGACACTATTTCCTTGTATTCATCTATCATCTCTACCTCTTAGACTCTATCATGATCTCTGAGCTTTTGGAGGAGAGGGTATGATATATATATATATATATATATATATATATATATACATACATACATATATATTTTTGTTTTAAGGCTGAGTTCTGCACTCCTTTATTCTTGGCTCTTTTTTGACCTCACTTTTTTCATTATCCCTTAGCAAATTAATACTATCCCATGAGTTCAATTATCAGGCAAATTAAATGGTTCACAAATCATAATATTTTAATTAAGAAATGTCTCTGAGTTTCTGACTTCTAATTTTGGTAGTATTTTGCTGTCTAAGTTCTTAGATTTATCACCCTTATCAAATTCAACCAAACCTAATTAATACCCATCCTAATATTTGGGCTATGGTAAATGCATTGGACTTCTCTTCCCTTCTTTTTTCTCATGAGTTCCTTTCATGATTTTAATGAACGAATTGTCATCTAGAAAAAAAAATCATTAGTAAATTCCATAAAGGGATGTATGACCTTCTGTGTCCAAAACTGAATGATTTGGTCTAGTGTTTGTGGACTGGCACCTTGCATCACTATAATCAGCCTTCTTTATCAGGCAACTTGGACAAACAACATCAGCTTTACTCCTATGACTGTAAGACTCAGAGACCACCTGCAGTAGTCCCAATAACCCATAAAAAGTAGGTAATAAGTGTACCTATATGCTGTTTCTACACCAGTAAAATTTATAAGAGCCTAGATTCCTAAGAACCTGAGACTATATTGAAATTGTTACAAGATTACTATCAGTTTGAACCACAAGGTCTTGATTAGTTATAAGACTCACCAAATTTCAAAACTTGAAAGAAAGAAAAGGAAAGTTACAAGTAAATAAACTAAATATTTATACTGGTTAGCAATCTCTCCATTTATATATTCTTATAAATAAGAAAAAATTTCTTTTGTATTCAGTAAAGTTAGGTTTTAGTAAACTTAAGGAAAATGCTAAGTCATCAACCCTAGAAAGGAACTTAGTGATGTTGTTTTTCTAAATGTTCATGTTGTGAAGCTGTCTTCTAAATTTTTATGTTTATAACCATAGATATTTACTGTTCCCAACCTTTGTCAAAGAAGTTGACTGCAGTGGGTTGTGGTTAATCAAGAAAGGCAGTACTAGTCAAAGTAGCAAAATAAGTGATCATGAGTGTTAAACTGGAGATGATATACCTATACCAATCTCCTCCCCTGAATGCTAAGGGAACATCTCAGGAAAGGGAATAGAAAGAAGGGTTGAGCCAAAAGGTAAGGTAGAGGGCCGTGACAATGTGAAATGCTGTCTTCTACATAAGCACGGCTGTGACATACATGGACTCACTGCATTTGTAGTTATCTTCACAAGACCTGTGTATGAATAAGCCAGTTAAAATTTTCTGTTTGGAGTCTGGGGAGGATGCTGAAGCCACAGCTCTAGTTGAGGAGCTACTGGCAATGAACGAGTGTTAAGCAAAACAAAGAATACTCAGTTTTCTTTAAGAGTGTGTTGATGCAGAATTGTCTGTATTCTGTCAATCATGTTAGATATAAATTTCTGCCTGCAGGAAGTATAGGTGGGAAAACCAGACAGGAAATAGAAATGATGTAATGAGAACAGAAGAATTCTGGGAAGAAGGAAGTTGATTCCTCCCACTCCTGCCCAGACCACAGAAGCAGCAGGATGTGATCTGCCTCACTGAAAAAGGTACTGAGCCACATGGCTAACATAGATCAGAAAAATGGGTTAATCAAGATGTGAGAGTTATCCAGTGAGAGGCTAGAGCCAACCAGCTTATAATTTATGGAGACCTATGTGTGATTTTCTTTGGGGCTAAACAGTTGTGAGGAACTGGGAAGGACAAAAACCCTAACAAGCAGGCCTGGTCCTTCATGTTACAGTGAGTCCCCCAGTAGGGTCACTATGCCAAGTGCACGATCCAATACCCATTCACATATGGTAGCACTAACTGGACTCAGTGGATTAATTATGTAAATAGTTTATGTAATGAATGAATGAATACAAATAAGTAAGCAAACAAGCAAACAAACAAATAAATAAATAAATATAAAAACCAGACGTGAATTTGGAAGAAAGACTTGATGGGTGTCCTTGGAAATGTGGAAGTGAGATATGAGACATGGATATAATTAAAACATATACCTGCATAAATTTTTAAAAGAATAAAATAATAATTTAATAAAACAAGCAACATGAAAGCAAACCAAAGTTATTTTAGATGAAAATCTGTCAAATTTCCCAAGAACTTGCTCACTAAATTTGAGATAAAAGAAAAGCAAATTTAGTTACTGAGAGAGTGGTATAACTTTTAATATGTCAAATTCCCTGAATACATGGCGCCTCATATTATAGATGGCAGGGCAGTTATCCTTCAATTGTCCTTCAAAGTTCACAATGCTTTGTCACCTTGCCATAGTTCCTGATAGCAAGTTGTGTGGGCTAAACTAACAGTCTCTCCAGATGTCAGCTTGGTTTCACCCATGGGGATCCAAAATGGAGGGCAAAAAGAAGAAAACTGGTGCTAAGGCCTCTTCCCCCTCTTTCCTTGTAATGCCACTGCAGCTTGTTAGACACCTCAAGCAGGTTTTCTATTATTCCTTTACTCAGCCAGCACTCACAAATATTGCTATGCTTGCCCTTAAGTGGAGTATTTCTGTCTGTTAGACTGTTAGACCCTGAAGTACCAGATTATCTAGGCCACTGGTGCTCATCCTTCTTGATGCTGTGATGCTTTCATATGGTTCCCAACTAAAAATTATTTTGCTGCTATTTTATACCTGTAATTTTGCTACTATTATAAATCATAATGTAAATCTCTGATGTGCAAGATATCTGTTATGCGATCACTGTAGGAATCAGGACCCACAGTTTGAAAATCACCACTAATCTAAGGAGTTTCGCATAAAGCTTCAATTTAAAAAAAAAAACCTCCTAGAATATATGCATTATATTTAGTTAATTGATAATTTTCAATACCCAAGTAACAGGTACCTTGGGTGTCAAACTCATGTATATTATAAGATATAGACATATTATCAGTAAGGTGTACTAAATTATATGGTCTATAATTTAAAGTGAACAGTTAAAACTCTAAATATTACTTTTAAAGGTAAAATATCAAGAATAACCCATGCTGTGATTTGAATGCTGTAAGTCTTTCTCTTTTCTCACAATTGATTAAAGTATTAGTTTGTGTGTGTGTGTGTGTGGTGTGTGTGTGTGCATGTGTGTGTGTGTGTTGACAA
Organism: Microtus ochrogaster; assembly: GCF_000317375.1. Taxonomy (NCBI): domain Eukaryota; kingdom Metazoa; phylum Chordata; class Mammalia; order Rodentia; family Cricetidae; genus Microtus; species Microtus ochrogaster. The sequence continues at coordinate 10,815,735 of NC_022031.1, read as the reverse complement.
ATCCTTCCCTAAGTGACCTAGGTGAAGTAAGAGGGGAATTAGTAATGCAGACTTTTAAGTTTCCAGATGAACATTTATTTTGACTTTTGGCCAGCTGAACTTGCAGATACATAAAATATTTGTCTACGATCAGATTTCGCTAAAATCTGAACTTTGCCAAAATATATATTTGGTTTAAACCCGTATTATTTCCTCTTTCAAAGTTAAAGTTAAATATAATATTCAAATCTATTTCAACTTTATATTATTCATGTTTTTAATTGAAAAAATAAATGCTTTTTGAAATTTCATTTTAGAAGTTGTTTTCCATTAATTGATGTCACTGTATCCTTGTGACTTATAAAGTCTTTATAGTGAATCTTTGAAGTCAGGCATGCTTGTTGTTCTTCATCTTAATAAATGTGAAAATTAAACAGAAATAATTAGGTTGTACTATAATTACCATCATAAGTGTCACCTGTCTGAATATAAGAAACTCTGTAATGTTCCATGAATTTTTTATCCAGTTTGTTCTTCTGAACTAGCTCTCTTTTTTCCTAACCATATATTTTCCCTCATTTTAAACTATTTTAATTTGTACTTTTTCCTTTAGAACTTGATGTTCTAAGCGTGTCAGTCTCAGTAAAACTGAACCTTAATTTGTCTAAAAATTGGAATCTGACCTTAAATAAACTTTATTTGAATAACTGCCATCAGTAGAGCAGGCATCAGATAAGCATAAATAATTACCCTCTTACAACTTAATTGTCTTTTTAGGCAAATTGTAGTTCTTCATGAGATCACATTCACTTATAGCTCCTTTTCACAAACACTTCTGTGACTTTAAGCAGTGCACCTATAACATTTTTAGTGCTTTGTAGAGGATAAAAGAGATAAATAGACATTGTCTTTGCTGTTAAAAATTTGTTACTAAATTGAGGATTTAATAACCCAGAAAACACAATGTGAAAATAGTAAGTCTAAAACTACTGGAAAGAATGAGATGTACAGCACAAGCACAAATTGAAATATGGGATATATATATAATTTCTCCTATTGCTGTGATAGCATAGCCAGATGAAAGCAATTTAAGAACAAAGGAGTTTATTTTGGCTCATTGTTCCACAATAAAATTCATCATGGCAAGGAAACCAAGACCATAGGAGCTTAGGCAGCTGATCACATTGCATCTATAGTCAAGGAGGAGAATGAACTGATTATTTCCATTTTTTCCACTTACTTATTTTCATACAGTTCAGGATGTTAGTCCAAGGAATAACACCATCCACAGGGGGAAACTCTTCCTACCTCAGCTAACCTAAGCTAATGATGGCCTCCCCAGGCATGCCTGAACATCCATCTTTCAGGTAACTCTATGTGTTTCCATGTTGACAATGAGATTACCATTATAGTTGATAAGAAAAAAAAAACATCTAGAAATTGTGATCATCTAGTTATTTTTCAACAAAAGGTAACTTAGAACCAGGCAATGTCTTTATGATACAGATACTTATAATTCAATTGGTTTGTTGGATTGTAACTTGAGTAGCATTGTGGAACAGAGGGCAAAGAATCAGAGTAACAGTGACATCATGCAGTAGATGACTGACATTGTCTAAGACTACTAAAATTAGAGAAAGTTGATCTCCAGAAAACCGTATGCTGATACCTAAAAAGGTTACATCGGATGCTACCAGCATCTAGATGTCAGACATAATTCTGAACACCCAACAATTCATAACATAGCCCCTCTCTCTCCTTCTCTACACAGACAAACATTTGTCCTTACCAAAACATCAGTGGTACTTAGATTGAGAAAACAAACATATAAGAGGGTGATAATGCACCATTTATCACTGAAACTTTAATTGATGTTTCAGTAATAACTTATGGTATACTTATCTATTATATAATATGTAGTATCTTTTCAGTTTTCCATTGTATCCTTTTATCTGCTTTGGTGAAATATCTCCTCAAATCGTTTGCACAACACAAAAATTGGATTCATTTCTTAATTCATTTGATGGTTTTTAAAATATATTTATAATATTCTGGCCTTTATCAGATATGTAATTTGAAAATATTTTTCTTTCAGTCTCATTTATGGTTTTTAATTATATTTTGCAAATAAATTTTTTCTCCCCGTCTACTTGTTTGAGTCTTCTCTTAATCATCTATTTGAGGAGCATTTCCCTCTTTCTTTATAGATTGATTTATGTTAGAGCTAGAGCTGTCTCTGACACATACTTAGGAAAGTCTTCAAGGTAATTTTGTGGTTTTATTCTTGATATTTATGTCACCAATATGTTACCACCTATGTCCTATTTTTATATGATAGAAGGTATGGTTTGTGGGTGATTTTATTCAGGGGAAAATTCCTTTCTGTTCCAGGAAAATGTGCTTATAATATTATGATTTCATTGTCCAGTGAATGGATATTCAACTTTATAAAAACAAATGAACTAATTGTATGTAGGCAGTCCTATTTGTGGACTGCCTCTTGTCTTCTCTTGGTCAATGTCTTTATCACAGCCCAGCTTTGCCAAAGCTGAGACATGTAGCTTCACACTAAATCTCTATCATTTTGTTTACCAACAAAGACTCAGAAGTCAGATGTGGGGTGAAACCTGCTAGATCAGAGAATCTAAGAAACAACCTTCTGATCTTGCTTTTTGGCTAGAGACACAGCAAGAAATGAGTTTCACCATGCAGTGGGAGTCAGGGGTAGGTGATTTCTGTGAGTTCAAGGCCAGCCTGTCCTGCAGAGTGAGTCCCAGGATGGCCTTCTCTATCAAAATTGCTTGGTTCTCTATGGCCACTTCTGGTCATCTAGTTGCTAACTTTGCCCCTGATTCAAGATAAACGTTATTTAACAGTCATAGAGTGTTACTTTGCAATCAAAATTCCAACAGCATTTCTCCTTTAGGTCTTTCTTTGGGTCTATATAGAAATGTAATCAGAGACTGCTTTTTTTGTTTCCCAGCTGCTCAGACCCAAATAATCACACAGAAATTGTATTAATTGCAACACTGTTTATCCAGTGGATCAGAGGTAATCCTACTTAACACCTAGATCTTAAATTAACCCATTTCTACTAATCTGTGTATTGCCATGAGGCTGTGGCTTACCAATAAGGTTCTGGCTTCTTTCTCCTTCAGCAGGTAAATAGCATCTACCTGAATCCACCTTCTTTCTCCCCACATTCAGTTTAGTTTTTCAAACTACCTATATTTTCCCCTGCCATAGGCTAAAGAAGATTCTTTATTAACCAGTGGTAATCAAACATATTCATAGCATACAGAGAGGATTCCCATAAAAAGGAAAGGTTTTAACTCTAACATAATAAAACTATATACAAGAAGGACAACTATCAGGAAAGAATTATATTGACAATACCCAGTCCATATATATGTGACAAGTTCAGAAAAAGTACTGCATCATCTATTCTATCTTAGTTAATCAAAAGGTTTATACCTAAACCATTTTCTATCATAAATTATATTACCAACCTAAAAATATATTTTACACCTTAAAACAACTTTTAGATAAACAAGTTAAGCTTTTATATTTCTCAACATTATAAACTTTATATCTCTTATATAAGTTTTTTTCTGAATTTGGTAACAAGGGAAACTGTAAAACTATATCTAGCTATTCTTCAATCCCATCAGATATTCAAGAAGGCTATAATATTATCTGAGTAAACAGAAGCTGTAGAGAAAACAACTTTCAGATCTATAAAAAGGACAAATACAGGCTTCCAGCCTGGATAGATTCCTTTGTAACATTGGGACATCCATCTTTGGTCGTTATGCCTAGAATATCTGACAGACTTTTATGTGAAGCAGAAAATTTGAAGGACTTTCCTACCTTGTCTTGGCAAAGTTTGGCAGTCATCATCTTTAGTGTCATACTTGTCCAATTTGGACAGCATACTGTCAGCAGTCAAGAAAAGGGCAATTTTTTTGCCAAGTGGCTAGCTTTGCTACATAGAAAGCAAACTCTATATGTTGTTCAATGCTCACCATCCTTTTTTTTTCTTTAATTTTGAAGTGGATTGGTGCTACCAGGAGCAGAAGTAGCTCAATGTCATAAAAAGTCTTAGGATGTTAAAGGATCTTAAATGTCCTATTCTTTATTTTTCCAAAGTGTTTGAAGACCACCTACCTGTCTAAAATATATCTATTCAACCTTGAAAACAAACCTAACTCTTGAAAACCCACATATATTCTTAGAGGCTTTTCTAGAGATTCCTTGTGATTTTATAAAATACTGTGCTATATGTAAGCAAATAAATGATAGTTCTGTAGTTCTCCTTTTCAACCCCTAACAGGGATGTTGTTTCACTACATTGGTTCAGATACATAAAGCATCATTTAGATTTTACACTAAGAAATGTCCATTATACATTTTTGTTTTCATTGTGGCTAAATGGTTTTATTCATGTCTTATTAATGCTTTCACATGTATGGAGATGTTGTTTATGACTCAGTGTAGATTATATTTTAAGTGTTTGGTGTGCATTTCAATTCTTCCACATGTACTGATTTTAATATTTATATACATATTATGGTCGTTTGAAAGAAAATAGCCAACAAAGAGAACAGCACTATCAGGAGGTTTGGCCTTGTTGGAGTAGGTGTGGTCTGGTTGTAGGAAATATGTCACTGTGGAGGTATGATTTGAGGTCTCATGTATGCTCAAGTTGTGACCAGCATCTCACTTAATGTTGTTTTTGTATCAAGTTATAGAATTCTCAGTTCCTTCTCGAGGAACATATCTTATGAAAGCCACCAGATTCTCAGTTACAATATTCCCTGCCATGATGATAATGCATTAAAATCTCTGAAAATGTAAGTTGAAACCTCAATTAATATTCCTTTATAATAGTTGTGTGATCATGGTGCCTCCTCGCAGCAATAGAAACCCTAACTAAGACAAACACTATTATTTCTTATTATAAGGATATTAAAATATAATGTTTTCTTTTCTAGTCCTTCATAGCTGATCAGTCTTTGTCTCACAAGCATTAAAATGCTAATATGTAGGTTTATTATGTCCTCTTGAATTATATAAAACAAGTTACATAAATGATATGAGAAGTGACAATAAAACACTATTTTTAGAATTTAATAAATACCATTGATGCGGGAATGATTTCTTATTAATAAAGAAACTGCCTAGGCCCATTTCATAGGCCAACCCTTAGGTAGGCGGAGAAAACAGAACAGGATGCTGGGAGAAAGAAGTTGAGTCAGGGAGTCGCCATGGTTCCCGCACTCCAGGCAGATGCAGGTTAAGATCATTCCTGGTAAGCCGGCTCGTGGACTACATAGAATAATAGAAATGGGTTAGATCAATATGTAAGAGCTAGCCAATAAGAGGTTGGAACTATTGGGGCCAGGCAGTGTTTAAAAGAATACAGTTTCCGTGTAATTATTTCGGGTATAAAGCTAGCCATGCAGGCGGCCGGGTGCTGGGGACGCAGCCCCGCCGCTCCTATTTCAACATACCATTAAAGGTTTTCTAAAAGAATAACTGGTTGTCATCATATACATCACTCTATTGATGCTAAATTGTTTCCCTTGGACTCTTCATTTTCTGTTATTTAATTATCCACTTCAGCTTTATTTTGACTAATTCTAGTATGATGTATCTTTTTCATATATATATATATATATACATTTATATATATACACATATATATGTCAATCCTTATCATAAGAAAAGGTAATGTGATATAAATATTAAAATCAGTACATGGGGAAGGTTTCAAGTGCACATGAAATAATTTAAACTATAATCTACACCAGGTCATAAAGCACATATGCAGAGAGAGAGTAGAAATTGTGGAAATTTTAGTTTCTGTTCACTCTAACACTCTACAACTTTTAGCTAAGATATTAACTGATATTATTAATAATGTGATTCCAATCCATATAACTATTTACTGTGTATTCTGCTGTTTATTTTTCATTATTTCCTTTTATCTTTAATTAATTTGTTCATTTATAATTTAATATGTATATGTGTGTACAATTAGATGTCGTGTGAAGTACAATCTATTTTATTCTCAGAACTCTCTCCACCTTCCTTCTGATATTCCTTTCATATATCCCCTCTCAATTTCATTTCTTCTTCACTTTTTAATAACTTACTTAATAAGCCACTAAGTGAATTTGTTTCTCATATGTGAATGGGCGCCTTATCATCCATCAGAGCATGGCCACACCTCCAGAGACGAATTGCCTGCCTCTTCCAGTAGTCACCAGTTGTGGATAGCACCTGAGTGAGGGATGGACCTCTGAATTCCTCAGTAGTCTCCGCTGGAAATCTGTCTGGTGTGATCTTATGCAGGTAACCACCACAGCTCTGGTTTTGTGAGTATAATAGCCTTGCTGTTTCCTTAACTTTGATGGGTGTGGAAACATTTAAAATGTTCCATCTAGGACTGCGCCCTCAGTCTTGTTCTCAGCCCTTTTACCAGTCTTACATCTCTCTATTCGCTGCTACTGACGACAAAAGTGAATATTCTTGGTCATGGTTAATAGCAACCTAGGTCTATGAATAGAAACAAAAGTACTTGGGAATCTTACAATGTGATAGTAGATTCCACCATATGGCCTGTGTCTTCCCCAGCCAAGGGATTTTGAACAGATTTTCTATCATCTTAAGTGAATATTCTAATAATTATTCTATTTCTTGCTGCCTTCACAACAAACAGTTGTTAACAATGTTTATTTTTTCATTTGCAGTGTGTCTTCTAATTTTACGTTGTGCGTTACATGTATCACTACTTCACATAGACTCTAAAACTCACAACAGCTTATTTTCAACTAGGGTTCCACCTGGGAGCTGTTTTTAATTTTATTTCTACATATTTTAATTTTATTTCTTTCTTTTCCTACAACTAAAGTTCGTCTGTATTTTTTTCTGGAGCAGCACACTGCAATGCTCACAAGAGGCAGAATTTCCTACTACCAAACCAGTATCATACAGTGCAGCAATTACTATCAAGTCAAATTTTCCTCTGAAAGACATGTAAGTCATCAGAAAACTAAAATCTTTGTGATGAAACAAATACAGACATACAAATATTTCACAACTATGCTAGAAATAGATAAAATCTAAAATATTAAACCAGTGATCATCTGAACTTAATTAGATATGTGATAATTTGAAATGTTGAAGATTGAAAGCAAGTGGCCAGATACAAACTCTGTTTCACCTGGAACTGACTAGAAGGTCTCAAGAATGTTAGGGCTTGCAGATATGACTCAGTGGGTGAAGTGCTTGCTTTACAAGTTTGTTGCTTTGATTTTAGAATCCAGTATCCATGTAAAATCTAGGCACGGCATTAACAACCTAGCATCCTAGTGCTGGGAATAGATCTCTATGCAGATTCTGGGGGCTTGCTGGTTAGCCAGTCTAGTTGAAAGGGTGAGCTTTAGACCCAGAGAATTTTTGTCTCAACCTATCGCCTTCACCTGTACTTACAAAGGTAAATACACACACACACACTCATGCATATACGCACACGCATGTGCACACAATGTTCTTGTGGGAGGCTCTTTGCCAAATATTTCTGGTGAAGTTGCCTTGGGAAATCAAGCCAGAATCTATAGATTTCTGAGACATAAATCTCTATAGAAAGTTCAGAAAACTAAACAATTTTCCAGCCAATTTATATATTTGTAAAAAGACTGAGGTAAGATATTGAGGGAATTAGGGCAAAACTTTTAAAACATCTTTGAAGGAAATCCATCTCCAGCCAGACTTGTTGGCACAAGCCTGTAATTACAGTGATTTGGGGATTTGGGGCAGATTAATTTCAGCTGAAGGGCTACTTGGACTGCACAGTGAGCTCAAGGGTGGCCCCAGCAAGTTAGTAAGACCTTGTGTCTAAACAAAAAATAAAGAGATCCTAGGATGTAGCTCCATGATAAGATACTTATCCACCATGCCTGAGGCCCTTAGTTCAAGCTGCCATAGTGTCAAAATCATAATAATATGAAATGTTTCCCTCAACCAGCATCCTAATTCTAAGTACAAGTGACTGAGTGAACGGGATTTGTTTCTAATGACATTGTCATTAAATTACAGGATTCTATTTTGCTATCTCTCCTTCACAGTAGCAAGTCCTTCAATGATGTCTGTGGAAAGTTGTCAATTAGCTTTTACTTTCTTTCTGAGGTCCACGTGTATATGCTGAACTTCGTGATTTCTAAACATGATTAAATGAATTATAGTTGTGTACTGATATCAGGAAATGACACCACACCAAATCAGCCTAGAACGGATAGAGATCTGATGCTAGCCTGATGATCTAATAACATCACAGACAGTGGCCGTCGGGGTGGTGCAGGACTAGAAAGAGCCTCAAAAGCCAAGAGGGATGCTGGAGGGCAAGGCTCTGAGGAAGGTGTGGTTAATAATGCCAATGCTTCTGCAGAGAAGTAAAGAAAATGCAGCATATAGAAGTCTGTAGAGTAGGCACTATGATGAAGAAATTTCTTCAGACTAGTCAACTCCGTAAAGTGAGGCAGAGACTGATTCACCTTATGGGATGGTGGACCAGAAC